>NC_079169.1:43508574-43623574 GCF_947568905.1 Ostrea edulis | reverse complement strand
CCTGACTTGCTACTTTACAGTTGAATGCAAGCACATTGAACATTTTGGTGGCTAAAGCCCGCAGTTGTTAGTATAAACAAATACACTTTTGCGTTAAGCTGGTCTCTTTTGACGTCATCAGGCAAGGGAGATAAGTCATCATAAATTTTGATACTTCATACCACAGCAACATTTGACGATCTGTAGCGTCTGTTACCTTACGATTTTTTCTGAATGACTTATTTACATATGTTAAGTAATTAAAGAAGAACACATTTTCGTGCCAATTTTTTTTTTTTAAAAAATCATCTCCTATGAGAAATATACATTTTTTTGTAAAATATAGCTATATCGTATAGATAATTTTGGTAAGGGCAAAATTGCATCTGTCATATCAAAGATTGATTAATGAGTACAATCTAAGATGGTTTGTTATGGGGCATTTCTTTCAACTCAAAATTGTTCAGTAATTCGATCATACCTTGTGAAAGAAATTATCAAAATATACGAGGGCGAGTCAATAAGTAACCAGCTTAACTTATTTCCAGTTGAGATTCACCTCTTCTTTTTTGATGTAATTGCCCTTTAGTGTGATGCACTTAGACCAACGGTGTTCAAGTGCCATCAGCCCAAAACTGAAAAATTCAGGGTCCTTTCCATTGACCCACTCCTCAACTGCTGTCACGACTTCTTTGTCAGACCAGAAATGACGTCCACGGATATCCTTTTTCAAGTTTAGGAATAGGAAGAAGTCGCTAAGAGCTAGTTAAGGTGAATAGGCAGGATGTGGTATTAATTCATACCCATTTCGTTCTACAGCATCCATTGCAACTTTGCAAATGTGGACCTACTCTCGCGTTGTCCTGTTGCAGCAAAACACCTTTAGAGAGTTTACCTTGGCATTTTTTGTGGATGGTGGTTCTCAGCTGGTCTAGCAAGTTTGCATTGTACACTCCACTTATTGTACTTCAGTCCAACATGATAACGCCTTTTGCGTCCCAAAGTACTGTGGCCATCACCTTGCCAGCAGATGGTTGTGTCTTGAACTTCTTTGGCCTCGGGGACCCAGACCCTACCCACTAACGACTCTGAGCTTTATTCTCTGGCTCATGATAATGAACCCAAGTCTCATCTACAGTCACCAGATGCAAAAGAAAATCATCTTTTGACCTAAAACACTTCAACAAGGAGCTGCATAGCAGTTAGGGAGAGGGCTTAATAAGGCTATGCCTGCTGCCTGATCCCATTCACTTTGTGAATAAAATATAGTTTAAATTAAATTTAAATTAAACAAGGAGCTGAATACTGATGCGCTGGTTGCCATTTGCTCATCGCTATTAGGGATTTGGGGACGGGCTGTTAGCTTGCGCATACCTAAACGATTATGTAAGATTGTTCAAACACGATCATGTGAAAAGCCTAATGCCTGCATTATTTCTTCCACCTGAATTCGCCTATCAGATTATACCAGATCCCGAACTTTCTTACACATTTCTTTGTCGGTGGCATCCAGTGGGCGTCCAGACATGGCTTCATCTTCTAAAGACGTTCTACCGTGTTTGAATTCCCCTACCCAGAAGTTAACCTGAGCATAAGATGGTGCAGAAGACCCATAAACATTGGCTAACTCGTCGTGTATTTCCTTGCCTGTTTTACGTTTTCAATACAAGTACCTAATTATAACACAGTACTCAACTTTAGATGAAAAGCATGCCTTTGCATCACTAGCCATGTTTGACATTCAATATCTTAATTATTAAAGAATGACTCGATACGCATGCAATTTTGTACCCAGGTATAAAACATGTATTGAAACAAGGCATGAAAATCGTGACGGTGTCGGTCAATCAGAAATAGGGTAGGCTGGTTAGTTATTGACTCACCCTCGTATGTAATAAAATGAAGCATGTTTTGAAAATATCATTTCTGTAGTTATTTAAACAATTCAAGAGATATCTTGACAAGTTGCACCAAGGTTAACATCATTTTGTCTTATTGCATTCTCAATTGTTTATAATGAATGGGTATATCATGCACTGTATTGAAAAAAATGTTTGACATGAAAATGTGATCTTCCTTAATTAAGTCTCCTAAATGAAGATCGAAGACTTACTGTTTTTGTTCAGTTCTTTTTCTGCTTCTTCTGGGGGGTTTTCGCGCCAAAACCTGTCTGGAGTTATTCTCTATAACACATTGATGAAAGTATTAGGTATTCTAGGATATGATAGGCCAATGTATCTAGTTGTGCAGAAATGTTTTTGTTTTTAGATTGAAGGGGGGTTAGGGAACATTTTGGGGAGATTTTTTGGGGTGGGGTTTAGCATAGAACTCTATGGGGAAAAATTAATTCCAAAATTTAACAGATATAACTTAACAAATATGATAGTGCTGAGGTCTTCGGAAATGAAAAGAAAATGACAGGTAATACAAAGTAGTATCAAAGTCGAGGGACTCCAGTGACCTTGACCTCTGACCGTGAACTTAAAATCTGGTTTAACTTAAAACCAGGACTAATGGTAACATGGAATCTTCAGAAATAATAAGAAGATGATAGGACCTATAAACTAGTTTCAAGGTCAATTGACCTTGACATCTAACCATGGAACATAAAATTGGTATTACTTCAGAATCAGGTCTGATAGAGACATGGGATCTTCAGAAATGATGGAAGGATGATGGGATCTACAAATTAGTATCAAAGTCAGTTGATTCCTGTGACCTTGACTCTGACTTTGAACATAAAAACTTGTGTAACTATAGAACCAGAATTGATAAAGACATGGGATCTTCAGAAATGATAATAGAATACAAACTAGTATGAAGGTCAAATGACTCATGTTTGCTTGACCTCTGAACTTGATCATAAAAACTTTAGAACCTGGACCGATAGCGACATGAAATCTTCAGAAATGATGAAAGGATGTTGTGACCTACAATCTAGTATCAAGTGACTCCAGTGATCTTGACCTCTTACCTTGAACATAAACACTGATATAACATCCAAATCAGGTTTTATAGGGACCTAGGATCTTCAGAAATGATGAGAGGATGATGGAACCTACAAACTAGTACTGAGGTCAAATGACTCCTGTGACTTTTACCTTGATTATAAAGTTTAGAACTGGGACTGATAGAGACATGGGATATTCAGAAATTATTAGATGTTGGAACCTACAAACTAGGATCAAGGTCAAGTGACACCAGTTTTACTAAAGGAAACAAAGGAATTTTTGGAAATTTTTGAAAATCAAGGTCTTTGTGATGTAGATTTTTTAAAATGAAATTAAAATTGGCAGACCAGGATTTTGTTCAGGACAGTTATTAATGTGAGGGAAAACAATACTTAGAAAGAGCCCTATACAGCCAGTACTTTGTTTAGGAGACTTTATTGGAAAATTAAATGATACCTTGTTACTTTATGTAATATGTAAGTAAGTCATTCAGAAAAAATCACAAGGTAACAGAAACTACAGATTGTCAAATGTTGCCTTGATGTAGGAGTATCAAAAGAGTATGATGACTTATCTCCCTTGCTTGATGATATTTGATGTTTGCGGCTTTTATCCATTATGTATGGTTCAGTGATATGTGACGTTCAACTGTAATGTAGGAAGTCATTTATAAGCACCTGTGTCCAAAAGATCCAAAGCAGAAAGATTTGAGTGCAAATCTCTTCCAAGATCACTACAAAAACGCACAGATCTCAAATTAATGAGATCACTTCAGTCACACAGATCTCAGATCAATGAGATAATTACAACGTTACACAGATCTCAAATCATTGAGATCACTTCATCGTCACACAGATCTCAAATCAATGAGATCACTTCAGTCACACAGATCTCAAATCAATGAGATCACTTCAGTCACACAGATCTCAAATCAATGAGATCACTTCAGTCACACAGATCTCATAAGTATGTGCCAATCACTTCTCTGTGGATTAGTTACTTAAACACCCTACTTTGGTAAAAAAAAAAGAAAAAGAAGTGTAGATGTAAGAAATTACATCTTCTGCCAGACACAGTTCCAACTATTTTCTACCACTGCAAGCATGGTGAAGATAGGAAAATCCTTCAAAATGTTGACTGCTATATTCAAGCGGGAAATGGTAGAAGTTTATCATTTAGTATTTACATGTATGAAATAGTCATATGAAGCACTTTCACTTGCTTCTGTGGAATAGAAATTTCTTTTCTAAATATAGAAGTAAATAAAGAGATAGGTATAGATCTATACATTAAAAGTTGATCAGACTCCCCCACCATTTGATGATATAGTAAAGGAATGTTTAGTAGCCACTTATGTTTATTAAGATTTTAGTGAGGCAGTACAAAGGCTTGTACTGCAATCTCTAGTGTGTGAAAATGTCCATGCAAGCACATTTGTCTGGATTTTTTTTCTTCACATTCCCAGAAGTTTCTCATCAAAAATGGCAGAGATCTCGCAAAGTCACTTCTTTATGATCTCAGACTGCAAATTTACAAGTTTACATTATCTCATCCTAGTCTTGTATACAAGATTTGCCCAAGTGACACATAATTTTCGTAGCTTCTTTTTCTGAAGAGTTCCAAATTGTTTTTTAGTTCCAATATCCCATATTGAGAGGGATCTAGTCCTTGTACCAAAGAGTGCTGTGATGGCCTGTCTGTCAACCTCTGCCTGATTTTACCATGGACAGTCTCTCTCTTTTTTTCTTTTTCTTTTTAAAATACACTTAATTCAGTTTATCAGAAAATCATATATCTTGTATGAAGAATGAATTCATAATAGATTAATTAAATGCAATGAAGGAATTAAGGGTAGGATTTCTTATTGCAACTGGAGATAACTAGATTTAGAAATGAAATATTTTATTCATATGTTTCATGAATTTTGATTAAAATCACTATAATGATTATTTTTATAAAACTTTTCCATCAATATTTGTTGTAAACATTTTTACCATTACTTCATCTTGTCTTGATCTTATATACATTTGTCACTTAGTTAAATGGCTTATTCTTGCTTGCACCCTTTCCTCTTATACCTATGATATTTTGACCCACAAAAAATGTTAGTACTGATATATATTTTTTCCATATATAATCTGTTTTCTGTATTTAGTGGTTTATTGAATTGAATGGTTACCGTATAAGATCTTTGATTGGTTAATTTTTGTATAAATCGTACACGCTCTCTGATTGGTTGGCAGGCTCTCAACGTTCTGGGTGGTGGTCAGAACGATCTACTTCTTCCTCTGCAGCCTACCATTATTCTGACCTTTCAACCTCTAGAACTGAATCAGGTATGTACAGACCACACACCCTAGATGAGCAATCCAGGAGGATTGTAATAGCATGTGATCAAATGTACCAATAGATGGTGATGGTGATTAAAAATTTATTCTAAACTTTTTAATCATATCTATGCTATGTAGCAGTAGGTACATTTCTGACGCTTGTTCCAATTGATTTCATTTGCTTTTGTTGTCTAGCAATTCTAGCTTTTAAACTTATTTGCAATGTGTATCGTATCTGATATGACAGATTATTACAACAAATGCTGGCGGTTTTTAAATCTTCATGCATGTTTTTTTACCTTTATGAATATTAAATACTAGAGTTCAGAGTTTTTGAAAACTGCTAGTTTTAAGGTTTTATTCACCAAACTTCCTGTAGACCTTCAAATTTCCTGTACACCTCCAAAATTCTAGACTTCCTGTAGACCTCCAGACTTCCTGTAGACCTCCAAACTTCCAGACTTCCTGTAGACTTCCAGATTTCCTGTAGACTTCCAGACTTCCTGTAGACTGCCAGACTTCCTGTAGACTTCCAGACTTCCTGTAGACCTTCAGATTTCCTGTAGACTTCCAGACTTCCTGTAGACCTCCACATTTCCTTTTGACCTCCACATTTCCTTTAGACCTCCAGACTTCCTGTAGACCTCCAGATTTCCTGTAGACCTCCAGACTTCCTGTAGACCTTCAGACTTCAACAATACATTTCATTGCCTGGACTGTTGAAACTATCAACATTTTTGGCATGTAAGAGTTAGCTTTCAAAAACTCTTAAGATTGGACCTTAGTGTCCATTTCTAATGTTCAGAAGATTGTTTTATTAGAGGACGCAGAAAAAAAGTTCTAAGTACATCAAAATGAGCCAAAGCTATAGGTCGATCATTGTATCATCAGATTTACAAGCAATGAAGCAGCCAGCAAAGTTGACATAGTCTTTCAAATCTTATAATTTACTTTTCTTTTGAACACATGTCATTTGCCACTATTTACTTTTTTTTTTAAAAACAACTTAAAAATGAAGTGATTTCCAAAGATAGGGTTTAACTTCTTACTATAGGTTCACCCATATTGGTCAATGGAGAGGAATTTCAGAATATAGAAATTCATACAACATCTGAGAAAAGGAGAGAGCAAGAGAAAATGGTTATCATAGACCAGAACCGAAACACTGCTAAAATGTCACCAGGTAATGGGTTCACGTCAGAAATCATTATCTTCTGGCATAATTAACAACTTGGCAAATGACAAAGAAGCAAGTTATTTTCAGTTTTAGATCGTTTGATTATGATTTTCATTTTCATTTTTCCTAGTTTAGAGCTAGTCACAGCCATCCCTAAAGTGCAGAATGAAAATTTTAAGCCCCTGCTATGAAATGATCAGGGCATATAGTGTTACCTCTCTATGTCCATGATTCCGTCATAGTTTATAGCTGTATGTTGAAAATTTCTAATTATTCGCTGTTTTCCAGAATTATTTTTTTTTGCTCTGCTTAAAGATAATGAGCAGATTTTTTGGTATATCACTTTATATTGATAATTTACACATCAAGTTCAATTTTCATGTCTAATAACCTATTTTTACCAAAAGTGATTGCCCTTAAGATACAGATGCTCCAATTTTCATGTTAGATTTTAATAAAGATAGCATACCATGGTATTCTATCTTAGATTTTAATAAAGATAGCATACCATGGTATTCTATGAATGAAATAAAAACTCTATCAAGTATGCTTACAAAAATTTATAGTTGTAGAAATTTAAATAAAAATAATTTTTAAAAGAGTCATTCATTTTGAACACTTTCTTTCCGAAACGAGCCGAGTGCCGACCACTTGACTGTCTTATTAACATACCACGTGCTATTTCCCCATGCATATCTAACTACCTTTTAGTATTTTACACATGATGAAGCATAATGAATTAGGTCAATCTTATTCCAATATCTACAGTCAATGAACTCAATGTTAAAACTTACCTGCACCATTGTTTACTTTCCAATCGTGTGTAAAGATTATTGTTAAGGCGCACATAGTATATACATTATACAAATAAGACCAACCGAAGATGTCCAAGAGTTAAATTAGTCAAGAATGAGCTAAAAATTATGACCTATTCCTTTCATGTGGGATGAAATCAAGTATTTTACATTATATGAAGTAGTGTATTTTGTCATTATAGATACAATAACAATGTTAGTTTGGGAATAGTTTTTTTTAAATCATTAGTACAAATGTACCTGAAAATTTTCAATTCCTTAACTGATGATAAGGAGATTTTCAGTGTGTTTATAATAATAATGTACAGATGAAATTTCACTTTCTTTAGTAATTAAGTAATTCACTTGAAGATTCATCTTGCACTCCCGCGTCTTTAAAAAGTAATTGATGTGATTCAATTCTCTACACTATTGATTCAAGAAAACAAAAGCACCAATACTCTATTTCTTGTTTCCTTGGATTTTCAAGTATTTCAAAGTTGAATGTCAGCATCACTGAATACAAGACGATGACCGTAGTATATATTATGGTCATCAAAAAATGGCAGCTGACCTCATCGATAAGAATTTTATAATCACAATTTCAAACGATTGATCGTTCATTTGCATCATTTTACAATAATTATCAAGTATTCAGTGGAGTATTTTTAATGTTAGTCACTGTAGTTTTCTCCAAAGCAAGCTTATTTATCGATAAAACGACCTCCAAGTTTTGTAGTATGATGACTGTAATAAACAATGCTTATTGTTTTAAAGAAGACTGTAAATTATGAATTTTATGACAGTATACTGTATACCAAATTTATTTGTTGTGTATTAAAAGTAATTTAAATACATTTTGAACAGGTCAAAATAGCCTTGCTTTTGTATCATGACTACCCAGTGAACTAAACCAGCAACGGCACCCTTTTCGTACGAGTTATTATGAAGGCTACTTTCATCTCTTGAATTCTATACCGTCATCATAGATATTTGTTACGGTCATCATACTACAAAACTTGGAGGTCGTTTTATCGATAAAAAAGCTTGCTTTTGGAGAAAACTAGTGACTAACATTAAGAAAACTTCACTGGATACTTGATAATTATCTTAAAATAATACATATGAATAATCAATTGTTTGAAATCGTGATTATAAATTCTTACCGATGAGGTCAGCTGCCATTTTTTGATGATTGTAATATATACTCTGGTCATCGGCTGGTACACAGTGAGCATGGGCAATTGTGTCATTCTGATGCATGTAGTTAACAAGGCAATGAATTATTTACAAAGCCAATAGAAATGAAATATTACCAAGTGAGTTAATGATCACATTTCACGTAGCTGTATGTTTGATGCATATAAATAGTAATACATTTGTACTTGACGATATGTTGGATTATTTGGAATGTTAATCGAGACTGATTTAACACAGGGCATCACTGTGATATAATTGTGACAAACTCACCAACTGAGCCTGGCTCACCAACGCAGTTGGACGTGATGAGACAAATGGTTAAAAACAAGGAGATGATGGGAGAAATTAACTTTGACAAGCGCTGTAGCATAGAATCAGAAATGTCTGAGGCCAGCACCCTGATCAGCACTAGCTCCGAGAATTTTGCTGAGGAGGAGGGTAGAAGGAGGAAGAGAATCAATCATCATAGCATCCGAAGTACGCTGTCGGACAGTGAGATGGAAATGTCAGGGGTAGGTGTTACTCTGTCAGACAGTGAGATGTCAGGGGTAAGTGTAACTCTGTCAGACAGTGAGATAGAAATGTCAGGGGTAGGTGTTACTCTGTCAGACAGTGAGATGTCAGGAGTAGGTGTTACTTTGTCAGACAGTGAGATAGAAATGTCAGGGGTAGGTGTTACTTTGTCAGACAGTGAGATGTCAGGGGTAGGTGTTACTCTGTCAGACAGTGAGATAGAAATGTCAGGGGTAGGTGTTACTCTGTCAGACAGTGAGATGCCTGGGGTAGGTGTTACTTTGTCAGACAGTGAGATAGAAATGTCAGGGGTAGGTGTTACTCTGTCAGACAGTGAGATGCCTGGGGTAGGTGTTACTTTGTCAGACAGTGAGATAGAAATGTCAGGGGTAGGTGTTACTCTGTCAGACAGTGAGATGTCAGGGGTAGGTGTTACTCTGTCAGACAGTGAGATAGAAATGTCAGGGGTAGGTGTTACTCTGTCAGACAGTGAGATGTCAGGGGTAGGTGTTACTCTGTCAGACAGTGAGATGTCAGGGGTAGGTGTTTCTCTGTCAGACAGTGAGATGGAAATGTCAGGGGTAGGTAGTACACTGTCAGACAGTGAGCTAGAAATGGCAGGGGTAGGTGGTGTGCTGTCAGTGAGATAGAAATGTCAGGGGTAGGTGCATGGTACACTCATTATGGCTTTTAATATGAAAATGGGTTATTCTTTAAAAATCTTCTTAACATAAAACAATTAAGCTAAGTACATATTGATAATAAAGAGAGAAGGTTCTACAAAACTATGAAATCTGTGGCCTCTGGGTTGGAGGATTTGATTTTAGGGTAAAGAATATGCTATCTTAAAAAATCTTCCTTTTTGCCCAAGGACACCTAGCAGATAAACTGTATGTATTGTCATAATGAGCAAGAATGCCCCCACCATAATTTTGAAATTCAGGGCCCCTGGATTAAGGATTTTGGTGCTAGGGTTGGTTTTATGCTTCAAGTTTTACATGTCAATTTCATGGCCTCTCCCTCTCTGGACCTGAGGAATGTGACCAAAATCATCAAAATTAATGTAATCTCCCAAAATATTCATCTTTACTTTATGACATAAAGCAGACAAACGGCTGGAATGATTATAATGAGCAATGAGCTTTTTACCAAACCTGTGGAATTCATGACCCCTGGGTTCAGGGTTCAAGCCCCAGGATGGAGCTATTAAAGTTGGTCGTATATATTAAAAATGCAATATATCATAGGAAAATCCTCTTTACTTCTGGACATCATGGAGGCAGTGTTTGCATGATTATAGTGAGCATTGGCATCACTACCAAAGCTGTGAAATTCATGACCCCTGAGTTCAGGGGTGTGACTAAGTAGGTCATATATAGAAAATGCTTTATATCGTAAACAATTTTCTTCTTTACTTCTGGATGTCAAGGGGGCAAAATGTTTGCATGATTATAATAGGCATTGATCGAGCCCTATACGAAAATTGGGAAATCCATGACTCCCAGGGTGGGACTAAATTGGTCATATACTGTACATTATGTACATTATATATTAAAAATGAAATAGAAAATCTCCTTACTGCTAGTCAGCAAGCAGAAAAACTCTATGTACCTTGAAATTTGACCTACTTTTACATGTAAGAAAATATGACCTATTAAATATCTTCAAATTATTCAAGGTAGGACTTTCATATTTTGTATATAGATTCTTTATGAGAAGACCTTGTGATACAATTATGTTTGATCTTGTGACCTTGACATACTTTTGTAAAAGCCTGACCTAATTAATATCTCCTGAACTATTTGAGGTAAATATTTTATATTTTGTGTATAAATTCACTATGTCAATGCCTTGATATACTTGTGGGTTTGATCTTGTGACCTTGACCTGGAAGTTTGACTTACTTTTAATAAAAATCTGACCTATTCAATATCTCCTATATATAGATAGAGGTTTCAAATTATGTGTATAGGTTTCTTATGGCAAGGTCTTTCATATCATAACATGATCTTGTGACCTTGGTTTTATCCAGAACAGCAAGATCATGTCAGTTATATCAGTGTTGATGCATCTTTGTGTTATGTGAATTCATTTCAGTTATGTTGCAATCCTTTGGGACTAGGTTGGGGCCACAATATGGGGGTAAACAGTTTTCATGGGAATAAAGATTGATGAAAAAAATCTTTTAAAAATCACAACAGCTGAACAAGGGTAGGGCCAAGGTGACTCTTTTTTGATTAACTGTTATGCATAAACTGTTTATGTAAGGTTATTAAAGCATAGACTATTTTACATTGTAAGCAAACGACTTGCTTTGAGTTGAAGCAAATGGATATATCTTATTGTCAATAGCACCTGTGCCAATATTATCATTTTCCCTTTAACAATTTACAACTTTTGATTATAAATAGAATTTTGTTTATGTAACTATTTAAGTTATTAGAAACTACATCATTCAATCTTTTTTGCATTTTTTAAAATGAATATAGCAGGGGTTTTTTTATGGGAAATTCTGGAGGAGGGATAGAAATTTTAATTAATCGATTGTCTTCCATTTTAAGCCAAGTTAGAAAACTACATAGAATAGTTTGATAATAGGACAATAACTCTGCTGGAGGAATCATTCAGAGTATGATGCAAAACAATTTCTCAGAAAAGAGAACCCCTCCACTGATTGTAGCCTTAGTGTCCAACATGTGCAGCACATGGTAAATTGGCCCTAAACAATTTTACATATATATATAATGATATGCTGACTGTTGTATTGTAATATTTTGCACCCGCCTCCCCCATCATGCATTTTATTTATGACTTGTTCACTTCTTTATCTTTCTTGGCTTTACTTAGCCAATAATGGACATGACTGTACTCTGTTCTTTCAGGATCAGAAATAGTGGTTGTCAGGCCTACATATATATAGATTTGACAAACTGTACAATTGTAGATTGTGAACTATAACAAAAAGAACCGATCACCAGGCACTTGGACCAGTAAGAGCAACCTTAGTACAGGGTATCGTTATTATGATGGGAAAATGGTCAACACCTCTCCTGTTCCACACTCAAGCCAGAGTCCAGAAAATGCTAAACAATACATATTTGAGGCTTTAATAGGTAATTCTTTTTTATCTAGGTTTACTAAATGGATTGTCTTCTTATTTCCAAGAGAAATTATACCACAATTGTTCACTTAGGTTGAGAGCAACATTTAAAACATGTACATGTATGTGAGTCCCCTTGGGACTGAGGAGTGAAATATTTTTGCCTAGAAGAGGTTCACTCATTTGATGTCAGGGGTAGACAAATAGCACTGCCCGATGCCTGGGGCAGCCATATTTTAGAGTTGGGCAGGTAAAGTTACAAGAACTTGTCCGTGAGCAAGACAAGTGAATTTTTAAAGGAAAATAAAAAATATAAGAGAACAATATCAAATTGAAATGCATTTACAATGTCAATCCTGGATAAATTGAAAGTGTGTTGGCTTTCTTCCGAAGATTTAATAAAAATACACACGCACACCTGTCTAGTGAGAAATGACATGGATCACTAATACACTTAGTTAAAATCGATTGCAAAGTGCTGAATCTAATTAAACAAGGTGAACGTGCAATGCCGTTAATGAAATGAAACGGACAAGTTTGTGACATTTAGCGGGAAAAGAAAGGACCCTGAATGTAATAATAACAATGGTCAGCCAACTGTATCGACAAAACACGTGAAGTATGACAAATCGAAGAGAATTTAATGATATCTCAAATCATTAGAGGAAACTTGGTCGTGACTTTGTTACGATGAGCAAACAGAAATAGATATCAATAAAATACAACTAGATAAACAATTTCAGATAGCTTTATATATGTCTTAATTTAAGGTGGGGCAAGTGAATTTTGTGATAGGGCAAGTTATTTTGGCATTTCTAACTTACCTTGGGCAAGTACTTTAAAAATCAATTTGTCTACCTCTGGATGTTGTCCTAAATGCAAGTCAACAATACGCCGGTTTCGAGATACGCTCGAGTTATTTCCCTTTGAAGAACTCTCGTACATAGTAAGGCGAGAAACAACTTGTTTACATGCGGGAGTGGGAGGAATATTCATCACTGCATAAGTGAATTTACTCATTAAGTCTCTCATATGCTGTTTCATCACCCAAATTCAACTGATACACAAACTAAGTAAGTGATAAGTATTCAGGGAGTAATTAGATACATGGAATTCTTATTATATCACGTAATTTTATTGGTCGTAGGTATCATATCCTGGATATTACTTTCAAATATGACATTGTTTTTATGTTTCTGCTTTAGTAAAACATTTCTTTCAATGGTATTTTGTGTTTCCAATATTTACATATTTAAAAAGAAGCCGCTTTTAATACATTTTATCGTCTTCCTCACTGACAGAAGGTTCACTCTGTCCCACTTAGGCCCTCAAAATTCTACTAAATGTACCTCCTACACAGGAGAGCTCTTATCTCAAAACTGGCGTATTGTTTTGTTATAATTATGAAAAACAAAACTTGACGCATTTCTTGTGTTTGCCTCTTTCACATTACATATACACTGTACATGTTATTTTAAGCATTTAAAGTTGTATGATCCAATGTTCATTTAATGTTATTGTACAGAATTACTTTAAAGCAGATTAATTAGTTTTTAGCTCACCTGAGCGTTTTTGATCATAATTTGTCCGTTGTCCATCGTCGTTGTCGGTGTCAGCATCGTCGTAAACTATTCACATTTTCATCTTCTTCTCCAGAACCACTGGGCCAATTTCAACCAAACTTGACACAAAGCATCCTTGGGTGAAGGTGATTCAAATGAAGGGCCATGCCCTCTTCAAAGGGGAGATAATCACAAAAATATAGTGGGGTCATCTAAAATCTTCTTCTCAAGAACCACTGGGCCAGAAGAGCTGAAATTTATATGAAAGCTTCCTGACATAGTGCAGATTCAAGTTTGTAAATATCACGGCCCCCGGGAGTAGGATGGGGCTACAATAGGAGATCAAAGTTTTACATACAAATATATAGTGAAAATCTTTAAAAATCATCTTCTCAAAAACCACTGGGCCAGAAAAGTTTCCATTTACATGAAAGCTTTTTGACGTATAGTACAGATTCAAGTTTGGAAAAATCATGGCCCCTGGCGGTAGGTTGGGGCCATAATTGGGATCAAAGTTTTACATGTGAATATGTATGGAAAATACGGGCCAAGGTGACTCATATGAGCGATGTGGTCCATGGGCCTCTTGTTAAATTTATTAATTTTCCCTTAATTACATGCTTGAAAACATTTGCATGTAAAAGAAAACAGAAGATAATTAAAAATGTAAATATAGTGGGTAAGCATAAATTATGCATTGTCTGTTAGGCGTCTATAAATAGCTCCATGCACTTCAGGGGAATCCCAACATGATGTATATAACTCAGACACAACTGTCTAACTTTAAGGCTGAAAGAGCATAAAGCAAAAAATTACATATCTATCAGTAATTGTTCACATTTTCATTAACGAAGTTATGATATAACCTAATTTGGGGCAGTTAATGCTTTTATAATCCATTTTGCAGATGATGAAGTGTAAACTACCCAAAGTTAGGTTGCATTGTATACCATAGGTAAAATTCAGCTTCATTCCTTTAATGTAATCAGGTGTAAAACTTTGAATCCCAATTGTGGTACAACCCTGGTCTCCAAGCCCATAGAATAAATGTCTGCTTATCATTTTAACAACATGTAAGTAACACTGTGTTGTTTACAAACTAACGGACTTCGGCATGTCACTCCATCACACTTTGGCCATTAGTATGCACCATCGGACTTTGTTGTGTGAACACCATTGCATTATGGTGCATTTGCCTCACACCATCTCACTTTGGCGCAGACCATCGCACTTTGGAGTCCTACATGTTTACTCTTGACATCATAATAAACACGTCTTGAAATACATGTAGCCTACCAGAAAATGTAATAATTTTTTTTTATTTTATAAAAGTTTTAAAGTACATAAAAACTTACTTACCATAGCAAGTAACATTGTTGCCAATTAAAGCTAAGCGTCAGATCGTGATCAATGTTACATAGTGTCGTCTGTAAAATGTCATACATTTTATGCTTTGAGACACAGATCAAGCAATTTTCTCCAAGTGAAAATGTATTTTCAAATGAAACATCAAAATACTTGATATACAATTGTTTTTGCATAATGAAAATGTTGCTTTATGCAATTGTTTAAACCACAGGAGCTCTGGTTAGGTTGGAGCCATGATAGGGATACAATGGAAGATATAGTCATCTCAAAAACAACGAGGCTACACCATAGTCAGTAGCATGTTTATATCATATAAAGTCAAGCCCCAGGGGCTGAAGTGGACCTACAGTCTTCTAGCAAATAATTATGATACTTTGCCAAAATGAATATTTTAAAAGCATACTGTAATATTATTGTACAGTTATCCAGGAATTATGGGGTACACTTAGGGTCCCAAAGTTTGAGTCTTAATTTATAAGAACAAAGTAAAGTCTGATTGGGCGTCTTCTTTAACATGAATTTCCAGGAAAAGATCGTAGTCGTCTGTGGGATCAGATGCAGTTCTGGGAAGATGTATTTTTAGATGCTGTGGCTCAAGAAAGAGACATCATTGGAATGGACCAGGGACCTGCAGAAATGATTGACAGGTGAATTCATACTTTCCACAGAATTATTGTTGGTGAATTGTTAAGTGATAGTAAAACTGCTATGTGTACATTAAGTAGATTTATTTTGATAATAGCATGATAAAAAGAAATGTCCCCAACTATGGCCAAGTTCAATTGTTCTTTGTCCTTGACCATTATATATAACCTTTACCTTTGTCCTTGACCATTATATATAACCTTTACCTCTGTCAGTCACTAAGCTGTAAACTTGATTAGGATGAATTCTCTATTTAGAATAGTTTTCAGTTTTGAGGTTAAAATTGTAGACAGGCAATTCAAGCAATGCCTTGCCATCTTCTTCAGTTTCAGGGCTCCCATGGGGATCAGGGTTAGAATAGGTCCTCTGTACCCCACCCCCAGGGATCAGGGTTAGAATAGGTCCTCAGTACCCGGGTTAGAATAGGTCCTCAGTACCCCTTGGCTTGTCATAAGAGGCAACTAAATGGGTCAGTTCATTGGATGGGACTGCAAAAGCCGAGGCCCTGTGTCACAGCAGGTGTGGCATGATAAAGATCCCTCCCTCCCTGCTCAAAGGTCGTTAAGCGCTAAGCATAGTCTTAAATTTTACAGCTCTTTACCGGCAATGGTGACATCTCCATATGAGTGAAAAATTCTTAAGAGGGACGTTAAACAATATACAGTGATCCCCCGTTATAATGCCAACATTTGTACCTCGGCAGTTTTGGCATTATAACGGGGGTGGCATTATATCGGCGGAAGGGGGTATGTGTACAGTTGTCATAAGAAATCAAACAAATTTTATCTACTACATCATGCTTTGAATGCCTGGATAATCCCGGCGTCCAGTGGTCGTAAATGACTCATAATGGTAGGGGTATTTAATGATTTCTAGTTTTTGTTTTATGTCCAACCATACTTAGTCCGCCATACTTAGATTTCAAAAACAATACTGCATATCTGAAGTCAGTTGATTATAATTTACGTAACTTATTATCTGCTCCAAACTTTGATACTTTGATAACTAATGGCAGATAATTGCTTAAGCCTACTCGCTGAAATTTTCCTGCCGTTGATTGGCGATAATTAGCGGGGGTGATTATAATGGAAATTGACCCAATCGTACCTGTAAATAGGTTGACAGATGGCAGTATGCGGGGGATGGCATTATAACGGGGTTTTACATAGCGAGGAAAACCGGACTTTGAAGTTTTTTGGCGATATGCGGGGGTGGCATTATAACGGGGGGCAAGATAGCGGGGAATCACTGTACAATCAATTGATCTAAGGGGTATAATGATTTCGGTAAACATTTTCAGTGACTGATACTCTTTCTGTTTTCAGGTATGTATCATTGGGAGACATGGAGAGGAAGAGGTTAGAGCATGATGAAGACAAGCTTTTGGCCCACATGTTGTACAATATTACTGCCTTTATGGTGATGATGAGGGTAGCCAAACCAGAAGTCAGGAAGAAGATTCGTAGACTGCTGGGGAAGTCCCACATTGGACTGGCATACAGTGCAGAGGTCAACAATCTGTTGGACCAGATTAGCAACCTGGTATATATTAACATAACCCTATTACACATTGCTGATAAGAAGATGAAAATATAGTAAACTATGCATAATGTGAAAGGAATGTTAGTTTTTTACACTTTTCAATGATGGTATGACATTTCTCTAGGTCTTCTTTATTTCCAGAAACCTAGGGTCATCAAAATAAGTCTATGTTAGTAAGTTTCTTATAGGAAACTTACATCATAGCCCAAAAGTAGTTTACAATGACATCATTTTTAAATTGAATTTATCCTGCCTCAGTCAAATTTGTAGATAATTGATTGGATAAATGCTATTAATCACATTACGCCCTGAAATTTTTTATATTAGGTCTCCATACGGAGGGTATATCAGTTTGACAACTGTGACGTCAGTTACATGACGCCCTGAAATTTTCAATATACCATCTCTTTCAGAGAGTTTTGTAACTGTGACGTCACTTACGAATCATATGGCGCCCCAAAATTTCAATACACCATCTCCGTGCAAGGGTATATTTGTCTGACAGCTACAGTAGCTTTCAATGATAGTCTGCATTCAGTTTCAACATACATGATTTGTTTATCTAATGTCAGTGTTCATATTTTTAATTGTGATGTTTTGATATTATGATTATATGATTTTCAATATGACACATGTTTAAGGAATTCAATTTAATGATTCAATAATATCAAAGATGTTACTGAAATCTTAACAAATTTTCTAAACGTCTTCAGCAAGATAAATTCATTACACTGTCATTTTGTGACATAATACGGAGTCATCCAGGGTATGAAATGGAATCCGTATTGGAACTTGGCTTCGCCCATTACTTATTTCCATTTTGCACCCTGGATGACTCCGTATCATGTCCCAAACTGACTGTAAATAATATATGGTAGTAATGGTGAGAGTATATGATTCTATTCCTCAATAACTCATTAGTGGTAATGGCTAAAGTGAAATTTCAGAACCTATGTAATTTTAAAATCAGGACATCATAAACTATATTACTGCCGTGGTGGTCTAAAGGTGAGCGTTTGCCCCGCATGAGGAAGGTCGGGGTTTGAATCCCGGCTGCAACAAACCTAAGTCATTAAAACAGGTAGTGACAGTTCCATCGCCAAACACTCGGCATCAGGTGTGGATATCACGGGTCCTCGGAGATTACCTTAAAAACAGATGCCCCATGTCACAGTAGGTGTGGCATGCTAAAGAACCCTCAGTGCTCAATTGCTGTAAGTGCCGAGCATAGGCCTAAGTTTGAAGCCCTACACCAATCTTGGTGACGTCTCCGTATGAGTGAAAAAATCTTGAGAGGGGCATTAACAAAATATAATCATAAACTATATTCAGGTTAGAACTCACCTTTATGAAGTAGTTTGATGATTCAAGAAATGTTTTACGATTCATTACCCGTTACATATTCTCAATATCTGAGACACAAAGATAATCACACAGAGAGAAGTGCACATACTTGCACTCTTGTAATGGAAGAACATGCATGTACAGTGATTCTACTTGTTGCATTCTTTTTACAGCTTGTACGGTTTTCTTTTCAGCATGGAAATGACATTGATTTGCGGCCCATGCAGAGCAGATTTATGCAGAAACAGTCATTCACGGTTCATTGGGGAGGGGATAACACAGGGGATATGCTATTTATGGAGGTATTATATTGTCTACATCAAAAATCTGATTAACAATGAACACCTAGTTATAATGAAGTAAAGCCTCTTATTCTGTTGGTCAGTTAAATTTTTATTTGGTGTGGTAGTTTACTAGCAGGATTACGGTAAATCAGTTTATTTGGTGTGGTAGTTTACTAGCAGGATTATAGTGCATCACAGTTTATTTGGTGTGGTAGTTTACTAGCAGGATTATGGCAAATCACAGTTTATTTGGTGTGGTAGTTTACTAGTAGGATTACAATTAATCACAGTTTATTTGGTGTGGTAGTTTACTAGCAGGAGTACAGTAAATCAGTTTATTTGATGTGGTGGTTTACTAGTAGGATTACAATTAATCACAGTTTATTTGGTGTGGTAGTATACTAGCAGGATTACGGTACATTACCGTTTATTTGGTGTGGCAGTTTACTAGCAAGATTACGGCACATCACCGTTTATTTGGTGTGGCAGTTTACTTGCATGATTAGGTTTATTCACAGTTTATTTACCGGAACATTATTTACACAAAATTTTGTGAGGCTAGCTAGCGATTCACGAAAATTTCATTCTTGTGAATAAACTCTTACATGTAGAAGATATAAGCAATAAATAATGATTCGTGAAAGTTTGTTTCATGAATAAATACATCATTGTACCTATGGGAAATTAAGATCTTGCAAAATGAGAGTATTCATATGTTACATGTACATTTAAGTGAAATTTGACCAGTGCCCAGCCTTGGAACCCAGAACAAGTCATACTAGTTAGATTTTTGGAGAAATTAAGACAAAGGGTTTAGAGATATTCTTTTTGGGATGACTTTTGTTTTAGAACAAACGTGTGAAAAAATACAACAGAATACATCTAAAATACTCTAAAAAGTTCAATAAAATCACTCACCACTACTTGATATACACTGTACGTATATTATATGATGTCATAACATTCTAAAATATGAGAATACCTCTTGGGATGCAAGTGACCTTCGTTTTGGATGATGACAAATGATTCCCAAATAATGAATATTACAAGTTGCCCACTGCATGTAGTGCATTTTATTTTGAATTTGAATGATTTTCAGCATTGCTTCAATAGAGGAAATTGACCATCCATAATATTGAGTGTATGTTTGATTACACAGGTGTGTGACGACTGTATCATACTTAGGAGTGTGACAGGGGCGATATGTGACAGGTGGTGGTATGAAAAACTGGTCAATATGACCTACTGTCCAAAAACCAAAGTACTGTGTCTGTGGAGAAAATATGGAGAGAAAGTACAACTGAACCAGTTTTACACAAAAAAGGTCAGAGGTTCTGGTT
The DNA here is from genome assembly GCF_947568905.1 of Ostrea edulis. NCBI lineage: Eukaryota > Metazoa > Mollusca > Bivalvia > Ostreida > Ostreidae > Ostrea > Ostrea edulis. Next base: position 43,603,445 of record NC_079169.1, on the reverse strand, counting down.
GGAATGTGGGTTCCATGTAATCTGATATTTATAATGTTGATGAATTGCTAAAACTGATAAAATTATACACAATTAATTCTCTACTTTGTATACCAAAATAATCTCATCTCTGTGTTGTAATACTTTTTCAACATGTTAAGAAATAGTGCAGTTACATGTAGGTGTAACATAAAAGTTTTATGAACTTATTTAGCAGAATCAGTTTACAATTTATACCATTTGTATGTTTAACTTAGCACCACACTTTTATCCTCCATTAACATCATAAATTTTGTACTCAGTGTAGGGAACTTTATTTCTGTGTCAAAGAATCCATGGAAAAAGCAGCAGCTAGAAACAATGGAAAATTACCAGGTAAAGGATACCAAGAATACCCAGAAAACTGCATTTCATCAGTGATACATGGGGTATTTTGGGTAATTTTGCCGTTGAGGAATATTTTGTGGATTTTACTTGGCAAAAACTACTTTGAAATGTTGGCTTTTTATTGTTTTAATGGAATTTCATTTACTGTCAATTTACAGTAAGTGTGAACGACTCAGCTTCTCAAATTTATTCTCTGTCCTGGATAATTAATTTAAGTATAAATCTGTCAATGATAACACCTCAGGGAAAGAACAATCACTGCGATTGGGGTGGGAATAAAATAATTGTAGATGAGCATGTGCATGTCGTAACATACGGTAATCTTTTAGCATGATGGATTGATTGTATATAATTGTTTAATGTCCAATTCGAGAATTATTCACTCATGGAGACGTTAACACGATGTAAGAAAAAATCATCAAGGAAGACCCTATGAAAAGGGAAAACGAATACTAACTGAAATAAGGATGTTGATTCTAAATTACACGCCGATTAGTGAGAAGAAACATTTGTACCCCTGACAATTAATGGACCATCAGTGTCTTTAATTGATAGAGCTGCGAGGAATTTTTAAGGAATAGCTTTCAAGAAACTACAAAAAATCTGAAGGAAGCAGTTTTGCCTGAACACAAACAAATTGTTGAAAACGTTTTTGCTACTTTATTGCAATCAAGGTTGAGTCAGTTACATTTTCTCGACGAAGTAAGTGTCGTTTGTACACACTTAAACTCCGTAATTGGGTGCAAATGCAGGGGGAAATGGGAAAATAAATAAAACAGTGTCGGGACTTACGGAACAAATTTTTTTTTTTTGAAGATTAATATACGAGGTTTATTGTTCTCAATTTTCTTCAACATCAAAGAAAGCATATTTCCATGAATCATTTCAAATATTGGTTATTTTTCTGTGACTAAAGGGCTATGAAATCTCCATTGCCAATCTACCTGTGACTTAAAAATGCTACAAAGAGACATGTATGGTAACTGTCCTTAATATATTTCATTTGTAAGTGAGTTCCATAAATTGACTGCAACCCAGAGTCAATCTGATTAATTAAAATAAGATTTTTGATTCGCTCCGTTATTGTTATGTCGCTACACAAAGCTTTGCAATACTCTCAGAATGCTTGTTCGTTTATTCTATTTTTTTTCTCTTCTTTTTTTTTCTTTACCTTTTTTTCATAAACTATTGTGAGTGATTGTTAATGCAGAATTTTCAAAAAAAATTGGGGAGGGTGGACATCGTCAGAAACCCATGGTTGATTATGCTTCGTTCCTCTCTCCATCACCCGTGGGTCCATTCATTCCTACTCACTCATTAATAATTAATGAAGCAATTTGATTGGGCACTCATAGTACACCCTGAACAAATTTGTCCAATCAACAAGACACTTTCAGCCCAATTTCGGTATACAATTGTTGTTGTGATAGCAAAGTTAAGTTAATGCTACCTTTAAAAATAGAAGAGTTCCGGTACTATAACAATTACTTTGATTGGACGATATTTTTAAATATTTATTCATGAGAACAAGCTAGTAGGAATGATTGGACCCAAGGGTGATGGATAGAGGAACAAATCATAATCAACCGTAAGTTTCCGATGATGATGGGAGGGGGGGGGGATAAGTTTTATCAATCTTATTATAAGAGTTATCAGTGATATTAAACCCTGTCAAAGTTTAACCTCTATGTATAGAGAACGTTTTTTTTTTAATTGAAAAATATGGAATTGTATGCTCAGGGAATCACTTTTTGATACATAACCATATTTTGTGAAACATATGTATGAGGAATATGTTGTAGGTCCAGAACTTGGTGGGGAATTCCCTGTTCAAGACATGAAGTCAGGACAAGGAGGTCTTCTACAGGTGTGCATGGAGGGCATTGGTTTGCTCTTGGCCAACAGCAAGGTAAGCTGCTGCTTAATCAAGTGATCATTTGGCTTCTTAGAATGAAAAATCTAGGATATTCACGTATTACGATGTTAGTGCACATGTATTGGCAAGTGCTGATGATATTAAAGAAGCTACATTGCTTGCAGTTATGATCTATATGTATGCTGATGTTAGTGGAATTTTTTTTTTTATACAAATGGGGATGAAATTTACACTGTAAATATTGGTGAAGATTTTTAGGTGTCAAGGTTACAGATTTTTTAATGAATGGATGCAATACATATAGTAACAAAAAAGCACTTGCCGATAATCATGAAAATTTCCGTTGTTTGAGACTTTGTCACATACGCATTCAATTGTCTACCCTAAATCCTTAACATACTTGTATATAGAAGACCATTGAAGGCAATCATTTGGACCCAGGTACCATCAACTGACCTCAGCTGCCACATTGACCTCAGGGACCATTATTACATTGGTGGTCATGATGTTGATGGCTTTGGTGAGGTTATGTGATGGTGCAGTGCTGGGATGGGGGGCATGTATGATGTTGTTCAAATGCAGCTTTGATTGTTGTAAATAAATATCTGACTGTTGAACATGTGAATGTATTTTGTAATTTTAAAATTTTAGTCCAAACTTTCCGTGGTTAAAAAGATTCCTTTTTGTTTATTGGGGTTTGAACCACTGGCATATGTTGGCAGCTCGTCTGCTTATATTTTGCCAAATAGAACTTGATTATCAAGAAAGTTTGCCACTTGAAAATTTCATTCTTGTATTAAACACAGAGAAATTTAAAGAAACATTTTTTGAGAGTTTGATTCAGTATCATGAAGATTCAGTGTGGAGAGAAATACATTAGAAAATTGGATTAGTTTTTTCGGAATTAAAACAATATTTAAATTGATATTGTAAAGGTACACCATGGTGTTGCATTGTGATATTGTTTCTTTATAATGGCACAAACAGGGCATGTATTGCACATACTGGTGACAAGTTCAATCGGATTTTATTTTCAGTACCTTTTCATACTATACCTTTTTATTATAAATTTTTATTTTTAGAAATCAGCGCGGTTAATACACGTACCTATGTCCCTAGTGTATGATTGTAAATTCTAAGAAAACCGAGTATTCCTTTGTTACCAGTATTTGATTTTTGAAAGGAAATTTGTTGTTTGTTTGCATATTGTTGATCCTTCCCACCTTTTTGTATTTCTGGAATGAATGTCAGTGATATTGAAAAAAGTCTTAAAGAACGGCAGCATTTGTGGGTTTATTCCTCTAAAATTCTTGCTTCAATTCATATATAGTATGTGAGATCAAAACCTTTTACTATGATATTGTGTAATAAGAATTAGAGTTGTACATTATAATGTGCTAATATTGCAGTAATATAAGGTAGTATGCTGACTTTGACTTGAAAAGGTTTGAATGTAATGCTGTTGTTTTATTTAAGGCTGTTTTATGAATAGAAATGGCATTTTAAAATATTTTCTCTTTTTCTGTCTCTTTGCTATCTTCTCGGTGGTAATAAAGGACTTTGAGGTAATTGTCGTGGATTGTGTGTTGCAAAATATGATAGTATTTTTTATTTATTTTTTTTTTTTTGCCTCTTAAGTATTGAATAGACAGTTAAACTTTTTAGGGTGCAATACATTTCATTTGAAAAGGTAATTGACAAAGACTATAAGTAAAAATAATATTGATTTCAAAGGAATGGTCTTACTTCTCTGCCATACATATTTCATGTTTGAAATGTATTGTACACTCAAAGAAAAGTTGTTTCCTGCACTTTTATACGACAGTACTCGATGTTGTGTGACACTGATAGATATATTTACTTGTGTGTTTCCAGATAGTCGTAGAAAATTTTTGTTTACATTATTTCTTTTTATTCTCCTCCCTTACCAAATCCAATTTGGAACATTTGAAATACTTACACACTTTTTGGACAGTGTGGTGAGAGGAAGTAAAACTAATTTTAGCCAAAATCAAATAAAACAACCCTTCACTGCTATATATAGAATTCACAGGCTTGTGTAAAAGTGTGCTTTAACATTTTTCTTTCAGTTATTTATTGAGCTAGGTCGAATCAAGAAATGTTTCACCCAGAAAGGCGGGATTTTTGTATTAGAGGAATTTGGTAAGGATTTCCCAGCTCTCATTTTCTTTTTCATTTTAAATTAATTTTTGTTGTGTGTCAGGTCCTTCCTTTTTGATATTGTTGCAAGTTGATGCTATGCTATCTAGCACTCATCTTGAAGCATTGCTAAAAAAAACTACTTCAAGCAATGGTTCATGATTTCTTATATCAAATGGAATGCTTTTTTTTAAAAATAGTGTTTAAAGACATTTGTGAAGTATTTAGCATTGTTTGAAATTGATTTCCTTACCAGACAAAATTGTTGGTAATAACAAAAAATTCTAAAAAAAAAAATTAGTTTGGAAAGATTTGATTTACAATGCTTTCAGTATGTCTGCACACAATATTTGCAGGGGCATACTTGATAATTGATTTACTGCATGGAGATAGGAAGGATAAAATATAGAATTTATAGATCATTTATCAAAAAATGCATGAAATCAAAACAAAATTAAACTGCTTCTAGCGCAAACTGATTATTGATGTTGTCATTTTGATTCAAACTTCTATAATTAGATCGTAATTGGGGACACCTTAGACAACTTCCCAGTAGAGGACCAAAAGGAAACATTTTGTTCATTGTGAATATTAACTTGGAAGGCAAAAGTGTTGAATTTTACAGCAATTAGTAAGGTTTTACAGATTGTGCATATTCTAAATTTGATTTATGCACAGAAAATGAGTCGAGGAGAAATAACTGTACTTTTACCTCTGTTGACATCTTCAAATTCAGAAATAAGATTTTTTCTTGCATGATTGTGTCAACCTAATTTTGATGTTGATGTTTTCTAATTTTCAATCTCGTAAATTTTGATAATGATTGATTTTGAAAAAAAATAAACTGTTAAAATCTCAGTCATTTATTGGTTCATATGCTGTAGGAAAATTTTTTCTGAAGATTTTGGTCCATAATGTGTAAATCTGAAATTCTCTATGCCCAATTTCATAATATTTGTAGATTCCAAGAATCGGCAAGTAACTCAACACAAGTTCAAGTCCAGAATGGTAAGTTTTTCATTTGCTTTGTTTCAAATAAATTATTTTACTTTATTCATTTTGACAATCACAACTTGTTCAACAGTTTTTTAAGTTATTGAAGAATGAACTTGTTAATGAACGTGAATTTAATCATAAAACATTTTATTATGTTTATCATATTAATAATTCAGGAAATTCTAGGTAATACACATGTATGGAACTTAAAATTAAAAGGGTATTGTTGAACAGGTTTAAGCTCCTCATGTAAAACAGCTAGACATTCTTTTTTTTATTTTACACCTGTAAATTTTTCATTTTGTTTGAGGCAATGTTATCTATATAGTATGAAATGCATAGACTGATTTATTAGTAACACTTTACAAATAAAGTGGACGCCATCTGGTGGTAGATTATTTATATAGGAAGTGTTGTCTGCATGTGATGTTGTGTTATCTCCACAGGCCAATCAGCTGGCATTCATGGTTCATCGCATCTTTACTGTGCAGCATGCCCGCTTAAGATCCTTGAAAGAAATAGACAATCCCTTTGGCAGTATGCAATGATTTTTGATGTGTTTAATGTTAACAAAAAGAATTAACAACACTAGACTTTTACTTTACATTTTTCAAATTAACTTGCAGCTTTTGAACTAATCAAGACAAACTAACCTCACAAAATTATCTTTCTTTCTAATCAATTAATATTAATTTTTATATCCATGTGGTTTTTATTTTCATTAATACATAAAAGTTAAACATAAAATAAGTTTAATGCTATATATAGAGATATATAGTTCTGTTTCACTAAAGTTACTGCTAAAAGCAAAATGTTTTCTTTACTGTCGTACTAACCAGAAGCTATGCAACTACTGTTTTAGCAATGATTCGTACATTTTGCTATTGGTACATGGGTACAAACTCAACCGTATTCTGAAAACTTGGGAGTAATTAGATCACCTGAGTAATTTTTAAAGTATCAACATTTGTATATATAATTTTTCAACTTCTTAGAAACTACTAGTTCATTTCTAATTTCAAATATGGTATGTGGCATCTCTTGGGAAAAGGGAACAAAAATTGTTGATTTTATGATCATAGAAGCTTAGGGTTTGGACCAAAACTTTTTAAAAAATTTATTTTGCAATCTTTAGAAGTCTCTGCTGCAGAAATTGGCAATGACAAAAAAATCTAACATTACATTTACCACTGAAACGTACATCTTCCAATGAATGATATGATATGAAACATGAATGTGTTGACTGTTAAACTAAAAACGAGAACATTCAACAATATATAAATATTGCATGTAGTTGAGGGTAACATTGAAAATTTTCACCTCGAGAAAACCATTGTCAACCGAGGCATAGCCCTCAACTAAAAGCAATATTTGTTTTATTATACTGAATGTTATATAAACAATAAAGCAGAAAAACTTACGTCTGTTGACATTTGATCAATCAGTGTCATGCGATATTTTGTATTTCGATGCGGGTATTCATGTTTATTACAAATGCTCAAACGTCGTCGTCTAACAATCTGCGGCGAACTGTATGCGCATAAATTTGACGCATGTGATGATTTTTTATAATATCACCCGTTGTCAAGTACTGTTACCCGTTGCTAGATACTATCACCCTGGAGCGCGTGCTTTCTGTTCTCAGAAATGTTTTTTCAAATGCTTCTCGACCAATCAGATTCGAGTATTTTACATGAAAGTATAATAATAATTTTTACTTTCCTTTTTACAAACGATTTCCTTAATTTATCAAATATTTTTAGCTCTTCTGAGCCAAAGGCTCAAAGAGCTAATGCTATGGCCATTTGTGCGGTGTGCGGTGTGCGTAAACTTTTTAGAAAAAGGGCTATAACTCAAGAACCCCTTGGCCAATTTTTTTCAAATTTGTTACAGGGTATCATTGGCCCAAGGGCTTTCATACATACTAAATAAAGGGATGTGACCCTTTAACAAGGGGAGATAATCAGGAAAATACAAAAAAAAGTAGTGGTTGCTAAAAAATCTTCTTCTCAAGAACCACAGGGCAGATTATCACCAAACTTACACATAAGGATGAGGATATGTTGTAGATTAAAAATTGTTCAAGGCATTACCCTGGGGCAAAGGGCATGGTCTCAAGGTCACTTCAAAGTTGACCTAAATTTAATTTTTTTTTAAATTCCTTAAATCTTAGATATTTTAGTCATTATAAGGACTAGGATCATCAAATTTTGACAGTTGATGCATCTTAGGACCTTGTGTCAAGTTGTTTCAAAAGTAGGTCACGGTGACCTACTTTTTGAATTTTGCAGGTATTTATTTTAAAATTAATTTTGATGCATATCTTGGACACTTTGAAGCCCATGATCATCAAAACTTGTCAGTTGGTGGATCATGGGACCTTGAAATGCGTCAACTGAAAAATAGGTCACCGTGACCTACTTTCTGAATTTTATGGCTTATCATTTATAGATATATTTTAAGTTGTTATTTCAAATACCGAGAGGTTTAGAATCATCAAATCTTGTAAGTTGATGCATCTTGAGGCCTTGAAACATATTTATAAAAAAGTAGGTCACAGTGACCTACTTTTTGAATTTTGCAGCTATTCAAATTTCACATTTTCAATTTTAGATGCATATTTTGGGCACTGTAAAACCTAGGATCATCAAACTTTGTCAATTGATGCGTCTTCAGTCTTCGGTTTGTGTCGACCAAAAAGTAGGTCACCGTGACCTACTTTTGGCATTTGACAGTTATATTTATATATTTCAGTCACTAATTGACCTACAATCATCAAACTTTGACAGTTGATGCATCTTGAGTCAATGGAGTGTGTCGACCAAACAGTAGGTCACCTTGACCTACTTTTGGAATTTGACGGCTATATTTATATATTTCAAATACTATTTGACCTACAGTCATCAAACTTTGTCAGTTGATGGGTCTTGCATGTTCGAAGGGTTTCGACCAAAAAGTAGGTCAACTTGACCTACTTTTGGAATTGGACACCTATGTTTATATATTTCAGATACTATTTGACCTACAGTCATCAAACTTTGTCAGTTGATGGGTCTTGCATGTTCGGAGTTCGCTGACCAGAAAGTAGGTCACCATGACCTATGATTGGAATTTGACAGCTATATTTCAATATTCAGATAGTAATTGGCTTAAAATCATCAAACTTTGTCAGTTGATATTTCTTGGGTTCTCAAAATGTGTAAACCAAAAAGTAGGTCAGATTGACCTACTTTTTTTGAATTCTTAGGATTTAACTAAAGATTTAGAATACTAAGAGGCTAAGAATAGAAATGGTGAGGTTGTACAATTTATCAGAAGAGCGATTCTAGGCCCTTGGGCCTCTTGTTAAAGGTTGAGTTGGTGTTACGATCAATTATCTTATTTGAAAAATTTAAGATTCAATAAAAGGAAATATACGTATCAAACACAGACACATTAAATAATGATATAGGATATAAAGTTTCAGAATTAGGGTTTTAAATTTATTTTAATTGATAATGCATTCATCAAATATTGCAATATGAAATATGATCTTTTTCCCTCAAGATCAATGCAATTATTAATTTTATTTAAAATTCAGTCAGATGAAATGTATGTAAAGAAAGACAAACATCCATGCAGATGCAATTTGCATATTTGATCCCTGACTAGAAAACTACACTGTAAGTTATGATCAGGAAAGACAGACAAAACTTTCAAGGTATCTCTTTGGCATGTTATCAAATATTTTCAAAACTCTAGTTTTAGATTAATTTCTAATATAAAGATGTTTATACAGATTGACTTTTCAAACTTCTGATTGCCGATCACTAAATTCCAGCACATGCAAGTCATGATCATCACTGACACTAGGAAATCTAAATTGCACTGCCTCAATCTCTGAAGCAAATTATGTTTTGAATTGTTGATTATCCATGCACATATATACTTGGCTCCACGAAGCCCCGCTATGAAAAATCTTGATATGTAATACGGAAAGGATTAACTTTCTGTCGCGGGGACACCGTATATAAGGGATCTGCATTGGCTGTACTATAGGTTAAGTAGTCATATTTCTTGTCTTTTGACAACTCTTGTGAAGGGTCTGTGTTTGTCCTCTCAATTTTGTATTCTTCATGGCATTTTTGAGAACGATCAGTTATTTTCAATCATGAAAGCACAAATGTTTATTATCCAGAAATTCATGCACAAAGTAAATTGTAAAGTCAAGGCTAGGAGCATCTTCTGAAAATTAATATTAGTCTTGGATGTTTGGTGATAGGATTTGGAAGGTTTGAACTTGATATCTTTCATTCTGAAGATGGTATATGTAATTTAAATCAGGGTGTGCATTTTAACAGAAAAACGGGACCGTGAGATAATACGAGACTTAGGGAGTTGCTAATCTGTTATATATGTCTATGGGTTAATATACCCAGTCAAGTTTTAGGTTTGTAAATACAAGTCTAGGGATTAGGATTATACACAGTTTGGTATGAGCAATAATTTTGCAGTGTATGTATATCATAAATATACAAGTCTGCATCAAAGGCATTCAGAATACCCTGGTATAATGTTCAGATAAAGCTTTATCACATGTTGCAGTGTGGGATGTACCCCATCAGTGTATTAGTTTCAGTGGAATAGCTCTAGTTAATGATGTTACTACATCAATTATGGCATTAACAAGTCAAAAGCAGCTAAAAGACACCATAAAATGCTTTCATTGAACATTGGAAAAATGAATCTTGATATGATAATTTGTCAATGATTCTGACATCAGTGAAGTTATTTAGACAGTATGTGTAATCAAATATTGAAACACTTTCTGGTAGGGCAATTTTAAGAAGCAGGCAAAACAAAAGTGTTCCATTTTGAAGTGAATATTTATAGATTGGTAACAAATTTCCTTTGTTTTAATGTATATACCAGCATCATTATGTCTCCCCTTCCCATATTGTTTTAGTGTGAATTCTTCTGCTTCTTCTTTCGCTTTTTATACAAAGTTTGTCTGGACCATACCTTTTTTCGTCTTTTGGCATAGGCCTCTGATATTTGGTATGTGGGTACATCATGATAAGACAGTGTGTCATGTACCATTTTTTATTGACCTTGACCTTTTATGTAAAAGTCTATTGATAGAATTCTTTATATGTCCGTCTTTAGACTTTGAACTTTATGTCTTTCATTCTGAAGATGGTATATGTAATTTAAATCAGGGTGTGCATTTTAACAAAAAACGGGACCGCGAGATAATACGAGACTTGGGGAGTTGCTAATCTGTTATATATGTCTATGGGTTAATATACCCAGTCAAGTTAGACGGGACGTATTATGGTACAGCGATGTCTGTATATATCCGTCCATCCATCTGTCAGAGTTTTCTGTTTGTAATTTCATTTCTCTGTCACATATTAAGCTGAAACTTGTTATGTAGCTTCTTTGCGGGTCACTCTAGATCATGTTGCCGTTTTGATCCATTTCAACCTCTCTTGCATGAGTTTTGCCCCTTTTTTGCATAGAGAGTACATGATTTGTCTTTTATTTTTTCTTCCACAGTTTTCAAGTGAGGACCTTTTTATTTACAGAGTATTTGAATGGGTATGGAAGATGTGCATGTGACAAGGATTTTGATTTTCTTTAATTTTTGAGACAATTGCAGGTTGTTGAACTTAGTCTGTTTTGAGGAAATATATTAAAGGGCATGGTTTGTCCTTTTAACTCCTCTCATAACTTAGAAGCCAGGGTCTTTGTAAATAATTTGAAGATGTGCATAGGATTTTGATTCTCAACAATTTTTTTTACTTTTCTTTGATGTTTTAAATATTTACAGGTTGTTGAACTTTGTCAAATTTAAGGAAATATTTTACACAAAACTCTCTTGGTTTGTCTATCTACCTCTTGTCACAGTTTAGGCTAATGCATACAATGCAAAGAAAGTATGTCACAGCCTAATGATGGCTGATACTACCTGAAGCAAAGGTCTACAAATTATGGCTTCAGAAAAACACCCTATGTAGGCATTTTTACGGGAATATTAAGTACCATTTTTGTTACTTTTGTTGAGCATTTTTATTGTCCGGACCATAACTTTTTTGTCTTTTGACATAGGCCTTTGATATTTGGTATATGGGCATACCATGATAAAACAGTGTGTCACGTGACATTTTTGATTACCTTTGACCTTTAATGTAAAGGTCAAATAGTAGAATTTTTTGGGCATTTTTGTTGTCCGTACCATAACTATTTTGTCTTGTGAGTTTTTCTTATCACCCATTGTCAGTCATCTGTCTGTAAACTTTTCATACTTTCGATTTCTTCTCCAGAACCACTTGGCCAATTTCAACCAAACTTGTTACAACTCATCCTTGGGTGAAGGGGATTCACGTTTGTTCAAATGAATGACCATGGGCTCTTCAAAGGGGAGATAATCACAAAAATGCAAAGATAGGGTGGGGTCATTTGAGAATCTTCTTCTCAAGAACCACATGGCCAGAAAAGCTGAAATACGCATGAAAGCCTCCAATTAGATATAGTGGAGATTCAAGTTTGTTTAAATCATTACCCCCAGGGGTAGGATGGGGCCACAATAGGGGATAAAATTTTTACATGTGATTATAATATATTGGAAAAATCTTTGAAAGTCTTCTTTTCAAAAACCACTGGGCCATTAGAGTGGAGATTTAGCTTCCTGGTTTGAAGTATATTCAAATTTGTTCAGATCGTGACTCTCAAAGGTAGGATGGGACCACAATAGGGGATCAAAGTTTTACATACAAATATATAAGGAAAATTTAAAAACTTTTTCTCAAGAACCATTTGGCCAGAGAAGTTTAAATTTACATAAAAGCTTCCTAGCATAGTGCAGATTCAAGTTTGTAAAAATCATGACCCCCTTGGGTAGGTTGGGGCCACAGTAGGAATCAAAGGTTTACATGTGAATATGTAGGGAAAATCTTTAGATATGGCTCAAGGTATTTCAGGTGAGCAATGTGGTGCATGGGGCATTGGCCTTTGATTTTTGGTATGTTGGTATACCATAATGAGACAATGTGCCACATGCCATTTTTGGTGATCTTTTGATCTTGACCTTTTTAGTTAAAGGTCAAACAATAGAATTAGGAGGGGGGGGGGGAGTAATTTTTGTTCCCCAGACCATAATATTTTTGTCTTTTGACATAGGCCTTTGACAAGTTTGATTCACTATCATATGTTCACAACACTGTTCCTTGGTTGAAGCACATATACATATAGGTGACTGTTATGTTCCAAATCTCTTAATTTTCCACGATCCCTAAAAATGTTTATAGAACTATGGAAAATGGAAGGGCAGACATCAATTTTAGTATATTGCTAAAACAATTCTTCCTAGTTTTTATTGTTATGCTTTAATAATTATTGTTACTTTGATTAAATTAAGTCCTTTTATTATTTTTTTACAGGCTGAACAGATATGTTATGCTGTCCTCTGTGTTTTCTCATATGTTGCAGCAGGAATGGAGCAACAGCAACAACAACAACAGCAACAGCAACGAAGGCAGACTTAATCTATTCTTGTCAAGGTGTTTAAATATCTGTAGAGAGTGATTAATCATTCCATAGCAGTTAACATTGATAATCTGTTGGAAGGATTTTGTTTCAGATAAAATTTATATTAAATAGCCACTTGCATGAAATGTAACAGACTCTTGTCCAAAAAGTTAAAATATAACCTCTGAAATTTCTGTTTAAGGAAAAATGCTAAAAACATGTCAATTTACCTCATTAACAATATCTACAAATTGCTCAAATATTCAGTTATTTTAAGATTATTTATTTTTCAATGTACAAACATTCATTATACCCTGGTTTTTCAGGAAGAGTTCCAATTCTCAAGGACAAAGTATTGTCAGGGCCAATATGAATGCCCAATCGAAGATTTGAATTTTATGAACACCCAATTTGCCAATACAGTTAGAAAAGAAAAATCAATCTATTTTATTTTATTTTCAAGACAGAATGAAAGGAGAATGGTTTTCATGCCTGCCTTTTGCAATTATATTAGAAAAGAAAGAAAACAAGAACTGTTTTAAAAATGAAATGTACAGACTTGATCTTGACAAGGAAGAAAATATAAACCATGAAAACAGTGTTGTATCATCTATATGATACCAGTCTTCCAGTTTACTTGTATTTAGAAAGTGTATTGGTCTAAGGGTACATTTAACATTTCTTAACAGATTATATTGGTCACGATACATTATATATATGTTAGTATTAATTTCTTTAAATAAACTTTAGTGATTTTTATCATAAAGTTTGATTACTAGCTCAAAATAAAACTCTGCATTATATTTAAAGAAAAATACTCTTTTCTGTCACTATTTAAAAAGGTTATTTTTGTACAATAAATCTTTAGAAGAAAAATTTATTTTTTCACTGTACAAAGTTGAAAGATTTATTTTTTCTCCCACTATGTATTGTCTGTCTTTGTGTTGTTGCTGTTATCATCGAGAAATCAGAGGACTTGTGAATCAGACTTGTAAGCCATCAGACTTGTCAATTAACTTGTGTTGGTCAGAAATGTCAGCCATTAGACTTGTCCATCAACTTGTGGAGGACCAGTCATTTGATCACCCAGGATTTTAGAAATTGTTTAGATTGTTACGAAGAAGTTTGAATTTCATAAATTTCTGACTTTGTAAAATAGTCTATTGAATTGATGATAAAATGTAGTGTAGGATTTGAAGGAAATGTTGATTTTACCGTAGATCTGTCAGTCTTCTCCTACAGTTTTCATCAAATTTTGACGAGTTGGAATCTCACTTATGCATTAAAATTCTGTATATACCACATAGTAAGAAAAATCCAAATGTTTCTTGACTTGTATACAGACGTGTAATTTGGTATATGTTGAAAAAATAGCAGATTCATAAAAATTAAACAATGTAATTTTTTGTGACATTTATTGATATAATACAGTAAAAAATTTAAAACTCTAGGTCTAAAAAGAATAATTGTGACAGAGTGTATACAGAACACAAATTGATATACTGATTGTATGACAGATTCTCTGAACTAGTGGAATTCTGTGGATGTTATTATTATTGTGTTTATGCAAATTTTAGGTTACTAATTTGTGATATGATGTTATGGTTGTAAAATTAGCTTTAATTACTTATCTTGATACCTACACTTTTGTTATGTAAGGAAATATAAAACATATTTATGCCAATTTCACTAAAATGAGTGAAACATTGTTTTCATATAATTTATAGATATTGAATCCAGTTTATCATTTGTGAATAATACTTGTTAAGAACAGTTTTTGTTGATGAATATAGATTTAGACTTGTAAACAAAAATACTTGTTAACTATGGTTAAGGGTTGTAATCACATTTCATAAACCACAAGTACACTCGTTTATTGTAGTTTTAAATCATTAACTATATAGTTAATGATAATATAGTTTCATAAACAATATTAACAGTTGTAACAATAATAGTTGTAAACTATAGTTTAGAGAGATAAACTATGGTTTGCAGTTGATAAGATGCAAAACCTTATTTCTATCGTTTTTGTGAAATTGGTGTCCCACATGCATGCACTTTCTCATTATCAGCATGTCGATAGAGACTTTCTCATTATCAGCATGTCGATAGACTTTCTCATTATCAGCCATCACAAATGTGTTCCGAAGTAACGCTGTTAAAAATATGTATTTTGTCTGTTTCTACATTCCACTGTGAAATCCCTCTGCATTCCTTTATTTTTACATATTTTTTTGAAATGTAGTTTTTATTTACATATATGTGTGTGTGTGTATATATATATATATATATATATATATATATATATATATATACCCTGCAGGACTTTAATGAATTTTATGTTTACATTGTTTAAATCCATTACCAGAAATCCATTCCAGGAATGTAGTGTTTGGCGTAAGGTATGATATGCCCAATTAAAATCCACCTATGACGTCATTCTTTTGTTCGAACACTCCATTATTTTTCAGGAATGGAGTGTTCGGAAAGTAGGTCAACCTTTATACAAGTAGATATAAATGCATGCAACAAAAGAATGAAAAACGTAAGACATGATTAAAATGCACAAAGGTAGTTTTTATTAAGGTGGATTTTAAGTGGGTCAATGTACTCGTATCACTCCATTCCTTAAAAGCAATGGACCTCGGCCCCTTTGGGGCCTCGGTCCATTACTTTTAAGGAATGGAGCGATACTCGTACATTAACCCATACATAATGGATATGTAGTTAGCAGAAATCCATATTGAAACCTTTATTGATCACATTTGATAACAAACTCTATGATAGTATAGACAAAGGATTTCATCTGAACTATTTATTTCGTTGAAATCGCTGTCATTTTATTCACGAACGAAATGTATAATTTCCAGGAAGTGAAATCTCTGTTGATTTACAAGCAATCAGCCTCTATGACTGAGTATTTTATCCATGTGCTAGGGAAGGATTTTTGTTGTAATTCAAACAAATTGGAAGGTATGCATTATATGTGCATGTATTTTCTTCAATCATGAACTCATGTGTGTCTTGAGCCTCATAATTCTTTCTGCTTATAATTGTAACATTTAGTGCGAGGTCTGGGGAACTTGAATTATAGGAGACTATATTTTTGGTGGAATCAATAGTCTAGTAAAATATCACCTTTTTCTTTCAACTGAAAAATTTCTGAGTACAGGCTTGTCTCCAGTAGAACAAAATTACAGCAAGGAAATATTTTCAAAAATTTGTATGAATAAAGGTTGAGTGACAAAAGTAATAGTATATAGAAAATTTGCATGATATTTTGATCTTGCTACCCCTCTTAAGGCCATTTTAAATACCCTTCCTTTTCTTAGGGAAAAATTGGTCATATGCTTTCTTTTTATCATTGTTATTACATGCATATGAAAAGATGTTAACACTAGGATTGCAATACAATATTATTATATAACACTAGGATTACAAATATTATGATCCTTATGAAAAATAATATAAAATTATCAGAGGAAATTTTGTCAACCTTATATCTTTGTGATTGAACAATTCTGCTTTTTATTTGTAATACACTACTAGTATATATAAAACTAATGTCTGCTCTAATGGGATATCAAGATCCTCCGATATGAAAATATTGTGAACTTAAACTAACCTTGACACAAAAATGAGAACCACAGCACCCAATTGTCTGTGCATCAAAAGAATATATTTATTCAGTAGATGTTGCATAAAAGGTAGGACATTTCAATGTGTCCAATAGATATGAGAAAACTCCATCCTTGGATGTATAATTTACTGAAAAGAACAGAAATGTGTATATTAAGAATTGGCTGAAGCATGGACCTTTCAAGTTTACTCTAAGGTGGGATCAACACGAAAACACTAATTAGTACTTATAGATATATGCATCACTTGTTTGGAGAACTTTGTACAGGCATTAATTTGTGACATTAAATCTTGTGCAATATTTGATATATTAAGATAATGTATTTGTGTACAACATTAGTTATCCTCTGAATTACAGTATACAAAAAATTTAATTATTTGATTGTTGATAAAGTAACCGATTTTCTGTAATTATACCTGTGAAGAATGATTTCATAGAAAGCACCAGACTGAGTGGTCTATATGATTAAGTTATTGCATGTGATCTATTAATGTATGGATGACACAGTATCACAATTTAGAGATTTGAACTAAACTAATGTAATATGTGCAATAAATTAAAATATGTTATTTACTATTTTTGAGTTGTAATGAGTAATGAACATACAATGGGCTTATACCTTCCAAACACTGATGTGACTCGGACTAATGGAATAGTCCGAGATCCTGTTTACCCCTAGTTGGATGGGTATAGGGCTTTGTTATATAAGGAGCTGGGAGGCAGCATTAATCTGCTGTTAGAAGGAAGCCAGAATTAGAAGGTAAACTATTAAAGAACTTGGGAGATTGTTTTTATGAAAAACTAATGTCTTGAACCCCAGCTCCCCAAATTGGAAGTGCTCCACATGAAACCTCCTCCCCATAATGTACTGCATGGTATGGAGGCATCAAAACATTTCTGTTGCAATTAGTTTGAGGTTACTCTATATTTTTGGCTAGAATGACTGGACTAAAAGCAGGAACATGGAACTCCCATAACTGCATAGGAGAAGTGTTCACAAACTATTTTACACACTCCACCCCTCAGATCCACTATAACTTTGAGGACAACAATTGGATCCTCCTGTCCCTACAATATGCACATCTGCAAATGGCATTGAAGTATTGTTAAAAAATTTAAAAAAAAAAAAAAATTCAAGTCTATCAGATAAGTCATATAGGAGAAGAAGCGTTCACAAGCTCTTTTAATATCCTCTATCCCTCTTAGATCAGAACTTTTAGGAAAATAATTGGATCCTCCTGTCCCTACAATATACACATCTGCAAATGGCAATGAAGTATTGTACAAAGTTTGAAGTCTGATAACCCATATAGGAGGAGCGTTCACGAGATTTTGTGACAGACGGAAAGTACAAAAACAATGTCTCCCCCTGAGAGAGGGGCGACATAATTATTAGTAGGGGGGGGGGGGTAAAGGTTAGGGTTGAAATACAAGCCACTGGTAAAAGACAAACTAAGGGTGAGGCACCGAGTACTCGCAGACAATAGGATCTTAGTTTCGGAACTAGGTGCAAAGTGCCCAGCCATCTTCACAGTACCATGTAAATAGAACCTCGGTTTGTGTCCCAGTTTATTTTTAAGAAAAACAGAACCCGGGACAAGTATCCCAGTAAATCAGAATTATCCTTGTAAATAATAGTGATTCCACGTATTTAATTATTGGCCCAAGTAGAGCCCGAGGAAAATTCCATATATATATTTATAGTTCACGAGATCCTTTTATCCTTTGAAAAGAAGCATTAGAAAACGCGTTACATTTTGGTGGCAGCTGGTTCTTGAAAGCGATAGGAGATATTTGATTGTTTAGATATATAAAGTTGCTATAACTGACTAGATTGTATCCTTCACTGGGTTCTGGGGGACCAGATTCAAATACAGGATGCCTAGTGCTGTGTGCACTGTGTTACAAACGTTCCACGACCGTAAGATTTAGTGCAATTTAGATGAAGAGGTGTTGTATGGAGCGCCACATTAACATAAACTCAAATAATTGAAGATATCTTCAATTATTTGAAGATATCATCAATTCAATTATTGCTCTCTTTAATTGAATTAATGCGCGCATTAAATCAATTATTGCTCTCATCAAATGAGTTAATACGCGCATCAATTGAATTAATGAGAGCAATAATTGAATGCGCGGATTAATTCAATTATTGCTCTCTTCAATTGATGCTCGCATTAATTCAATTAATGAGAGCAATAATAAATTTGATGCGCGCATTAATTCAATTATTGCTCTCTTCAATTCATTTGATGAGAGCATCAATTTAGTAGAAATATTGCTCGCAATAATTAATTTAGAGCTCGGTATAAATAATTTGATGATCTCTTTAATTCAATTGAAGATATCTTTAAATCATTTACAATGCTTTTGTATAAGGAATTAATGCGCGCATCAATTCTTTTAAAGAGAGCAACAATTCAATTAAAGATATCATTAATTCAATTGTGGATATGTTGAATTGAAGATACCTTTAATTATATAGTTGCTCTCTCTAAAAGAATTATTGCTCTCTTCAAATGAATTAAAGATATCATTAATTCAATTGAAGAGAGCAATAGTTGAATTAATGCGCACATTAAATCAATTATTGCTCTCATCAAATGAATTAATGCGCACATCAATTCAATTATTGCTCTCATCAATAGATTTAATGCGCGCATTATATCAATTATTGCTCTCTTCAATTGAATAGTAGCGCGCAAGAATTCAATTGTTGATATCATTAATTCATTTGAAGAGATCATTAATTCAATTAAAGCGCGCATCAAATCAGCTGAAGAATTAATGCTCTCATCAATTCAATTAATGCGCGCAATAATTCAGAATTGAAGATATCATTAATTATTTGAAGAGATCTTTAATTCAATTGTTGCGCGCATCAAATGAATTGATGATATCTTCAAATAATTGAAGATATCTTCAATTATTTGAGTTTATGTTAATTTGGCGCTCCATAGTGTTGAGCTTTTTACTCGATGTTGAAATGGAGCCTTGTCGCATTCCACCGTTCCTACGACACAACCAGTGTTCAACGTCGCCTCGAATGCAATGCAGCATACATCCAGTCATAACTTGTTCTCTTCCTTTATATCTAATTCAGCTTTGAACCATTGCACCTTTAATTTGGCGTACAATCCATTTAATTCTGCACATTTATTTCTTCCTATTAATCTTATGCTTTCGTATATCTGTATATTCTTGCATGAAATGTTTTCATATCTAGAAAGTCTTACTCATTACACAGACCCTGTTAGTTTCTACCAGAAAACAGCCTTGAATCCAAGAAAATCAATCAGGATGTAAAACATTTTGTAAGTACAAGCTTCCTTGTGCCAAAATAAAATATGTGTGTGTTTCCGGTTTCCTGACCCTACCTACTTATTTGCTGCCAATCTTAAAGATTTTATTGACAATGTATATAAATAAAATAAAAATCTGCAGTTTTCAAATTGGACTTTCTTTTGAGGTGGGGTTTCTTTGATTTACATTTTTGCTACTAGATCTTCAAAATGTTTGAAAAGTAATTGTTATGTATATAGACATGTATTCAAAACGTAACAAAAACTAAGATTTCAAATAAAAAATTTAATTAAAATAAAATGTTTTACCTACCTACTCTACCTAATTTTTGGAGACTGAAATAGGAAACACGCATAGATATTTTATTTTGGCCTTATCATAGCCCGTGTATTTACACTTCATTTGTAATGAAATTAGTATTTCTTGTAAACTTATACAGAAGACTACCAGGCCAGGGGTGCATTATGATTTAATACATTTTATAATTTTGGGGACCTTAAACCTTTATGTATTGTTTATATATAATAGTGCATTACAATTTTACATATTTAGGTCAAACCTTTTGTAGGACCTATACATTAATGTATTAAATCCTGATGCACCCCATACTAACTGTACTTGTGATCCAATCTGTTCGAAGTTTGTTTAGCGTCTCTCTGTTATGAACATATACAATTGCATTAAAGAATTTTTCACCCCCATTTTTTTAATCTGCCCTCGTTTGTCAGAGGGGTTATCTAAAACTTTAGGTTGTCCAATCCTTAGCCTGCTAAATTTCAAAGTATTGTAATCTTTCCTAAACTTCCTTCTTGATATATATAAATTAAAATCAAAAGAAATTTGACTTCCAGGAGTTTTATAAAGTTAAGGTGTGTCGATCCTCTTGTGACTTATCAATATTAATGGTTAAAAGTGAAAAAAAACTATATTGATTTCCACTCAATATAGTTTAATCTAATCAATAACCAAAGAAACTGTGTATGTTGCCACCCTTTTAAAGATGTCAGACATACAAAAACAGAAGTATACATCAACATAAAAAAATCACACATTTTCGTTAAACAGAATGATGAAAATTAATAAAAACTTGTTGAAATGACAAATTTTAAATGTAAACAGTTTAAGAAATCTGATAATTCATAGATATATAAAAATTAATTGTGGATATTAGGGAAATCATTGTCATAGACATGCAGTAGAGGAAATTCCAGCATAGGAGTTATTGCCCTTGACAACATTTTTAAAATTATAAATAATTGGTTATCTATGGAAAATAAAAACTTTCTCAGTATCAAAAGTTTACCAAATTTTTTTTTAATTTTATTCAGTGGATAAAATTCCTCTGAAAGATATATTTCAATCATGCGCAAAATTTAATTGATGTTCTTCGTTTCATCATGGAGCCAAAGGCTTGATTAGCATCACAGAATACAAACAATATTAGTCTAGTATACTTTTTCTAACATAAAAGCCAAATGCTAAGATATAAACAGATTATTTCTGGATTTAAGAGTTATTGAACTTTGCTGAGAAGGGGACAACATTAAACACACATTTCTAATTTACAAGTGTGATTGGGTTACTGAGATATGGGACACCTCCATTTTGTGACACACTTTCTTTTGAAGATGTTGAAATGAACAATGAATTTAACCATAACTTTATATTTTTCATCTTTCTCAACCTTGTTATTTATCTGTGTAGTGCCTGCTAGTTATCTGCAAGTCAGTAATTCGAATCCGGCAGGGGTTTTACAATTTTTACCTCAGAATTATAAGAATTTTTAAATTGTATTTTATGGTAAAAATTGTACATCTTGAAAAGTGTGAACAGGTTATTATAATTTGAATATGATTTACTTTCATCCATATTGATATCTCAGTGTCCCATATCATCTTAGAATATTTCTGTAATATAGTATAAAACCGACATGTTCAGCTACCAGTATGGTGCACAACCATTCCTGAAAGAGATGCAGTAAAACTTGCTAATAATAAGGATGTCCTACCTCAGCGGGTTATGTAAAAAAAATTCTGCAGTGTTGTAATGCAATGTTCTGAAAACATTAAAGAATCCTTTTTATTGTTTTATCTTTGTATCTTATATGTTAAATATCATAATGATATTATTAATCAATATGTAATGCAGATTGTAAGGCCAGTACACATTTTCTGACATTCCACCATATTTGGTCATGTCATGCAGTTGGCTTATTGGTTTTATCCAGTTTTACCTTGATTTATCCAGTTATACACTTTATGATGTTACTGATTTATAAAAACATGGATTTTTTAAGTAAAGATGATATCCTTATAGCTGAGATTTCCTGATATATCCGAACAAATATTCAGCCGATTCGAATCTCAGCCAAGGTTACACGTGGTTCGGGTTCTTGAGGGCTCTGGAGTCACAAACTATAAATGAATTTTACATTGTTGCTATAATGAGATCTCTTGACATATTGATTTCTGATATAAAACAATGTGATTATCAATGGCCGATAAATGTGATGAATAATTAAGCACTACCATGCTCATTCAGCAAGACGGGGATTTTTCACAATCTTGCTATGATGTCGGAAACATAAACTTTTGAAGGTGAGTATTATCTTATGAAGTTATCAGTAGATTTACAAAAAGACACCGCGATTGACAATATCTATATGGCGAAATAAAATAACAAAAATCTTACCAGGTTGAGAAAGGGAGCCTTTCTCAATCTGGTAAGATTTTTGTATGTAAAATACATTGTAGATGAAAATAATGTGAAATCACTGAAACATCTTCAAACATAAATCTCAGAAAGCAATTTCAATTTTAAATACAATGTGTATTGTTTTCCTCATATCATAGTATGTGTACGTACAGCAATATAGATTGATAACTGTAGATAGATCAGTGGTAAAGAGCTGAAGAACTGTACAATATCAAGGAAAAATTCCAGAAATGATAGCTCTCATTTCTTTCTCTATCATAATAAGGATAATATTAATATACATATATATACGAAGTACTAAAATATCAACGACACGAACAAACAAAAAATTATCAAATTTTTGGGACGACCCGGGCTCTTCAGGACAAACGAAAAAGTTTACATAATATGACTATTATAAATAGAGAATAGCAAAAACAACAAAAAATACACCTAGCACTAAAACTACACTAAATCTACGACCGTTTTTACACTGTAGACTACATGTTTTTGGTTTTCAGGCTTGTCAATCAATAAGGACGAATATCATTTCATCTTTAGACATGTATGTCCATTGCACAACCCCCCACCCCCACCCCCCACCCCCAGATCTACATATATTGCGTGAATAATTGAATTGATGACAGGCGCGTAGCTGCCTATACGCAAGTACGCAATTGCGTACACATCATATTGAGAGAGAGAGAGAGAGAGAGAGAGAGAGAGAGAGAGAGAGAGAGAGAGATCTGTAGTTAAAATATTTGTGCCTTTTAACAACTTTGCGTTGTATAGTTCTGATTTATAATTTAATCAACATTATAATGCCCATTTAATTAAATTTCGTCCTTTTTCAATTTCAAATTATCAACTATGTACTAAAATTAAAGACCATGAAAAAAAACAACCCATTGATTTCATTCATAAAACCCAGGAGCTTCCAGGACCTCAAGACGGTCACCAGACCCATTGACGTACTTTGCGTACACTTCATTTTCTTTCTGGCTACGCGCCTGGATGATATCTTCAAATAATTAAAGATATCTTCAATTATTTAATTTTTTGTGAATTTGGCGCGTTGTGCTTCTATCACATATCACTTTGCAATATTTGAAGAAGAAGAAATTAATTTGAATTGTATAATTTTGCATTTGGACTGTATAATTTACATCTATATTTTCCACTTGCATTGTATTATTTTTCTTTGTATTTCCATTTGAATTTTTTAAAATTTCATTTCTATTATATGATTTTCGTTTGTATTGTGTAACCGAAGGATTGCTTATTTTGATTTGTTATAAAGGATTTCATTGGTAAAATTTTAACCTGTATCGTGTAGAAAACGAGCGAGTTTTGGGATGCTCAACCGCAAGATTAACCGATTCCCTGTTTCCATGCAGGACACGTTAATCGCGACGTTGATAAACGAAAGTTCAGCCGAATATACATGTTGATAAACAGTAGTTCTGAAAAAGATATAGCATATGGCTTAATAATCGAACATATTTCTACTGCCAAATTCTACATTCATAGCCGTTTTTATCCTATGTTTAACCCTCACTCGCCTTTGCAAAGCAGAGTTACTGAGAACCATTGTTTTTAAACCAATGAGATCCTTTGTAACAAACCAAGGGAAACAATCCTTCGGATACAATACAAATGACAAATTATTTAAAAAAAAAAAAAAAAGCAAAAGTATACGATACAAATGAAAAGTATACGATACAAATTAATTCTTTTACAATACAAATAAAAATTATACAATACAACATAATATGCGAGATGTACGGTACAGCCAACACGGATGCATTGTCTATTATTTCGTACAGGGTTAACCTCAGATGAATAGTCAGAGACCCATCCCTAACAACAGTCACTATTGTTTTCATCTTTCGTATAGATAGTTTCTGCTATATAGAATATGAATTCTGGGAAATAACATTAAAACCAAAACAGAAAATCACACTTAAACAAGCAACTTACAGTTAATTTCCAATTAACGCTTTAAGCGGGTAAATGTAAGAGTTTGTCGCAGGTTTTGTTTCTTCCTCATAAAGTAAGATTTCATCAAGAAACCGTTTGCACTGTAATTACTGATTTATTTGGTTTTTTGTCTTGATGTTCTTAACTGATCTGTAAATTTTACTTCAAATTAACTTCAGTTTATTACTAGTAAACCTCACACAACTGAGATCTATCTAAAGTATTTTGTTCGTTATTACAGATGATTGGAAAGAGTTTAAAACATTATTTTCGTCGGGAGTCTGTGACTCAGAAACTTGTGAATGACGCGGAATCAATTAACCATGATTCTGAATTCGGAAGCGTGCAAAAGATTCCCTCTATTCAAGTCCAAGTAGAAAATGAAGATGAGAACATTCCTATTCCAACAACTGATTATGAATCAACTGTAGGAAAGAAAGAAGGACAAGACATAGTTCTCAACGTGAAGGCAATGGCAAAGATGTTTTCAGAAAGGAGTATTCAAAATTGCCCTCGGCTCCCAAACATAATTTGCCAAGAATCGGCAATACGGGACACTGGTAATATGGAAATAGCTCAAGCATCAAAATGCAGTAAGAGTGTATCATCTGACAATGTTTCGGCTAGTAGGCTTCCAATCAATTCCCCCGAGGACATACAGGTGTCACAAAACCCAGGTACACCGCACAAAGAGCCAGTGAAAGGAGATTCACAGGAAGTAAACAAGAAGAGAAAGAAACGAAGACCCGCAAAGCGTTCAAATAAGAAGTACACGGATTCAGACAGTGAAAGTTGTGGATCCGAGAAATTTAACGACGAATCTGGAAATTGGACTCTTCAACCAAATAAAAAAAAGAAAGACAAATATATCAAAATCAGCATGGATGACTTAAAAACACTATTATCTGGAGGCATCGGAACAAAGAACGAGTCATCTATGCAAGACATCGCGATGAAAATGCGGCGAATGCAACCGACAGAGAATGACGTCACGGATACAGAAACTCTGAACAGTAGGTTATCGTATAGCAGCGGGAATTCTGAGGATGCACTTCTTCCCGGACACAACCGCACCTCCTCCATCCATTTGGTTAATCCAAGAAGAGTTGGAATTCTTAAACGATTTCTCCCGTTTATGAGCACAGAAGAATCGCAAAGTTCTGACTCCACTCAAACAGTAGATACCCATCTATGTGAAATGTCACCAGCGTCTTGTCCAAACTATCACAACATACGACGTAAAAGTCTTCAACCAGAAATGCTGAGAAATCAGCAAGACGGCCACTCCTCACTTCACAGTTACACAGGCAACCTTATGGGTACAGGTAGAAGAAGTCATTGCCTACACGAGGCATATTCTTATCGACATCCAGATATGAAATTGATGAGATCTCCGCGATGTGGAGTAACTTTTGAGGATGATGTTCGTTATGATGAATTTGACTCAAATCCTTATTTTAATTATCGCTCAATGAATCCACGAAAATCACCAATGGCTTCTATGCTTAGAATGCCTGCACAACCAGACAATGTCTGGAACACCCCGATAAATATGCCGATGAACGGAGAACCACAAATGAAAATGGGATTCTCTCAACCTTCTCAAATAGTGCAACAGATCCCTGTTCCTATGGTGGTCAATCCGCGACAAGCCATTAATCACACCACCATTCCTGGCGTGCCAGTCACTGTTTCTAATGTTACAACTAATCTACCACAAAACCAAGCCACAGAGGACTCTATTTTACAGCAGCTCCATGACGCACTCAATGGGACATTAAATTCTAAGCCGACTAACCCATCTCCGTCTGAAGATACCAAAGAGACAAAGGAAGAAGAGAATTCTTTGGGTAAGTGCCACAACACAGTGTATAACATCAAATCAAATTCATTATTTTCTTCTTCAAGAAATGTATTTGATGACATCTATTTTTATCACAGAGGCACACTTTAGTCGCATTCATGCAATAATGGCCGAGAAGAAGAAGCGGGCAGCAGAGAACCAACCCTTTCAGATAGCCAGAGTCATGGGACTTGTTGCGAATGTCTTACTACTGGTACATCACCATTATAAACTTAATGTACAGGCGTCACTTAAGAGATGAGGCGACTTAGTCAGTTTTTCTATACAGAGTTGACACAGTAGCTATTGATAAATGTTTGGCTATGAATTGTTTGAATCTCATTTCAGCTTTGTGCAGGTGGAATTGTTGGAATCGGTATTTCAAACATGATAAACAAAGACAGCGCCATCTATACTGGAGTAACAAAATCCAGCCAATCTGACCAGAGTTTCCAGTACTTCTGTTACGTGTTCTGTCTGATTGGAGGGATCTTAGTCGGAATCCTAGTGTGTGGATTCTGTGGGAGTATAAAGACCAAACAAGTGTGTTTAAAGTTGGTAGGTACATTCTAAGACATCTTGTTTAATTTGTATACAATTGATGCAATCTATAATTTACTACAATTTAGTTCTAAGTCTTTACAAGTTTGGTTGATCAAAGATGAATTACTGTTTGAAGAATAATTAGATAAGCCACTTAGTGTGCTCCATTGTGTATGGGTACTTGATGATGGATGTGTTCTTCGTTTCAGTTTATGATAGCTGTTGGTGTGATTCTGCTGATACAGATTGGACTCTTGGTTTTTCTTTACCTCATGAATTCAACATCTGTACCGATGTTTTCTTTAATATCAAGTACTGTAAGT
Organism: Ostrea edulis; assembly: GCF_947568905.1. Lineage (NCBI taxonomy): Eukaryota > Metazoa > Mollusca > Bivalvia > Ostreida > Ostreidae > Ostrea > Ostrea edulis. The sequence continues at coordinate 43,576,209 of NC_079169.1, read as the reverse complement.
TGTGTTCTCCGTGATGTGATGACATGCCCATCAATACCACATTATATTACTCACATCTATAAATTACATAAGGATATTTCTCAATGTCGCTCACTAATTCAATTATTGTTCTTAATTTTACTTCAATTGAATATGCAACAATTCAATTAATTTTTTGAGATAGCTCTAACAAGGATTAACATTAATACAGTTTTGAAATATATATATATATATATATATATATATATATAGAGAGAGAGAGAGAGAGAGAGAGAGAGAGAGAGAGAGATACAACTGGCTTTGGTTAGGTTGTGTCTTACTTTTAATTTTCTTAACGCACAAGGAGTCATTTTTATACGCCCGTCTTTGATGTTTAAAATATTTACAGGTTGTTAAACTTGGTCAAACTTGGGGGAAATACACCCAGAGCTCTTGGTTTGTCTATCTACCCCATGTCACAGCAAAGAAAGTATGTCACAGCCCATTGATGGCTGATACTACCTGAAGCAAAGTTCTACAAATCATGGCTTAAGAAAAACACCCTAAATAAGCTTTTACGGGCGTATTACAGAATGTACGTACCGTTTTCGGTACTGTTGCTCGTTTAATGCACGTTGGTTAGTTTCATGGTTGTGACATTTACATTTCAACTGTTTTTGCATTCGACATCTTTACTAATATAAGTTAGCACAGGTAATCACTATTATTTACAACGAATATTCCTGATTTACTGGGATACTTGTCCCGGGTTCTGCCTTTATGAAATAAACATGCCGAGATTCTATTCAACGCAGTAATATAAAGCTGGCTGGTCTTATTTGCACTTGGTTCCAAATGTTCTGTGAGTACTCGGTGTAAGGTTACCACACCTTGTATCTCAACACGATTCCTTGTATCTCAACACGATACCTTGTATCTCAACACGATACCTTGTATCTCAACACGATTCCTTGTTGTATCTCAACACGATACCTTGTATCTCAACACGATACCTTGTTGTATCTCAACACGATACCTTGTTGTATCTCAACACGATTCCTTGTATCTCAACACGATTCCTTGTATCTCAATACGATTCCTTGTATCTCAATACGATTCCTTGTATCTCAATACGATACCTTGTTGTATCTCAACACGATACCTTGTATCTCAACACGATACCTTGTTGTATCTCAACACGATACCTTGTATCTCAACACGATACCTTGTATCTCAATACGATTCCTTGTATCTCAACACGATATCTTGTTGTATCTCAACACAATACCTTGTATCTCAACACGATACCTTGTATCTCAACACGATACCTTGTTGTATCTCAACACGATTCCTTGTATCTCAATACGATACCTTGTATCTCAACACGATACCTTGTTGTATCTCAACACGATACCTTGTATCTCAACACGATTCCCTGTATCTCAACACGATTCCCTGTATCTCAACACGATACCTTGTATCTCAACACGATTCCTTGTATCTCAATACGATTCCTTGTTGTATCTCAACAATGTTGCATATTGTTTTTGTCCTGTCTGTCATTCTGTAATTCTGTCTGAAACTTTAACCTTGCTAATAACTTTTGAACAGTAAGTGATAGAGCTTTGATATTTCACATGAGTATTCCTTGTGACAAGACCTTTCCGTGGGTAATTTTTTTTGACACTGTGATCTCGGGGTTTGACCTACTTTTTAAAATTTTCTGTAACGGTGACCAAATGGTCTCATGTATTGACCCATTGCTATATATTTTTTTACCGTTTGATTGAAATATCACACCAATTAAACCATCATTACCAACATTTAATGTGTTTTTTCAACCATGTGAAATAATTTGTACACCTATTAATGTACTTGACGCATTTGTTGTGATGTGTTACTTGTCATTTATTATGTGCCTTTTACTATATAACGAGGAGTGGTGGGCATTTAACATAGTGAACCGACCCTTTATTATATGGAACACACCATTTATTATGTACCTTTCACCTCATAACAAGGAGTGGTGTAGTGAACCGACCCTTTATTATATGGAACACACTATGTAATATGATGTACAATACCTTAAGGCAGTTATGGCGTTCCATAGTTATGGGTCTTTTCGCTTGGGTCTTCGCTCGTCTCAAAGGTCCCACAGATGCTTGTGGACAGGACTTCCGGTACCCCCCTTCTTTTATTTTTAAATGTTCAATTCCTTGGGTATCTCGGACGTATTTTTGATAAAATATGTAACTTCAGAGTTTATATATTTCAATGGAATACACAAATCTCGCATAGAAACCGCTTTTAAAAATGTCATATCACCGATCATAATATATGAACAAGGTGTGCAACTCAGCCAGCGACATGTTGAAAAAATCTACACCTCGCTGAGAAATCCTATCGAAAAAACACCAATACTGCATATACCAACTGAAAAGAACGGTCATTCTAAATCTACTGATGATTCATGGATTAAATGCATCGCTATTTGGTGCGCAATAACTACTTCACACCGCTCAATTTCATCGTTTTAACCTCGCCACTTCTCATTTCTGACTATAACGAACGGAAGTTGTAATGCTGGAATATTTCTGTCGCAGCTAACTATTTTTAGAACGAGAAAACCCGGGACGAGGTCTTCCGAATACCATTAGCTACACGAAAAGGAAAGAGAATACCGATCAAAATATTTCAAATCGGTTGTGGAAAGACTTTAAAGACATGCACACTTACACATTATTGGAACCATACCACTTTTGATATATCCAAATATACTATCATTGTAAACTCTTAACCTTATACGATATGATTTGGATCATAATGGTGTTGACACAATGCCCCCCCCCCCCCCCCCCCCCCCCGAATAACCTACATGAGTTGACTTTATTGTGTTTGCAAGACATTCCTGATAAGCAGTAGAGAGTTTCAACCAAAAAGTCGAATCATGTATGTTCTTCGGAGAATGGTGGGGGCCTGAACCCCTGTGATTAGGTCATACTGAACAGATCGATGTTTGATTATAATTATCTAAAATGATATTGGGAGTGGGGTAGGGGTAGCGGGTATTTATTTTTTTTTATCATGATGTGAACTATGCACAAAATATGTGTGCGATGCATGCACAAGTGCTGGTTGTTGATATTTGTTTAATCTTATATTTAAGTTATAACATAAAGTTTTGACATTCCTTTATCAATTAATTTGTTACCCCCCCCCCCCTACTTTTTATATTTTTAATCGAATTTGGATCTGATCATATGTAAGTGGCTTGATAAACTATTTTGTTTCTTTTTAAAAAACGAATGTTAGCCAATGCTATATAGTTGGCCTTATAACTGAAATGTGGAACATTGTCAATATATTGTGCTTTCATGGTTCTTTCTGATTTCCATGATAAATTACCTACCCAACACTATGAGGTTTTTAATTATATTTGTGGATGTGCTAGTCTTTCCACAACCGACTTGACCAGTTAAATGAAATTACATGTATGACCCTCTTTGGCTGGACTTGATTACTATGATCGGTATTCTCTTCCCTTTTCGTGTAGCTAATGGTATTCGGAAGACCTCGTCCCGGGTTTTCTCGTTCTAAAAATAGTTAGCTGCGACAGAAATATTCCAGCATTACAACTTCCGTTCGTTATAGTCAGAAATGAGAAGTGGCGAGGTTAAAACGATGAAATTGAGCGGTGTGAAGTAGTTATTGCGCACCAAATAGCGATGCATTTAATCCATGAATCATCAGTAGATTTAGAATGACCGTTCTTTTCAGTTGGTATATGCAGTATTGGTGTTTTTTCGATAGGATTTCTCAGCGAGGTGTAGATTTTTTCAACATGTCGCTGGCTGAGTTGCACACCTTGTTCATATATTATGATCGGTGATATGACATTTTTAAAAGCGGTTTCTATGCGAGATTTGTGTATTCCATTGAAATATATAAACTCTGAAGTTACATAATTTATCAAAAATACGTCCGAGATACCCAAGGAATTGAACATTTAAAAATAAAAGAAGGGGGGTACCGGAAGTCCTGTCCACAAGCACCTGTGCAATTTCTGATAGAGATATTTTCAAATAGGTAGATAGTTGAAGATGTTAAGTTTGAGTTCCGTGTCGTGGTTTCAGACAAACTCTTTCAGATTGAGAGCACCGTGATAAAACAATTGAGAGACGCCATTGTAGACCAGTACATGGATGGTAGCCTGGTTGCCACCGCCTGGGATACTATTCAGGTTATGGTCAGTAACTTAGTTAACAGTCACTAAGATAATTGAAGACATTACCAATTGTTTAACGATATCTTCATATTAGTTATATCATTAAATGAATAATACGCGCATTATTGAAATCATCAAATGAATTTGTGCGCACAGTAATTCCATTGATGACGTCATTGATCCATGTAAAGAAATCTCTAATTCCTTGAACATATCGAACTCAATGATTTGGAAGATTATTGATATTAATTCCATTAATGCGCCCAATTATTTCATTACTTATATATATAGGCTATCATCATAATTTTACTGAGCGTCGGTTGCGGTAGGTTAGTGGTAGAGCGTTCGCTTCGTAACAGGGAGGTCGATCGAAGGAGTTCGAGCCCCGCTCGTGCCATGGTCGCATTAAACTTTAAAAGACATAAATATAGGTAGTGATTGCTTCTTTGCTAAACGTTAAACGTTGGGCATTTAGAAGCAAGAACCAATGGTCTTTTGGATATGACCTTGAAAACGGGGGTCCTGTGTCATGGCAGGCGTTGGCACGTTAAAGAACCCTCACTGCTACAGCCCTGAGCGTTAAGCACAAGTCTAAATTTGTGGTACTTCACCTACAGCTGGTGACATCTCAATATGAGTGAAATATTCTCGAAAAGGCGTAAAAAACAAAACCTAGCTCATCATAGAGCTCAATTTATAATTCAATAATGGATGTGTGGAATTGTTGATATTGATATCTTCTATAGAATCGTGTACATTAATAGATTGTTGATGAAAAGTAAAGATAACGAATAGTGATAAATCTCATATTATCAATTCAATTAGTGTGTGCAATAATTCAACTAGAGAGAGAGAGAGCAAAATTTTTATAAATGATCAATGATATCAACAATTAAATTCTTACGAGCCTTAATAGAATTATATACAATGTATAATCATATAATTAATTCGAAGTAGCAATCGTATTATCGCGCGCAATATAAATTAAATTTTAATTGCTTCTTCCGAATTGAATTCAAGTTATCTTCTATAAATATTGGAAGAAATTTTTAACCCCGTTTCGCACAAAACATTCATTTGATGAAGTTTTCAATTAGTTGAGTATATATCAATTTAGAGTTTACAAATGTCTTCAATTGAATAACTCGATATGTAATTTACGATAACGTCCCGCTCGAGAATTTTTTACTCATATTATGGAAACGTCACCATTTTCGATGAAGGGTTGCAAAATTTAGGCTTATGCTCGGCGTTTATGGCCTTTGAGCAGCAAAGGACCTTTATCGTGACACTGTAGGTCCTCGTTTTTTGTGGTTTCATCCGAAGGACCGCCCCATTTAGTCGCCTCTTACGGCAAGCAAGGGGTACCGAGGACCTATTTCAACCCGGATCCCCACTGGATGTTCTTGTGCAGATTGTTTTATAGAAATAGAACAGCTTGAGCTAGGAAGGTATGACTATCATGGATAATTAAAATATATATGTGTAATGAATCCTTTCTTGAGCCAGAATTTTTTTAAAATTTATGAACAAGCTCAGAAAGCTATGTATGGGGGAAATTAGGCAATTCAACCTTCCTAATGCGTATCAATTAAAACTTTTCCATAAAATGACCGTGCCAGTATTATTGTATATCGTTATCTTCACTTTTTTCATCAATACCAGGTAATGGTACCTTCACATTCACGGATTTTTCTTACGGATCCTTACGTATTCCACAAATCCGTAAAGCTACACGGATTGTTACGATTTAGACACGGATCCATACCGACGAGTAATTTACGAATGCTTGCGATTGACTTCGAGTCGGAGATCCGTAAGGACTCATAAGAAAAATCCGTGAGTGTGAAGGTGGTATAAATAAATAAAGTTTGGCTCCCTATAAATGAAATACTGCACGTATTAATAGAATTAATTGTATTCAATTTATTAATTCAATTAGAGCAACATTGCAATTATTGCACGCATCGATAGCATGGAAGATGTCATCAATGCAGTTAGAGAAGCATTCATTCTGCAAATGAATTAATTATACTAACATTTCGAATTAATGATATAGTTAATTATGTGCGGAAGAATCCTATCAATGAATTAAAGATAAGGATTTTAAAAGTATTTGAAATCCGAAATTCATTTTGCTTCGCGCGATAATCTTCAATTATTTGATGTACATGTATATGTTAATGTTGGCGTTCCATAGTTTAGTGATATTTTACAACTTTATCCCTATAGGGGAATGATAATCATAGATCAATATATAGAAATGTTTTCAAGGCTGAATGTTGTGGGTGCGAAGGTGCAGACGACTATAAACTGAGTTCGTGGAAAAATGCAACAACCACAGATGTAAGTACACAAGCACCTGAAGTATGGATATTACTTACCCCCCCCCCCTCCTTTTTTGTTAATTTTTTTCGGCGATAATTTCTCTGAAATGTGTGGATTTCCTGTCTTTCGATTTATGTAATCGTTTCACGCTTTTAGTAAGCTTTAGAAAAAGGATTATATAAATCGAAAGAGAGATGAGATTAATTGACAGGGAATCCACACATTTCAGAGAAATTATCGCCGCAAAAAATATAAAAATGTAGCAAAAAGTAGAACTTACAAAACTCTGCTGATCGATACTGAGTAATATAATATGTTCATTCCAAAATTTGTGATCTGGCTGACAAATGGATGTGAATTGTAGAAAAAGCAAGCCGTTCCCAACAGTTGTTGTGTGTTGAAAGAAAAAAACCCGACAACTCCAGAGCCCACCAACACATTACTGTGCCATACGATGACCTCGGGCTTTTGGCATAAAAGAGTGAGTATATGAAAAATCTATAGGAGAAAGACTCGATACGAATAAAACAGGTTTGCAATGACAGGATCCATTATGTGTGACATAATATTATGCATTTCTAAGCTTTCCGACATGTACCTTGTAATTCTCTCGTGTGTGTTTTCAATTCAAGTTTTTTTTAAAATTAAATTATCTTTTTTATTTTTTATTTATTTTTTTAATTTTCTAATCATAGCAACCGCTCATGGAATTGAGTGAAATTGTGACCTTTTCAAATAGGCTTTAAATATGAGGTCATCCATCGTCGTATACCCACGGCTGATCTCGTCTTCTGCTCGTCATGATGATCAGTCGTGGGTATCCGACGACGGAGGTCATCCTGGGACAAAAGTTTTAATCGGAAATGAAATTTGTGTACGTACAAACAGGTTTTCCGAACGTTTGAGTATTCTTGATATATATCAAATTACAGGTTATTGAAATTAGTCAGACTATTTTTCACGAAAATGTGTTTTTCTTTAGTTACCCAATAGCTGTCATTTTGTCATCAAAAATTGAATTCATTGTAAAGTCAGAAAAAATCGCAAGGTAACAGACGCTAAAGATCGTCAAATGTGGTATGTTACTTATTATTTCCATTAGTGGAACTCTTCAAATTAAAGGCGCGTAAAGTCGTGCTACCGGGACAACATAATGTAAATACATTATACTTAGGCATACGTAATATGAATTATGGTATCGAATACATATCATAACCGACTGCAAACCACAACACTGATTAAAATTCTAAAGTCAAATTTAGGAATTGATTATTCTTAAAAGAAAACAGACAATCTTATCAAACTATATGAGGGAGAGAAGCTACTAAATTTGCCAAATCTGACCGTGCCGATATAAAGCATCAATCGCACGAACTGTGAGGGGAAAAACCTATATGCACATCCAACACAAGACAGTTTCTTGTAATTAATGTGATTAATATGTTTTTAAAGTTATTCCGTCAGACTATGAAGATATTCTATTTTATCATACAATTAGGACAGGTTCATATGGCATGGACTTTGTAATCGTAACCCCCACCCCACCCCCACCCCCCCACACCCCCCCCCCCCCCCCCCCCGTAAATCTCCATATTTTAGAACATGTATGTATGTGCCACACTGCATTTTTTAAAGACGTTTATAACACTAATTAACACACCTAATGCGTTTCCAAACTGCATCTAAGCTAATTTGAAAATTACAAAATATTGATGGACTTTGATCTCCAAAGAACATCGTTGTTTGGAATTTTTTAAATAGGTGTGGTGGAGTTTAATTAAGAAACATGCAACATCTTTAATAAGATAGTGTTAGAATATTTGAAAAATGCAGTTTGACTAATGGTAATTTTATTTAAAAATACACCATGTATTTTAACTCTTAAAAAAGGGGGTGGGGGTGCTATGTACGTTTCGTTCCGTTTATGTTCCAGTAATCTCGCACTTGCTCGCGAGATTTGTGCAATTTCTTACCAATGACGCACAAGAGTCATCAAAGCGCGATAACCCCAACGAGCTGGTAATGAGAAGTGACTGGGTTCGAGGACAACAGCTGTTTTGTTTGACCCGAAAACGGATCTATTGCCCGAAGACGTAGGCCGAGGGCAACATATCCGTTCCAGGGTCAAACGAAACACCTGTTGTCCGAGGACACAGTCTATAACTGTTTTGTTAGACACTTTCAATTTTTAGGATGTTTTACTAGATGCACATGATTTGTTGACTTCGAACTTTTAACATGACAGAGGAATTGTATACATTTATCAACGCGTCCATTGGTTTAAAAGAAAACCTACGTATATATCCTAATTAATAGTCAATAATTACATTTTTCGTGTTTCTGTTCTACGTTCCATGTAATCAATTCTGTATTTTCATCTGTCAAATCAGTGAACCTCTCCATTACGTAAACAAGGCAGCAGACCGAGAACCACGTGACTTACATAGCCAATAGAAATAAAGCAGACTATTGCCCGGTCAAAACTGTTGACCGGTCAATAGACCACGAGTGTGAGAATTGGTTTAACATTAAAAATGTTACTTCTAAATCTTGTTAGTTTTATATAAGAAATCTTTGTAGGTGTATAACAAAGTATATTTTCATATATATTATGAATCACATGGAATTATATCGCTTGGGGGCCTAATTACTATACAAGAGTCATTTTACTCTTTAATTGTCAATTCGAACCCAAGCGATATACATGTATAAAAGCATGTACGTGTTAAGAATCAGTTTCAAAACGTGGATAAATTAGTATGAATTCTTTGGTAGTGATCGACGCATGTAAGTTAAACTTCTTGAAACATTAAAAAAAATGTAAAATTAGACACCATATATCTATTCATAGTTCGAATTTCCTCCATTCTTTACATCTGGGTTTAGTATAGTGCAATGACCCAGGCGCCCATGGTGACACTCAATATCTATATCATGTAAGTAGGATACAGGTACATAGGATGTCAACGACATAGGTAATATGATAAATGAAAAATAAAGACTATTTTGTATTTTTGAAATTAATCTGAAATAGCATTAGATATATAATACAATGATATATATCATTCCTCCAATTTGCCTTTCGGGGATTACCTCACTTTCTACAGTCTATTCAATTCCCCTCAAAAGACCTGAGCGGCACTGGTAGACTGGTCTCCTCTCAAAATATTAAAGCATATTAAAGGGGCACTGACACGATTTGAGCTTTTAAAAAAATCCAAATTTTATTTTTCCATTTTTATTATTTATAATGTTTAATTAAAGTATTTCTAATGGTCAACAAAAATTTGAATATAAGTTCTTGAGTTACACGTGAGGTACAGCACTCACAATTTTTTGTTATGTAAATAAGGCTCGTGCCATGTTTTTGTTTACATATACTGTAGATTGCTTTATAGAAAATAGCATGTTTAAAACAAAATGAGATGTGCTAAACACTAGAAACTATTTAATTGTGTTCAGAATTAACTTTTAAATTGAAAAATCTGCTTATGATTACTTGTTTTTAGAATATCACACATTTTGCATTCTGCATTTACACCAATCTTAATATTAGATCAATTCAGAATGACGTTTATTTTGGCAGAATGACGTTTATTTTGGCAGGGCTGTATCGCTTCATAGTAGATCAGAATGACGTTTATTTTGGCAGGGCTGTATCGAAGTCCTGAAAGAATGGTATCACAGCATAAGTATCCTCACGTTGTCGGCAGTCGGGGGACTAGTTGTCATGGAAGTACGTACTCATTAGTTCATTCAAAGGTCAAGGACAGTGCTACCGATTAAATACAGTTAAATGGTGTTGCTTTGGAATGTTCTATTTTGATTTTGTTGGCTATATGTGACTAGAAAAAAGGTTCAGTTTTCATATTTTTTCAAAATTGATAGAGTTTCTCATTGATAATATCTTCGTGGTCTTTGGTGATCAGGTCTTCCAACAGTCTGTTGGAATTCCCAAGGGCACGGATTGTGCTCCTTCGTTAGCTGATCTGTTTCTATATTTATATGAAGCAGAAGTTGTTCAAAAACGCAAGAAGAAAAAATCTCTTGCAATTCGACATCTCTTGCAATTCGACATTTAGATATATCGACGACGTTTTGTCTATTAATAATAACTTTCATTCATATGTCGACTCGATTTATCCCTGTGAGCTCGGAATAAAATACACCACAGATTCGTCCACTTCTGCTTCATACTTCGATATTCTATTGAAAGTAGACATTAATGGCAAACTGACAACTCAACTGTATGACAAACGGGATGATTTCAGCTTCTCCATCGTCAACTTTCCTTCTTTATGTAGCAATCTTCCATTATCACCTGCATATGGTGTTTATATCTCTCAACTGATTCGATATGCAAGAGCTTGTTTTGCGTATAGTCAGTTTTTAAATCGAGGCAAGCTACTGACAAACAAGTTAATGGTACAAGGGTTTCTACAATCTCGATTGAAGTCAGCACTTCGCAAATTCTATGGTCGTTATAATTATCTAGTTCGTTAATACAACCTATCATTAGGGCAAATGGTATCTGACGTGTTTCATACCGATTGTTAGGCCGTCCTTGACACACTGATTTTGACTACGGGTAACTCGGTTTGCCTGATCAAGATATAGGGCTCACGGCGGGTGTGACCGGTCGACAGGGGATGCTTACTCCTCCTCGGCACCTGATCCCACCTCTGATGTGCCCAGGGGTCCGTGTTTGCCCAACTCTCTATTTTGTATTGCTTATAGGAGTTATGAGATTGATCACTGTTCGTTATCTTCACCTTCATTTTCAGATACTTTGCATTGTTTTTGCGGCGCGGTTATTTAAGAAGACAAATGAAAAAAAGGAACACGAGAAGAAAAAGAAAAAAGAAGCCCTCGAAAAGGAAAAGGCAGAAAAGGAGCTCGCCTCTAGATAAAGACGGTGCCAATGCAACGAACTCTGGAGATCGAGGACTGATATGTACAATATTGCATTCTTTTAAAATATATGTTACTAGTATGTGAATGAAATGATAACGACCCATTTCACGAATTTAATGTGATAGAAAACGATACAAGGGAGAGTCTTTCTCATGATAATTTCAATTTGTATATTTCTTGAAAATTGTAAGCAATTTCATTAATCTAAGTCAAATTAATTTCAATATAATGTTTTTCCTAGCCTGGAAAAGGACAATAAAAACTGCTACATGTAAAATATGCATTTTGAAATGTCAATACTTGTAATCATAACATTAATGTCATTGATTTGTTTTGTCAATTGGAGAGTCAGGTGAACGGTCAAATTTCAAAAGGTAAAAAATGGTAGGTTTAATTTTTTTCATTTAATATAAATATCAACTAATGGGAAATATGAAAGCCGAATTTCATACATTTGTTACTCCTACTTTCAGGAAATATATTACTGTTTTAAAAGATCGTGTCAAATGTTGGACTTTATTCTCTTAATGTCTAATTTACTAAATATCTGGGTTTTTTCTTGATTTGAATTTTAATCATTTTAGTGAGTATTAAAAAAAAAGGGGGGGGGGGTATCTTTGTACAGTAAAAGGAAAAAATCTAGGTCCAGTGGTGAGTGCCTGTGGATAGTATAGCATTTGTAGATGTGCAGAACTACTGTTATTTTGTCTGAACATATATGTGCATTGGATTTTTGGTACTTTCGAATCAGTCTAAAGTTTTGTATTTCAATGGAATTGTTTGAGATTTATGTTGTAGGTTTATATTGAGTCTCCTAATTGATTGGCACGTTAAAAATCAACAACTTGCACGCGCACGTTATGACAAAATAATACGAAAACATCAACAACTCTTGTTTCCAACGGAAGACCTTACTATTCTTAAACTTTTTTCTCTATTATCATTTTTATTTCTTATTATATAGGCATTTGCTCGATTTCGATTACGTCACTTTTTGCGCAAGATATTGACCTTTTTGATTTTCAGAGGGTCTTTTTGTCCGCGAGTGTTCTCGGACACTTTTTAAAGCAATACTATCTGTTGTTTTGGTCTTGGAAATTTTAGTTGTAAAATTGTGAATTACAATTCCGATGACGTTTTAATGATATAAACTTTCATTCGAAATAATTGTAAGCCAATTCAGAGGCCCAGAAAGAAGACAAAAATACATTATTGTCTTCCCGTATAAAAATTGATTTCTGTATAATGCTATATTATCCAATATAACCTAAATCTTTATTCTTATCTGTAGTGTTTACACAAATTAAATCATATAGGATTTTTATATCTCTATTTTCTATTCTCTCATTTATCTCTCTGTGGGTGTTTTATACAGGACCATAATGTAAACTAGTCATTTGATACTAATTGTGCTGCCTATGTAAATAGAAGAATTTATTATATACCAGTAACTAGGACTCAATGATAACAGTCATGCATTGCACGCATTTATCATGTAATGACGTCATGCCCAATCTTCACACCCAATATAAAATATGTATGTGTAAGAAATATTTTCAAACTCCGAACAAGTCTATTAGTAGTTTTCATGTCCTCTTAACTACTGACTGTAGTAATTCACAACAACAAATAATTGTCTCCTATATGTTAGCACATAAGGTCTGCAGAAATATATCCCCATGCATGGAGTCCATGTATGTCTGTTGGTTTCATTGGTTCTGGTTTCTCTGGAGAACTTACGAGTTGACACGAATGACATGACTATATTTTGATCCTAACAATCCTCCTTATAACTATTTTTCCTGAATGTCTTTCATGTGCTAGTCTAAGGACATCTCTCAGCATTTGTGGAACAAGAATACGAGATCCTCATAGAACTAACATTCCAATACATGCTCATTTTAACAGGCAACAGTGTTTTCCTAGCTACTCGACTCCATCTGTTTTGATTGCCGCACGATTCATTTTTTGCTGATTCATGTTCCATTTTTCGAGTTAATGCATTTGGAGTTACTATTAATGTCACGAAACATATTTACTCATCTCTGTTATCTAAAGTCTAGACAGGCTGTCTGCAATGCTGTGTTTAAATTTGTAGGGTTGAAGTCGTAACACCTATGGTTGTATCCTAACACTTTCTGTTCCTCTAGATTTAGTAGAATAAATACACCAAAGAGGTTTATGGTATGTAAGAAGTGTCAAGTCGGTTCCATTTTAGATACATGTGTAGATTTTCACAGGCCAACGCACTTCCCAAAGATTCTTTTTCAGTTTGCGAATACCTGCTTTCTATATCAGTCAAGCTGCGACTGATATAACAGATAACTCGATTGTCTCCTTTGATATCCTGGATCAACATAGCTCCTAATCCTACAGGACTAGTGTCTGTATTCAAGATGGTCTTTGCAATCACATCAAAGTATCCTAAAGTCGGTGTGTTTTGACGTCTCAATTTCAGTTCGTGGAAAGATCTGTCCTGTGTAGTTGTCCCCTGCCTTTTTAGGTCAGCTGTCTCAATGGTTCTGGAGCTAGTAGCTAAGTGCAAGGTGAAGATAGTCTGGTGTAATTCGACTGCTGGTTGAAATCACAAGACCTAGGAAACAGCGAACTTTAGCTGTGTTTTCTGGTTTTCTTACTACTCGAATCTTATTCTCTTCCAGTGCAATCCTTCGGGATGAAAACAAGTGTCCCATGAAAAGAAATTCATTCATTCTAAAAATGTACTTCTCCTTGTTCAATGTTAGTCCCGATTTCTGAATTCGGTCCAGTAACTTTGTGAGTCGTTTATTGTGCTCCTCGATTGATTTTTCATGAACGATTTTCATCAAATACGTTACTTACCCCCTTTAATCCTTGAAGTGCCTGCTTAAATCACCCGTTGAAACATATCTGGGGCATAAGGCATGCCAAACATCAATCGTTTGTAGGGTAGAGTACCTAGTTTATCACAAATGTAATTGGTCGTGAAAGTTTGATTTGATGAAAAAGCCCACTCAGCATCTTGCTTACTGAAGACTGTATATGACTGTAAAATCAAAGGATTAAGAATCAAAAACAAGATTTTAAACGTTTTCACTTTATATCATATATATATTGAACATAATCACTATCCATTGCTGACTCAGGTTTTCGTTACTAGCAACGCATGCTCACATTTGGTCCAGTTTACGTGGAACACCAAGTACCATGAGTCATTACATCAGGACCTCAGAAGTCGTGTCTAACTTTACTCAACGAATTTCGAACTTAAACTTAATAGTTTGACAATAAAAAGAATTGCAGGAACCCGTGCTACTGTGTCACGTGGAACACGGTCCAAAGAGTGAAATCCTAAACTCAGGTGAATAAATACATGTACATGTGTATATACAAAATCACACATCACTCACTGTCTACTTAGATAATCTGCTCCTGGGTTATCCTTTCCTCTGATTGCAATGACGCGGTATCGATACGATTGAAGGCCAAGTGTCCATCGCATGATCCTAGCGTTGATTACTTTGGCTTTGTTCAAATAAACCAACGACTGATGATCAGTTTTATTTAGAAACTCGCGCCTATAAAGGTACAGATGGAATTTGGAGATTGCCCACACGATCGCTAAGTATTCCTTTTAAATTGTGGAATACTTACATTCGCTATCCTTTAGTTTCCGACTAGCATATGCCACTGGAAGTTTCAAATCACTTTAATCATCAAACTGCATCAGGACTGCACCAATTCCTCTATCTGAAGCGTCAGTCTTCTTGTCTTCGAGACTAAGATCTGAATTGATATCTACTATTGCTGAACCTTCTGCATCTCCAACACTTTGTATTCCATGATCTTCGTCATCATCCTCTGCATCACAGTCAATTACAGCAGATCCAACTAAAGCATCGTCATCATCTACGATCTCTGAAGCAGCATTCCTGACATTATTACCTTTTCAGCATGTTAACATGAAATGTCTTCAACCTACTTTTCAAGTCAATCTGGTAGTCTACTTTGTTCAACTTTTTCTTGACGTTGAACGGCCTTTTTTCATTGCATCAGCAACTTGTTGGAATCTATGGGTAGCAACATTAACACTCTATCCCTTATCTTCATACTCCGTGCTCTGGTAAATCTGTTATAGAATTTCGCATGTCTTTGAGAGGCCTTCTCTAGGTTTTCCCTCGCCATCTCTGTCATCGTCTTAAGTATTTCCCTTAAATGTAAAGGATACTGATAAGTAGATTTTACACATCCTCGTATTCTCTGTAATGGTTCATCTCTCAGCTGTTCTGCTTCGATATCCTCTGGAGTGATTTCCTCCTTGAGGATCTCTGGAACTCCGAGTTGAGGATATGGTTTTGGCTTGTTGGCGGATTTCTACAGCATGTGTCTCTGACCATTGAGGATCTGGATCTCCTTGTTGTCTTACCTTCTCAACGTTGCCAATAATGATATCGTAAACTGGCTTGTCCATACACTATGCCTCAAACGTTACTGTGAGATAGGGCGTAGCAATAAAAATGGAAGCAACTGGTACTCTAATAGATAAACCATCAGCCAAGATGCACTTTTGTAGTTTATCTCATACGTGTGGTGTATATTGAGAGTGAGATAAAGCATTAGCTTTATCGCACGCCCGTTTGATAAAGCACTTCCGGTCCGAACTACTTTTGACACCGTCCCCGCTTGGATGACATATTTTCTGTGTTTATGCATATCCATGCATGGAATAAAGCGTAAAACTTATTATTCTGTATTTATTTAGAATTTCTTTTATAGCAAAATTAAAATGATGTTGCCCCCACTGACATAAAATGCAAGTTACCGGCCACAAAAATGCCAACTCGTTCTGTAACTACTCAAAAATTACGATCAGAAAACAAAAATAAGTGCACACTATTAGCATCGACAAGGAATCGACGGCCTACTGGACAAGCCTAATCGAAAGTACCTCGACATGTTGCGGTACCAAGTATTCACAAGCACAGTCTCTTTTTTCTGGAGCATATTAAATGTAACAAATCTCAGCAGCTTTACTTACTAGGCTAGGCCTATTTAAAGTGCCTCAGGATTTCCTCTGGCCCTTAGATCCAAAGAAACTACGTAAATAAAATCCAAATGCACAAACACTTCTACTTTTCATTGTCAACTGTTGGACATTCTAATAACGCTGCATTAAAATATTACTTTCATTGATCGTTATTACACATGTTTATTTCAAAACGACGACGACATCAAACTTTTATCAGAAGGTCAGGCCTACGTCAAAAAATAAATACTCGGTCAATAATTGTTACTTTGTTGGAATGGCAAAACCATTATTAATTATAAAATATAATCCCTTCTAAAACAATTTTCATCCATGGTTTCTTTTATAAAAATGACCCTTTGTACTGTATATTAATGGTTTATAAGCGCACTATTTTTTCCCGCGTAAGGTAGACAGATTAAGCACAACGTCTGAGCCACGGATTCAAAACAAATTCAATCAGCTGTTTCTACCATACTGGGGATCATCTAAAAATTAAGTGAAAAGAAGACGTATGAGATAAATAGAACATCTATAATTGCGTATTTTGATATTTGGTTTAACGCAAGCCTCGCGAATAAATACACCATATCAACTCGTTGGATAAACCAAATATCAAAACACGCAATATAGATATCCTCTATCTATCTTTGATCATATTTGCCTCATCAATTTTACTTTTCCGTACCACTATTCCACTGCATCCTGTGTTTCTCAACACAGTTACTGGCTTACCTTCAACGTACCCTGCTGACAACGGCATGTTGGGATATTGCTCTCTATAACATGACGACGAAACGGTGGTAGATGGGTCGAGATTCAATGAAATCGTCATTTTCTCCATAGGCTAACAAAGGCCATAGTGGATGTCGTTTCCTGGAACTTCTTCAGTTGTGATGGCGCCAACTTTCGGGTTTGTTCTGCACTACGAAGTAATGTGTCCCATCATACTGCACTTATAACAACGTCTTTCAGATTTAGGAACAAATGACTTCTTAGTATCACCTTTGGCATTGATAAGGGTGGCAGCACTGAACATTTTGCCTCTCGATATTGGTCTGCCAGCTGCGCCATATCCTGAATATTCTTTGGCGTTATCTCTTTAAATCTCTACTACAAACATTAAGAAACTGATTATGCAATACCAAATCAAACAATGCTTCAAACGTTTCCACTATGCTTGCCATTTTAACCACCTTTGCAAATAGCTACTCATTCTAACAAAAATAACTATACAAATGTCTCGCCCGCATCTGGTTTAGCTGATCTAAATTTCCGCTTAAACCCATCTTCTGTAAGTTCATAGCGCTTTAAAAGAGCCAATTCCAACTGATCATAATCTAAAGCATCATCTGCTGGTAACAGTGCATAAACATGTAAAGCCCTGCCTTTTAGAAGTGCAATAAGACTCATAGTCTAAGGCGATTTCGGCCATTTTTGTAACTGCATATCGTTCAAATCTGCGCAAATAGGTGTCCATTTCATCTTTCCCATCCTCAAAAGCTGGAATTTTCGGTCCCTTAAACTTAACACTCACCTCATCGATTCCTGTGGCTTTAAGTTTCTCTTTCTGGTGCAGTATTTCCATTTGTTGCTGATGGACCAGTTGCTGCAGTTGAATATCTTTCTCCTGTCTCTCTCTCGTTCGCTTATATTCTAACTCTTCTCTCACTCGCTCCCTTTCTCCCTGCCGCTCTTCGCATTGAATATTCTGCTGAGCTTTAACAAATTCTCTAAGAGTATCCTTGTAACCTAACGATACTCCATAGACAATAATCATTTTTAAAGCCTCTGTCATAATGAAAGTTCATGTAACAGAAATTTATACAGACAACAAAATAAAGAAATTTCCCCCACATACCAGTCGATACACACCTGGGTTTAGTACATTGTAGCAAAACGGTACACACAACTTTATTTTACGCAATCGTCACATTACGTGAAACGCTAACTACTTACATATACACAACTTACTGAGGTGTTGCATCAATTTGGAAATTTCGTGATATCAGCACTAGATGACCCCAAGGTCCAGTTTAACTGTTGTCCAATAATCTACAAAATTCAGCGATTTAGTGAATATAATTAAACAATCAATCAAAAAGTATATCAAGTTACTATAATACTTAGTTAGATCTAAGTACTTCAGACAAAGTACAATTCTATAGATGATTGAAAATTTTAATTTAATACAATCATACAATGAAAAGTTCAAAATTGAAAATTTTAAAAGTTCGTGCTGGTTAATCCATTTCTTTAACTTCAGCACCAAGGTACGTAGAGACGACTACTTCAAAAGTTCAAATCATACTCAGATGTTGTTAGATTCATGTCGTCTTTTCGAATAATTGGTGGTGTCCTGAAGATGTGCAATGATGTTTCGGAATTTTCATTTTCACCATGAGGCCCGAAAGAAGGTAGAAAACCGAAGTTTACTCTAAAGACATACTTGTATCTGGTTTCCAGAACAGTCACTCCCCTTGCAGTTTACGCAGTCATCAAATCATCGTTTGATAGATGATTGGTGGTGTCCTATAGATGTGTAATAAGGTTTCGGAATTTTCATTTTCATCCTGGGGCCCAAATGTGGGTAGAAAAACGACGTTTTCTCTAAAAAAAAAATCCTTTGTTCCCATAACTCCTCTTAAAATTTATGTAGTCGCCAAATCACCTTTTGGAGGATGATTCGTGGTGTCCTGTTGATGTGCAAGAAGCTTTCAGAATTTTTATTTTCATCCTAGAGGCCAAATTGGGGTAATAAAAATACTGTAAACCAACTTTTATTCGCGTGCGAGAAAATTTCGCGAGATTCACGAGATTTCTTGTCGCGAACCAGTCCGTGACTGTCTATCATAGGCTCGATTGATTGATTTTATATTGTTTAACTCTCGGGATTTTTCATTGCCGGTGAAGGCCTGCAAAATTCAGGCCTATGCTCGGCGCTTACGGCCTTTGAGCAGGGAGGGATCTTTATCTTGCCATACCTACTGTGATACGGGTCCTCAGTTTTTGCACTCTCATCCGAAGGACCACCCCATTTAGTCGCCTCTTACAACAAGCAAGGGGTACTGAGGACCTATTCTAACCCGGATTCCCAGGGCATCATAGGCTCGATCGCGAATATTATTCGCCGCGAACCAGTTTATCGCGAAATAAAGTAGCCGCAAATAAAAATTGGTTTACAGCAGACGGTTCTTTTTTGACACCCCCTAGCTCCTAATTTCCAAAACTCCGACGACATTTACGCAGTAGCCAAATCACCGTTTGGAAGTAATTTATGGTTTCCTATAGATATGCAATAAGGTTTCAGAATTATCATTTCCAACCTGGGAGGTAACTGTGTGTGTGTGTGTGTGTGTGAAAAACAGCGCTTTTCTATAGAAAAACCTGGTTCCGAGAACTCCTCTTACACTTTATGCTGTCGACAAATCCATCATTTGGGAAACGATTGGTGGTATCCGTTAGATGTGCAATACGTTTTGGGAATTTTATTTTTCACCTTGAAGGGCAAATGGGGTAGAAAAACGATGAACAAAAAACAAAAACCCGGTGCTCACTGCATTGTGAAACAAGAATGTATTTGCTTTAAGGGTTGGAATCTCAACCATTTTAAAGATAGTTGAACAATAAAAAAAATCCTACAAGCAATACAAAATAAAGAGTTGGGAAAACACAGACCCCTGAATGTACCAGAGGTGGGATCAGGTGCCTAGGAGGAGTAAGCATCCCCTGTCGACCGGTCACATCCACCGTGAGCCCTATATCTTGATCAGGTAAAAGTTATCCGTAGTCAGTGTGCCAATAATTAAACGCCTAACAATTAGTGTGATATACATCAGACATCATTTGTCCCAATGATAGGTTGTATTGGTATTATCATTGTGGTTTCTTTGCTAGTTACACAAGTACGGCGGGGAGAATCTTGGAAGCAAACACTTGCGTCTTGTGACAACATCTAGTCTTCTTTGTTTTACAGCACCTCTCCGGATTTCCCATCCCTATGACAGTTGTAGCTTTCCTGTTCTTCAAAGGGGCATGGACACGAATTTTGATCGATTGAAATTGGCAGTGATCAATCTCATAACTCCTATAAGGAATACAAAATAAGGGATCAGGTGCTTTTTCAGGTCCTTATAATGACCTAGTTTGCCAATACAACATATCTTTGGGTTAAATGCCGTCTGACATGTTTCATACCGATTATTAGACTGTTCTTGGCACACTGATTTTGACTATGGATTGCTCCCTTTACCTGATCAAGATATAAGGCTTACGGTTGGTGTGACCGATCGACAGAAGATACTTACTCCTCCTAGACACCTGACCCCACCTCTGGTATATCCAGGGGTCCGTGTTTGCCCAACTCTCTATTTTGTATTCCTTAAAGAAGTTGTGAGCTTGATCACTGTTCGTTGTCTTCGCCTTTCATTCAACTTGCATAATAGTCACGCAACGAAGAGTCCAAACAGATCTTTTCCAGAAGAAACATGTTCTAAACACTGAATTAATCCATTTTTCTTACAGTGGAAAATTTATGCTTCATTTCTCCAGAGTTAAAATACATGATCTGAATTACAGCGCAGCTTGGCTGTCACGTGGTCGACCTCATTTTGGATACCCCCTTCCATTCGGGTCGCTTATATTTCACCAGATTCGAATGCTCTTGCCAAATCTTATAATTTAGTTAGTATCAATCTCTAGTAATTTTCTCCTCAAATAATTAGAAACACATTTTTCCATGACTTGAATGCGAATACTTTCCTCCTTTGTCACAAAATTCATTTTTTTTTTTTTACGAAAACGGGTCACTAGTCTATAGTTTCTGAAGACAGCTGGTACATCCTTCGGAACACGTGCCCTTCATACAGCGTGTTGTCTTTTGGGCTGATTTAACGCCTTCAAAGTCCCTCAAATAAGGAGTCATATGGGATTAAAAGTATTTCCAAAATATCTTAAAATCTATTACAAATTTATTAACCATAGTTATTCGTTTAACGTTCATCAACTACTTATATCTTAAAGGATATTGGTTATGTACTGAGATTTATAAGGGAATATTGTATGAAACTTTGATACCCTTTATCCTTACAAAAACAACAACAAAAACCGAACAAAATATGCTCAATAACATACGATTTTCAAATTTTTTTCTTGCGAACACTGGCTCCTAAAACTATATATCCAAATTATCTCGAACTGAAAAACATTTTGTGAACGTTTCAGAACAAAGATCGGAGATAATGACAAGACCCATACAATGATAAGAAAGTTTAGGGACCAGTCCCTGAAATAAGGAGCCAGCTAGAGGATGTCAGCAAATTAACAGTAATGTAAGGGATTAGTGGTCAACATGACGACCCTTCACGTAATGAGAACTTTAAATGGACATTATGTTCGAAATTTTCATTCTTTCCATCACTAAAACTCTAGATAACTTTCTAAAGCATTACAAAACAAAATTGCTCGTTAATTCATATCAGGATCAGAATTGTATGATGTATTGCACCTATCGCACCACATCATTAAACAATCGAACAGAAGACCTCCATGTTATGTTTCAAAACAAAGTTTAGAAACATGTTTTGACTCTTGTTTCTTGTTCTTCTTTCCCCCATTACTTTTTCTCAGGGAATGTTCTCAGAAACCACATTTGTAAGAGATCAATATGAAGCCTGTTCTGAATGATAGTGCATTATTTGTCGACGTGCAGAACGAATGTCATTTTCTCTGAACATGTGAATGTACATTGGAGTTTTGGTACACTAACGTTGGAATCAATCTTTTTTTTCTTTCATGAAATTGTTTGCATTTTATATCGTAAGTATATCTTGAAATTCTAAACTGATTGGCGTGTTCAAAATGACCTGTGTATTTCATTTTAATACGATAACACTTGATTATTATCAAGAAATACTTTGAAACCTCAGACATATACATTTTACCTGTGACAGTGTGGTTTCTAACCAGCAATAATACTGGTGGAGTTTGTAGCGACGAGTGAGAGGAAGATCTGAGAAACTGAAAAGGAAACATGGCTTTTAACTGTATATAGTCCGGCCGAAAAGTTTCAAGCACACACTACGTCCAAATTCGAAAATTATTGTTGGAGACAGCTCCGACAGGAATGAAGCAAACTACGCTATTGTACGTATATTTAGAACTGAATCGATACCAACCTGTAAATAGCTTAAAATTAAATTTGCTTTATCTAATTATTGCAGAATTATCAATGATTTGTTTAATCTATTTTCTGAATTATCAATACTTGATAAACTCAACGTCTGCACAATGATTGTCGTTGAAGGAACCTCACCCATATAAAGATATTTTCATAAAAAAAATTACTCACCCAAACTGAGCATGGATGACAAGCTCAGATCGTTGACAGTTTTAGTCAGAACTCTTGGTTCTATGCTTGGTAGCGTCTATAGTTGTCATTATTGACAGCGCTACCAGAGGCAAAACATGGATGCATACTCAACTGTGAACTAACCTGCATCATCACGATGGCTACCAAACAGTCAATGAGAAGGGCAGACCTGGAGTGGCTCCGTCAAGGCTTTATATGGACAGTGACCTTCACTTCTGGTCTCGGTCGTGATGACCGATTTTTTCCTCTTGGTATTACTCAAGATTCATATCCAGTGACATGGTTTCACAGATAATGATGTTATCAGAAATTGCACGGAATGCACCTTCAAGGCATAGCTGCATGCCCCCAGGATAAATATACTTTGAAACTGATGATTTCCTTTAAATAAAAGCTAACTTAGGTCAAGTGTGAAAGGGAAAATAAGAACAAAAACTCTCCTCAAGAAATAGAAAGAAAATTATGTTAAAAAAGAATCTTTATTTTATGCAGCTCTAAGACTACTTTTTTCTACAAAAAAGTCTATGCCATACATTTACATTGTAATAACAAAAATGACATTTGAGGATTTATCTTTATACGTTGCATTCTATAACTAAAAGTTTGCACTATTCATTAAATCTATGCATACAAGAATGTGTGGCCATAACAAAAAAAAATATGTAAATCGAAGATATCAATTTTAAAAGAGAAAAAACAACATTAAAACTATGGTACAATGGGCTAATGCTTTTTATACACATCAATGCTTAAAAACATTTAGCAGGGAAAAAACATCCTGAAAATTATCTATAAATCAGCTGTCATAAAATGTCATAATAAAATGGAGATTCTACTGGAGGTAAAAATAACCCAGTCTAGAACATGGCACTGATCATCAATGAAGCACTTTTGTTGGAAGACACTGAATTCAATTATTTAAAAGGTTTTAACGACTAGTTGTTGTTACACAATTCATGATACTTAATGAAATCCGTGTTAAATGAAAAGTGTCAAATGATTATGCCAAAACATTCATAATATCAAACTGTTTCATGAGTAGAACGATTAAGTCACACAATGACCAGAACAATGCATAGTTACAATGTAAACCAAAGTGCGAGATACTCCTACAAGTATAAACACCAATAACATGATTACCTCACTGGAACTCAATCATGGTATTCATATAATATTCAAAATCAAGAATTGGCACTTTCATCACATTTTACAGTAAATTCTATTTAAGCATCTACATAGCCAAATATCACTTTACATGTCTACTGTAGCTATGACCTATACAACAGTAATGTGTGTGGGTTTTTTTCTTTTGAAAATGTATATGTCTATTTCGTTGTATCATCATTCTTGATATGTTGCAGTTGAAATAACTAAATTTGTCACATATACTGACATGCAAAAGAAAAGCAACCCCAATCAAACGTTTAAATAATTTTGAATTGCTTATCATATTACACCCTCTCAAGAAATCCACAGCTGACTGAACTCGGTCACACCTTGTGTCTGCGAGACATGTCCGGATTAGCACTGATATATGTGACAGCATTTCTTGTGTCTCAAGTCTGTTTGTTATCTTCAGGTATCTGGTAAAGAATAGTCTGACATTGTTTGTTTCTCGTATTGCTTAAATGATGCCTAGGCTAACTAATGATGCACAGTGCAGTTACAACTGTTGGTTGGAAAAACCCAAAACGCTGTGACAAAAGCTCAGAATGTCCAAAAAAGCACAATATCTCATCTCTACAAACACCTTAGACTGACTGCTACAAATGTCAAAGGCCCTCGATCTGGCTGACCGAAGGTCACAATGCCTCGTCATGATCATTTAATGAGATACTGCAGTTGAAAAACCGGTTTAGAACTGCACAACAAAATGCAAGCGAGACACCAGGGACACATCATCCAAGAATATGCGGAGGTACTGTGCTGAGGCGTCTCCGTTCCTATATACACACAAACAAATCGTGTCACAAACTCTATACACAAACAAACCATGTCACTAACTCTATACACAAACCATGTCACAAACTCATGCAAACAAACCATGTCACTAACTCTATACACAAACAAACTGTGTCACAAACTCTATACACAAACAAACCGTGTCACTAACTCTATACACAAACAAACCGTGTCACTAACTTTATACACAAACAAACCGTGTCACAAACTCTACAAACAAACCATGTCACTAACTCTATACACCATGTCACTAACTCTATACACAAACAAACCATGTCACAAACTCATGCAAACAAACCATGTCACTAACTCTATACACAAACAAACTGTGTCACAAACTCTATACACAAACAAACCGTGTCACTAACTCTATACACAAACAAACCGTGTCACAAACTCTATACACAAACAAACCGCATCATGAACTCTATACACAAACAAACTGTGTCACAAACTCTATACACAAACAAACCGTGTCACTAACTCTACAAACAAACCGCATCACAAACTCTATACACAAACAAACCATGTCACAAACTCTATACACAAACAAACCGCATCACGAACTCTATACACAAACAAACCGTGTCACTAACTCTACAAACAAACCGTGTCATGAACTCTGTAAACAAACAAATGGTGTCATGAACTCTGTAAACAAACAAATCGTGTCACGAACTCTATGCATCACAGAATTCTAGTAATGGGAAATATTCATTGTTGAAGTATGAAAATTTCAAAGGCTACCACCTCTCCAGTCTTGACATTTTTTGTCAAAGCGATTAGGGCTAACACTAAATTTACTGCATTTAGAGAATAGATGTGTTTCTTCTATTACCAGTAGTTGTAAAAATTAAACAATATATCTGAATGAAATGATAAAAGTATAACTAAAAATTGGAGGTTGCATTTCTTTTGCACGTCAATATATTTGGAGAATGAAAATCTATATCTTAAATTACAAAATACATTGGTAAAATGTATGGTTTGATTGTAAGGGTATAAAACAATGGGAACAATGATGAAATTGTCCAAATTTCTTCCATTGTGTTTAAACTCTACCAATACAAACTACAGGATATTAATACATGTGAACATTGGTGCAACACAATGAAAAATGGTTGCAATATGTAATTTGCTGATAAAAAAAGCACACAACCAATAAAAACATTACAGTAAAGTATTTTATGATAATTATTCTATTAAATCACTAACAACAAAAGGTCCCCACCACTCACCTGAACATTAAGAGGCATAAAGCAAACAAATTTGTCTATGCAACATGAGGTTGCTCGTGTATCAATTCAAAACCTCCGAGTATCTTATGAATTTTCACCTTCCCTGGTCCCAGCAGTCATACTACAATACCAGCACTTGCACATTGATTTTACCACTTGTACCATTTTGGTTTACAGGAAGAATATAATTTGGAACATATAAAGCAATGATCAAATTTGATACCCTAAAATAACACTATATAAGGATGCTTGCATATCAATCTGACAATCTATACCTTAATGGTTCTTCAGAAAACTTTTAAATATACAACCAATGTTAAACTTTTAACCCCTATTGTGGCCCCAACCTTGGCCTGGGAGCTATGGTATTACAAACCTGAAACTATGCTACATGGATATGCTTGCACATAAATTTGACAATCTGAATCCGAGTGTTTCTTGGGAAAAATGCAAAACACTGGCCCCGTTAGAAATGCAAAACATTTACAGATATGCTACGTGCCAGACACATTTTAACATTTACAGATATGCTACGTGCCAGACACATTTTGATCAGAAGAGCTTACTTGAGCTAAACATTAAAAAATATTCCAAGACACAACCTACTCAAAGTTCTATAAAAACAACTAATAAATTTTACAACCTCCGACATACAATATAGCATTGTACACCTAGAACAGAACATAACAGTATATATCTACTTCAACTGTTCACACCTATCCTGTTATCAATACATTAAATGTGTACCCAGAATGTTATCAATACATTAAATGTGTACCCAGAAGTGATATGCTTTATGTAATATATTTTTGTTGTAATTAAATTCAATTGCATTAAATACTAGTACTGGTAATGAAATACAAACAAAAGAAGAGTACAATTTTAGGCAGTTTTAAAATCCAGGTAGTCAGGTGAACATATCCATGTAAACAAATCAAACTAACAATTAACGTATTAGCTAAAAGCAAAGAAAAAATTATAATAATCTTATTAACATCGTTTCACACAAATAATGCAGTTATCTATAAAAGTAACAGTAAACAAACCAACAAAATATACTACCACATAAACGAGGTCTAATAAGTATTATAAAATGCTTATGTGCTTTGCTGAAAATGAATATTTTATTATGCTAATACAGCATGAAAGAGATTCTTCTGTGACTAAGTAATGAGATTCATTATGTACACTACAACTAAACGTAAGTATTAGAAGTGGTAGTTTTCTCTGTATAACAACACTCTTTATACTGTATATCATTAATTCTCATGGCATTAATTTGCGATATATATCCACCAATTCCTCCATAAATTTAACTGAACGACAAAAAGGAATAACTCTTCAACCCTAAAATCTGGTCCTCACAAACAGGCTTTTCATTTTCCACAAAAAATTCACCACACAAAACAAGTGATTCTACAGTTAAAGTAATACAAAGCTTATCAATCAGTAATGAAACAGATTTCATGCAAATTGCTGGATATTGAATTGAAGAAATTTCTGCCATGTGTTATTATTAAAAACTTCTGTCTCAATACAGTATCAACACTTCGGCCATGAGTTATATCCCTTTGTGGGGCCAGCCAAAGGTCAATTGGTGAAAAGCCAAGTTTTGTTTTCCTTCTTTACCTTACCCAAAGCAAGAGGTTATTACTGTGGATTTTAGCTAATTATCAAGCTTTCATACTTATATTACTTTAATGAGTTGCCCCAACTTGGGGCATTATTGTAATTGACTGCAATTGATGGCAAAATAACAAATGTCAAAGCTACAGATCAGAAAATCACAAAGGCCAACATAGGGAAATACATTTTTTCACCAGGAGATGGCGGACAAGGGACGTAACTTGCATGAAGTGTTGATACATGTATCGAAAGCTTGCTTGCAAAATCAGTTTTAATACTGTATTTTGAGAGGAAAGAAAAGTATATTGCAATACCAAATTGAATTAAATACTGCATTACCATAGAATCATTTACAAGGATTAAATTACATATATATCTATGACACGGAGATA
Organism: Ostrea edulis; assembly: GCF_947568905.1. Lineage (NCBI taxonomy): Eukaryota > Metazoa > Mollusca > Bivalvia > Ostreida > Ostreidae > Ostrea > Ostrea edulis. The sequence continues at coordinate 43,548,191 of NC_079169.1, read as the reverse complement.
AGGCGACTGCACATTAAAAAGCAAGAGACCCGTGGGCCACATTGCTCACCTGGGCACGAAGACATCTGGAGCAAAATGTCAGACATGACTTCATGTGGTTCAATTTAACAATTATGGAAACTTGTACACTTTGAAAAGATTTTAATTCAAAATATGTAACCAATATGAAACTCTAAACCCCTATTGCCCTGGTTTCTTGGGGTCTGAAATTACACTATATGCAAATGATGCTTGCAAAAAAACAATTTTTAACCTTGTGGGTCTTGAGAACTTTTTTTCAAACATTTTCCCTTTTATAACTATACATGTATTTTGAACACTTATTGTGGCGCCGCCCTGAGACTTAACTTACAATACGTGAAGATGCTCGCATGTTAACTCAACAATCTGTTCTCTTGCGATTCTTCATAAAAACCTGTCAAAGATGGTTTTAGAAATATAACCAATGCTATACTCTGAACTCCTGTTGTGGCCCTGGGGGTCATGGTATCAACAAACCTAATAAAACATTAGGACATTTGCTGATAATATAATAAAGATATCAAAGATTTTCCCCATATATAACCAATGTTATACTTTGAACCCTTAACGTGTCCACATCATGGCTCCAGAGATTATGGTAAGAATATAAAACAACATGGGGATGCTTGCATCTGAACTCTTGTGGTTCTTGAGAACAAGACTTTCAAATTATAACCAATGTTAAACTTTGAACCTTATTGTAGCCCCACGAGTACCCTTGGGATTATGGTATAAATAAACTTTAATCTTCAGTATATCAGCAATACTTCTTCCAAGTGAAAAGTATAAAAATGCCAGACACCAGACAAATCTGATCAGAAAAGCTCCGCTGAGCCTTCAGCTTAGGTGAGCTTAAAATAAATTGGCAGGATTCTGTAGATTTCAACTAGATGAGGTATAAGGGTCATGAATATCTTCAATTTCAACAGCAGTTGTTTCCCCTGGAAGCTGCCTAGTAAAAGACCTTTCTGACTTGGCTGAGGATGTTCTAGTGGATCTGGCCGACCCCTGGCGACCACTGTTTCTGCTGGTGGCTGAATTAGCCTGTCGATGCTGCCTGTAAAACATTTCTGCCATTTCCAAAGTGACATCTTTTGATCGACTTCGCATATAACCACTTGCACTATTTTGCCTGCTATTCGTACTGTCTTGTCTTTTACTTGCACTATCATGACGTCTGCTTGTACTGTCCTGTCTTCTGCTTACACTATCATGACGTCTGCTTTCCCCATCTTGCCTTCTGTTTGCACTGTTATGCCTTCTGCTCTCACCGTCTTGTCTCTTACTGGTGTTCTCTTGTTTTTGGTTTTCACTACTTTGTCCACTTGCAGTGCTTTGTCTTTTGCTTCTACTCTCCTCACGTTTACTTGCACTGTCATGCCTTGTGCTTGTACTTTGATGACATATACTACCACTTTCTGATCTTCTGCTGCTACCATGTCTTCTGCTACTTAATCTAACTAAGCCACTGGTGCTGGGCTCTTCTGTTTCGGATGTTACATAACCACTGACTGAACCTGTCTCTGTCTTTCTCCGTTTCCTGTCACCCCATGATCTAATTGACTCTCTTTCACTTTTGTCTGTACTTTCCAATTCTTTCAATTTAGCATTAAGTTCACCCATGTATGCACTAGCAGCAAATATTGAGAAATTTGTCATTTTGCCAAGACGTTTGGGTGGCTCTGGCAGGGTTACTGCATCAAGACTGTTCTGATGAGAATATGAAGTAATTGAGACAGCTTCCATGCTATTCTTCTCCACATCTATATCTACACCATGAGCTGAAGCTCGACTAGCAGAGGAATTCCCACTACCTCTTCTGCCATGCCTGCCTGCTCGTCTGCCACCATAAGCTGCAGATGACATGGCATTTGAGATTGGTCCCAGAACAGGCAATATCCTATTCCTCTTCAATTTTCTGGCCTTTTTCTTCTTCTTTGCCTTGCTTCTTTTTCTAGCCTTTGCATATTCAACCTCCATATCATCATCACTCATTCTGAACTGGCCCTGTGCTGCACTGATCTGTGAGTCTATAGAGTGTCTCCTGGAAGCCATCTTTGAGGCTGCAGATCCTATATCTGAAAAGATGAAATGGTTTTATCAAGTTAATCATTTTTCAACATAAGATTATCTTTTTCTAAATTAGTTAATTTTTCCCAGATAAAATAACATACATGCACTTTTATCTATTCATCTCAAAATCACAATGGGGTTAAAATAATTTGTTTTTGTTAAAAAACAAATGTCTCCCCAGCTCCCTAAATTGAAAGTGTTCCAAATTACACCCCTTTCCCCTTAATTTACTGCATGGTATGGAGGAAGAAGCATGAGCAGGAACATAGACATTATGAACTGCACTTTGTGCATTGAGGAAAAAGATAAAGAAAAAATTCAATATTGATATAACCTACATGTATATCATTGTTGTCTATGATACAACAATAATGACTGTTATGCTGAAATACCACTAAGGAAGTGAACATACCCGTGTACATGAAAAAAAAGCTATAAAACATCCATCTTTGATCCACTGTAAATTGTAGAAAAATATTAGATCCCTGGGTCCAAACAATGTGAACATATTAAATGATAATGTAGTATTATACAAAATTTCAAGGCTATCCAATGAGCCATATCTAGAAGAAGTGTTCACAAGCTATTTTACACTTTCTACTCCTCTTACATCCACTATAACTTTAAGGATAACAATGGGATTCTCCTGTCCCGTCAATATGCACATCCTAGATCTATTACCGTATAACAGGTTTTTTACTCGTGATAATCCAATTTTCGCTCTCAATGCGAGTATTTTTGAATCGCAAACAATTAAATTTGCTTAAAATTTGCACTGATTGTGTACCATATCTTACAAGATAAGAATAACTCAGTGAGTAGAAACTCACCACCTAAGATGTAGTATTAATTATCTTAAACGGTGGTCAGGCATTATCACTCTGTAAACGCATCTGTTTAACTGGTTGAGTGACAAAACGCATAATGGTAATGTTTGTTCTGTACAAATTTGAAACCTGTCAAATGTCAATTAATTTGTAACTTGGAGAACTGCAAACAAAGAACTACGCAAATAAAAAAAATAACAGTGTTTTGGGGGATTTTCACAAAAGAGGTATAGCGCATTTGCTGACGAAAAGGACGACTCAGAAATCTAAATGGAAAACACCGGTTTCCAATAATAGACTGGCGTGTTATATTTAAATATAAGGCCAACGTTTTTGATGTTTCGTTAACCAAGATAAATAACTGTCGCAGTTTATCATTACTGACATTTATATGAGTCGTTCTTTAATCAATAAACCATTTTCCTATTTGGAATGATGAACAGTACAATATTTTCATAGGTGCATTCATATTACACAACAACCCTTTTACATATGGCATTACTTAACTGACTGTCTTTTTCTGACATGACTGCAGCACCTTTAATAGATTTCATCAGTACATTTGCCGTTGGTTGATAATTCGAGTGTTTAGCTTTGCCTAAATATCATATGACAGTTGCTACATGAGTTTTTATATTTACTCTTGAGAAGTCATACTATATAACAGTTCTTTTCCTCCCTTGACCTATTTTTACTTATTACATGTTGTGCATTTGTGTCCTTTTTCTTGTAGTATTTGTTTAGCTTTTCGTCAGCCACATTACGGTTTGAAAATCCTGTGCACACATGAACATGTTAGTGTAAACAAACGGAACTACAGCGATCTTGAAATTAATTCCTTTACTTTAAGTCGTAACTTGCAAATATTAGAAGTCATGATGAAAATGATTAATATTTGTTATAATATATGTATCACATTTATAACACCCCCCTCAAGAAAACGACCCAAAAAATGAAAAGCAAAAAAAAAAAAAAAAAAAAAAAATAGATTGGGAAAATATTGGACTTGAACTCGGAATGTATGGTTTAAGTGTTAGATTACCGAGCACCTAAACCACTAGGCCACCCAGGCATGTAAGTTTAAAGGTTTAACGTTTGACAGGCTGCTATATCTCAAGGTAAATTTTGAGAACGTATTTTTCATATTTTATCCATTTTCAACAAGAGGTCCACCTTAAACCAAATTTCCTCAAATGGACTTGTGTACAATCATACTCAAGTAAAACAATTTCAGTGTTTTATTTCTGGTTTAGGGTGGCCTTTTGCAACAGTTTGCAATTTTTTAGGCCCATTACGTTACATCTACTATATTACTCTATAATCACGGTGATGTTTATGCTTATCAAATAAAGATACTATCAACATATAAATATCTTTATTAAGTAATTTGGGTAAACAGAAGTATAAACTGACATTGTATAGCAGAATATTTGTAAAAAATGATATTCAAGCAAAAAGTATTTATGTAGGCGAAATTGCGTACCAAGTGTGCTATACTCCTTTGTGATATGCAAAAATAACCCATTATATGGTATAACTTAATAATTAGGGATAGAGTACTTTGCTTGAACTTCTAATTCCTTCATTTTATGATGCACAAGAGACCTCTTAATCACACAAGTTGGTGTGACATTAGTTGTTCTACTATAATACTGTAAATATGGAAGTATCGATGTGATGAACATTTACAATCTCTCCCAGTCATATATTTAGGGGGTAGAAATTTCACCTCTATTGGATTGGAGAACTAAATTTCTGGTCGTTGACGAATCTTATGTTGTTATCTTCTATGTACAAAGACCAATCCGTAAAGCATTTTGTGAGGACATTTCATGCTGCCTGTGTTGTACAACATAGTGCCATAAATGAGTCAACTTTCATGTTTTACATTGTATATTTCATTGAAAAATATCTTTTGTTTGAACAATCATTCTGAACTCATTTTAGCTCTAATTTTCTACATTTATTACAAAACATCTGGACATAAATTCTATTCATGATTTTTTAAAAACTTTTACCAACAATTGCAGAAATATGACCAATGAAACTTTAACATCAACTTTTAGCATTCCATTTCCTTACATAATCCTTTGTAAGAGTGGAATGAAAACCTTAAAGACCCAACTTTAAGTTAACTCCCCCAAATTTTACCTGTGTGGTGATCAATGATAAGCCACTGGTCAATCAAACTTTTAACAATAGAGCTTAGGTTGATTGACATTTGCAGAGACCATGGTCTACAGCTACCTGAGAAAGATGTTTTGATAACAATCATGGCTAATGATGACCAGCAGTCTTTTGATCTCAAGGAAAGCCCTGGTATACCTGAGTTTTGATAGCATTGACTCACACCTAGAATATTTTAATGGCTAAAGTCCCCTACACAATGCTATTTATCATCGTATTTTCTCTCTCCATCTATATACATGTATTATAGATTAAACAATCAGAAATCAAATAATAATAATAAAAAAAAAAACCCCAAACAAACATAAGTTATTGGAATATTTTCTATTAATGATTTATTATGACCAGGGACCTATATACTAACGTTAGTATATATAGGTCCCTGTTATGACTTTATATTTATAAAAAAGGGAAAAAAAATGCTTGTTTGGGATACCACATGGATTATAAATTACATAATCAGAAATCAAACAATAGTAAAATAGCATAAATAAGTTATTGAGATATTTCTATTCATAATTTATCACGGCTTTATATTTATAGAGAGAGTTTTATATTTATAAAGAGAGAGAGAAATGTGTAAAACTAGCAATAATAAAGATAGATGAAATGATATGGCATGACAATAGTGTTGCATACGTATGACAATAATTACTCATTTAGTCAATGATTGAGAGTAAGGGAGAGAGAAGGGGGGGGGGGGACTAGCTATGTGTCAGCTTCTGTTTGGGATACCATCGTTACACAAATACTACGTCCACAGAAACCCTAAAGAGAGAGAGAGGAGGGGGTGTAGTCATATTAGCTTCTGTTTGGGATGCCATCGTTACACAAACACTACAGCCACAGAAACCCTACAGACGGCCCATATTGAGGGGTATCTTGATCATTCTTCATTTGGTTGTACATGTACACAGATCTACTTGGATTTATTCATTCTCTCGAAATATGGATATTTTATCTACTACACCCACGACACCGCGAACTCCCAGGACACCAGGAAGTGCCCGGAAACGCTGGGTAATATTATATTTAGGAAATTATTTATATACGATATATAACAGTTTAATTAGAAGTTTTAAAAAGCACAGGTTTAGAAATGGGCTAAACCTGTTATCTGTAATACATAAATATGACCAAGTTTGAAGGTTTACGGGAAATAGAAATGCGGTATGCATGTAAGTAGAAATTTTAATTCTTTTTTTGGCACAAATCAAGACACTAAGCATAATTTGTGATAACCTGAGAAGTTTCCTGTGTATATCATAAAAATATACACAACAACTGATCTCTTGGCCAGGTAAATAACATTGACCATGGATAAGCTCCGCCCACATTCACTGATCCATGGAGAAACCTTGTGGTGTTTTTTGTTTGTTTGTCTGAGCCTACCTGAGTGAGTATTTCCTAAGCATGCCTGAGTCTCAGTATTTCCTGAGCATGCCTGAGTATGAGTATTTCCTGAACCTACCTGAGTCTGAGTATTTCCTGAGCATGTCTGAGTCTGAGTATTTCCTGAGCGTGCCTGAGTCTGAGTATTTCCTGAGCCTACATGAGTCTGAATATTTCCTGAGCTTACCTGAGTCTGAGTATTTCCTGAGCGTGCCAGCAGTGGGGTGCATCATACCCCCCCTTCTCTTAACCAGCTTTGGCATGGCTGCTCGGAAGTCTGAAGACATGCTGTTGTTAGAACTCATGCTGTTCAGGTCAAACTTCATTCCTGATAAAAAAATGTGTGAAATTTTCAAAAAGCTTTTTCCTATACAAAGTCTGAAAACATATATGCTATCAAACAGAAAGAGCATAAAATTCATTTTTATTTCCGAAAATATAATTTTACCAAGTGGATCATCATGGGTGCTAGCAAAGCTGATAGATAGTCGGCCATTGTTCAGCTCTTTCCTCTTCTCAAAAGCCTTAGCTATTACCTTGTGTTTCTTCAGTTTGATTGGTTTGTTTGAAGGCTTCCTAAAAACTCTGAAGAAGAAATGTTTACTTCAAATTAAGCATGTAGCAACTGGCTGCAATTCTACATCTTTTTTTTTTATTTATTGTCAGAGAATTTGATTCCTTTATCAAGCAAACATAGGTAATTTATTTTCAAATCTGAAGAATAAACTAAAACATCAATACATAGAATTTCCATGAATTAATATTTATCACTCTTACTGTATACAGTTTTTAATTCATTCATTATTATTCAAGCAATATCAAATTCACGGTTTTATGTCAATTTTATATATAAAATGGTATGACTATTTAAAGCAGTTTTGATTTCACAGTTTTGACCTGAGTGAAAAAAACCCCCAAAAAATTAAACTGCAGCAAATTAAGACAGTATACATTACTTTTAACTTCCTTAACAATGAAGTGCACCACCACAGCACATGATACGCCCGTCAGATGTTCATTCATTATAAATAGATAAAAGTGAATGACACAAAATCATGTCAACCCAAGGTAAAATCAAAATTATTCCTTGTAATGTGTTTATTACACGTTACAATTGACTTGTTAATATATCTCTTGAATTGTTCAAATTACATATAAATTCCAATGCATATTTTCATTTTATTCATATATTTAGATAATTTCTTTCACATGGTATGGATCACTTATTTTTGGTTGTACAAAGATCATACTCATTAATTAATCTTTAACTGGACAGATGTAATTGAGCTCTTATCAAAATAATCTTTGAATCTCCAGCTGATCTCTGAAACACCATGGCTTACTTCGTAGGGGCTGATGGAATCTGAATTGACAGAGAGATTAAACTGCTTCAAAGCCCATCATCATTCCCATGAGACAATGTGATGTGCTTGTTAAGTCTTTGCAAATTTTGTAGTACAATACTGCAAATATTTATATTATTAATGTTAGAAACAAAATAATTATTCATATTAATATTTATGTAGCTACATTTTATAAAAAAAAAAATGTGTATTTCTTGTAATGATTATTGAACAGAGTTACTGAATTACATTCTAACATATGTAGGGATTACTTTCCATTTCAAAAGTTTGAATGACCAAATTTTAAGCTACAATTTACATTTTTATACAGATGAACAAACTGACAAAGTTTATTGATTCTAGGACTTAATTGTATCTACATGAGCCAAAAAAAGGATTATGCCGAATCATCTTAATTTATAGGTCATAGTGACCTTGTAGGGCACCCCACACCTTCTAAGATGCATTAACTGACCAAGTTTGATAATTTTAGACCAAATAAGCGGGACAGACGGATGAACAGACAGACGGACGGACAAAATCGCCATACCATATGTCCCATCTAAAAACGGACGTATAAAATCTATCGTAAGTAGTAAATCAAAGGTCTTGTTATAATATATCAAAGTACATGTATATAACTAACACTTCATATTAAAGTAGCTTTCTTCAGAATACAGTACACAGTTTTTAAATCACTCTTGGTTATTTCCACAGTTTTTTTTGTCTAAATTCTTATCCACACTGCTTTAAATTCAATTCAATGTAAATGTCATGGTAAGGTTTAAATTCCCTACAGTTTCATTTTCACAGTTTTTGGCTCCACAGTGAAAATAGCGAAAATGAAGTGAAAATAAGGCTGCACACAGTAGGAATAATGAAATACATTAGTAGACATTAACGGCAAACTAACAACTCAACTGTATGACAAACGGGATGACTTCAGCTTCTCCATCGTCAACTTCCCACATTTATGTAGCAATATTCCATTATCACCTGCATATGGAGTTTATATATCTCAACTGATTCGATATGTAAGAGCTTGTTCTGGGTATAGTCAGTTTTTAAATCGAGGTAAGCTACTGACAAACAAGTTGATGGTACAGGGATTTCAACAGTCTCGATTGAAGTCAGCATTTCGCAAATTCTATGGTCGTTATAACGATCTAGTTCGTCAATACAACCTCGCATTGGGTCAAATGCTGTCTGACGTGTTTCATACCGATTGTTAAGCCGTTCTTGGCACACTGATTTTGACTGCAGATAACTCCGTTTACCTGATCAGGATATGGGGCTCATGGCGAGTGTGACCGGTCAACAGGGGATGCTTACTCCTCCTAGGCACCTGATCCCACCTCTGGTGTGTCCAGGGGTCCGTGTTTGCCCAACTATCTATTTTGTATTGCTTGTAGGAGTTATGAGATTGATCACTGTTCGTTATCTTCACCTTGCATTAGTGCACAAATTCTAGAAAAGGTATCATGACAATATTGTTACAAAGGATATCAATAACATACTTTCTAAGAAATCTTTCCCAGGCAAGGAGGGAGGCTTTGGTCCAGGACCAGCTACTCATTGTTATCCCTGCCCCAAAAAAGGCAAAAATATGGAATCCGTAGGCCACGACGCTGGGTCGGTCAGACAGCTGACAGGAGGGGGACGTGCCATTGGAAACAATCTGTGCCACGGTAGCATTGCCTTGACAGCTAGAGTAAAAGATCATTCTTAAATATTACAATGATTACTTGCTGGATTTGCCATTGCAGTTACATTGTCCATAATTCATAACCTAGTCATTGTGGTAAGTGTGGAGTTTTCATCTTTAGGATGGGATACTGTGGAGTTAAGCAATGTGAACATAGAATTTAGCAAATAATATTGGCATTGCTGAAATAGCTCCTACATGTAATGACCATCCTCTGAATTCACATAATTAACCAGTATATATTTCTTTAAATTTATTTTTGAATTTGTTTTATCATGATAGAAATATAAGGTCAAACAGATACTCACTAGATATACTCTTTAAAACTTTCAGACCAGCTTTGTTCATTAGTGAAGATGTAGATATGTACAGCAAATGTAATCACAACAAACAAGAAATCCAATAAAGTAAAGATACCTGAAAATATAAAGGTAGATTTTACATCCAACAGGCAACAAAAGACACAATGCTCACCAGTCACCATGCTTACACAGTTATCACAACACACTGGACACTACTAGTGTACATCGTAAAACCCTTGTTGTGGACCCACTTTGGCTCCAGGGTCATGGAATGAAGAAAATTGAATATACAAAAAGTGAAGACACATTCATTTTAATCAGAGTAGCTGTATCCTTGTGGTTCTTGAAAAGAAGTCATTAAAATTTATTTGCAATGTTGAACATTAAATTCCTAGTGTGTCTCCACCCTCACCCCAGGAATAACAAAGTGAACAGACTTAACACTACACTACCGGTAGAAGTGGATGCTTTCATATCAATTTGACAGATATTTGCGGAAGCTCATTAGGACCACGCTAAAAAAAAAAATTGAAAGGCATTATAACACGAAGTAAAATGGCATATTAAAAGGCATTAAAATGTGGAAAATGGCATAATGTGGATATAGGCGTAAAAAACGCAAATTAAAAAGGCGTTAATACACCCGTCAAAACAGATTAACGCAATTCAAAAAGGCTATACAATGTGATGTGAAAAGGTGTAATAACGCACAAAAAGGCATAATAGTGTGAATCAAAGGCATTATAATATGCATCAAAAGGTGTTATTATGCCTTTCAAAAGGCGCTATTATGCCTTTGAAAGAAACAAGATTATAAGACTCTCTTATGAGTAACCATGAAATATAAGGTGATTCCACCCGAGGGTTGCAAAAAAGCTGTGAAAACCCGAGGCTTTGTCGAGGGTTTTACCGCTTTTTTGCAACCCCGAGGGTATATTATTATATTTATTAGTCCTCTTCGTGCTGGTCAGCATATAAAGTCGTCACCAGAGACTTTCATGTTGGTCTGTCTTGTGCCCATTTCTGGACCTGTCCCCAACTTCAGTTGTTATCTTTCATTTCTTTCTCCACCGATCTTCTCCAAGTCTCTCTTGGTCTTCCTCTCTTTCTCTTGCCAGTTGGTGTCCATTCAAAGCAACCCTTGGGATGGAAGTTGGGTACATTCTGCATACATGTCCTATCCACAGCTATTTTCTCTTTCTGATCGTCTGGGATAGAGGAGTGGTGTTTGTCCTTTTGTACAGTTTGTCATCTGAGATGGTGTTAGGCCAGAAGATATGCAATATTCTGCGAAGACATCAGGTCTGAAATACATACAGCTTGTTGGAAATAGACTTGGTTACTTTCCAAGATTCAGCACGGTATAGTAGGACCCCAAGCACGTTGCTCTTGAAGATCTTAATTTTGGTGTTGGTGCTAAACTTTGTTGACCTCCAGATGTTCCGCAGAGCAGCATACGCTCCTGTGGCTTCAGAAATGCGAGCTTGTACATCTGCCTCTGAATCCCCATCAGTGGTATCTTACTTCCTAGGTATGGGGAGTTGGTGACATCTTCTATGTTTGTGCCATTTAAAGAGATAGGTTCCTCTGATACGGTATTGACCTTCATGATCTTAGTTTTGGAGGTGTTTATATGAAGGCCAATTGTTGCAGCTGTTTTTGTGAGTTGGGTGGTTTTTTCTTGCATGTCTCAATGACAGTGAGATGACAGTGCAATATCGTCCGCAAAATCAAGGTCTTTAAGTACTTCTGTCATACCCCAACTAATCCCTGTTCGTTTGCTTCTAGTTGTTTTTCGCATAAGCATAATCCAGTCGATGCAAAAGGTAAAGAAACCCTGAGGGTGGAATCACCTTAATATTTCATGGCAACTCATAAGAGAATATTTTTCTCTCATATTTCTATAAGTTTTCTGTTTTCCTTGTGCCTAGCGACGCCATTGAATGAAAATTTTCCAATTAATTAATTTTTCGCTGTACATTAAAAATAACACCAGAATCGAATTCTATGACCTTCATTTTGGCAACTACATTGCTGACAAAAATCGGTCGACGAGTGTATAAGTGAATTGTTTTAGAGTTATTCCTCTTTGAATAAGTATACAATAAATCAATAATCAGGGTGATGCGTGACGTCACTCAGCAGTCCATCAGTACGAAACATTTTGACAGACCTAATCAGAATCTGAATCCACAACTGCACGCTTTCTTCTTAGGTATTCCATGTATAATGAAAGGATAATGAACAATTTTGAAGGATTTAGATCAACATAAATGTTTATTGTTAAATAATGATGAAAGTGAAGCAGATGAAATTCACATGAATGGTAAATGATTAGAAGCTGACCTTTTTGCACTTAAGACTTTTTGGAAGAGTTGTCTGCCCTTTGTAAAAATAAGAAAAATCTAATTTTCTAAAAATGTGTGTGGTCAATGATTAATTTTATTTCATATTTTCACTAAGAGAAAGTGTTTATAACTTTCTACCGAGAGATTTATATGAAAATATAATTTCTTTTTCAAATATTGTAATAAAACATGCTTTTCCCATATACTTCAATGTTAAATTCTATGTGAAATAAATCAAGCAGTAAACAAAATTTTGAAAATTCCTATGGTGGATTATTTTTATTTGATGAACCCTTCAAAATGATACCATGATTACAAAAATTCCACCATCCATTTATTAGATATGAAATATGGTCATTATACATTGAATACCTTAAAGGAGCATTGCTATTGATATTAATTGAGCAGTTATTTAATGACGAGTGTGTGAAGAGAGATTTCAAGTGGTTTTTGTTGGTGGATATGGGCATGGATAGACTTTCGTTTTCCACACGTGAAAGGACTCGAATTTCATGGAAATTGGAGACATTTGTTTCACCTGAGAAACACATAGGGACAGTAAACGTTGGCAGAGTGAATGTGGAGGTAGGCCTAGAATTAGTAGACCGTGTAGGTTGGGTTTCTGTGAACTGGCATAATGCACCGGATGTCATTTATGTACTCGACAGCATTTTCGATATGAGGAATTTGTGACTGTTGTTAAGTGTGCGGTAGGCCCTAGTTGTTCAAGGAATGTGTATTTTTGTGTCTGGTCACATACATTTTGTACACCTAGAGATTATCAGGGACATTACAATCTGTCATTTTTTGTACGAGAGCTTTGCGAAGTTGCAGGCTAGTTGTGTATTGATTATTACATCATGGGATATGAAAGATAAATGTCACGTGATATGAAAGATAGAAATATCTTTCATACCTTTCTTTAATAGAATATCTGTATCTTACATACGTAGATATGAGAGAAATAATTATAATCTGCCAATATCTTGGAGAGAGCTGACAGAGAAAGATCGCAGAGAGTGGAAGCATTGTAGACTGCCGACCCTCATGATCAGAAAAAATGGAGATCTGAGGCGAGATCTGCCATGCGTGCAGCTAGCCAGATACCTGGAAGGGGGCCCATTAATGTGGACAATACCCGTACAACTGCACGTAAATAAAAAGGAGACAACAACATGAAGTCTCCCAAATGAAGTACAAGTACTGGCTGTATAAAAGTGGACTTTATCTGAGTACTACTAAAGTAATAACTCCCCTGCACAAAAAAATCTTAATCACAAAGACCTTTATTTTGAAAAATTTCAAAAACTCCCTTTGTTTCCTTTAGTATAACTGGTATCACTTGACCTTGATAGTACATGCAGTTGGTAGGTCCCATCATCCTCTCACAATTTCTGAAGATCCAGGGTCCCTATCAGATGGTTCTGAAGTTATATCAGTTTTTAATGCTCAAGGTAAGAGGTCAAGGTCAATGGTGTCACTTGACAGGCCTGTGGTAATGTGTAATGGTAATGTGGTGACAGCCAATTTCAGTGCAATGGGGTGTAATGTGCAAAGGCCATTTTTGCATTACAAGTACTGGTAATGTAATGCATTATTTGAAGAAAATATACTGTAATGTACATTCCATTACATTTACATTACGTTAAATATTTAAAGATATTTTGGAGGTTCCAATTAATTCATTATATTAGTGATTGACTTGAAGACCCTATGAACAAACAGACCGGACATACGTTCTCTGGAAGATAAACTTTTGAAACATTGATGACAATAAAATGCAATGAATAACTAGGATGCATTTCCTAGCATTAATGAATATTTTGTGTGATTATGTTACCATATATTTAAAATTTATAAATAGTTATAAAGAAATAATTCTTCTGCCATTTTTTCAATATCAGTATGTTATGTAATGTGTAATGTACTCTCAAGTAATGTGTAATGTAATACACACTCAAGTAATGTGTAATCAAATAATGTGTAATGTAATGCACACTCAAGTATTGTGTAATGTAATGCATACTCAAGTAATGTGTAATGTAATACACACTCAAGTAATGTGTAATCAAATAATGTGTAATGAAATGCACACTCAAGTAATGTGTAATGTAATGCATTACATTTCAAAATAGGGGTAATGGTAATGTCAAATTTTCAAAGTAATGCTAATGTAATGCATTACATTGCTATGTAATTGACCCCAGGCCTGTTTGATACTAGTTTGTAGGTCACAATGTCCTTTTATCATTTTTGAAAATTCCATATCTCTGTTGGTACCAATTGTAAGGTAATACAAGTTTTTATGATCAAGGTCAAAGGTCAAGCTCATAGGAGATAATAGTTTGCAGGTCACAACATCCTTTTATAATTTCTGAAGATTTCATGTTTCTATCAGTTTCGGTTCTAGAGTAATTATTTCTTAAGTAAGTTTTTATGATCAAGGTCAAAAGTCAAGGTCACAGTACTCATTTAACCTTGATATTAGTTTGTATCCTCTTCTGGAGATCCCATGTCTCTATCAATTCCGGTTCTAAAGTTATACCAGTTTCATGTTCAAGATCAAGGTCACTGGAGTCCCTTGATGTTGATACTATTTGTAGATCCCATCATCCTTTCTGAAGATCTCATGTCTGAAGATCTGAGGTCAAGGTCACTGGAGTCACTTGACCCTGATACTAGTTTGTAGGTCCTGTCATCCTCTTGCCATTTCTTAAGATCCCATGTCGCTGTTAGTCCCTGTTTCAAAGTTATACCAGTTTTCATGTTCATGGTCAGAGGTCAAGGTCACTGCAGTCCCTTGACCTTGATACTAGTTTGTAGGCCCTGCCATTCTTAAACACATAAATTCCCCTTACCTACAGATACTTTGTACCAAGTTTGGTAGAAATTGGTCCAGTGGTTCTGGAGAGCAAGTAAAAAATATTTACAGTTCATGACGAACCTAAACAAATGGACAGACAAATTCTGATCAGAAATTGAGCAACTCAGGTGAGCTAATAATGATAAAGTGTAAATATAATTCTGCTCTCCAAAACAAACTTAACACAATAATTTCTTTTATAAAGAGAGACAACTCCGAGTATTTGGTGCCAGTGGTTTACAAAATGACATAATTCTAAACAAATCATCAGTATCTAATTGTTTCGTTGAGGAATATCATTATGACACAGCATTTTCAAGACAATCTACACTCTTACCTAATCTGATGATAGTTTCCTTTATTTTGGACAGCGCTTTGATACTTATGTAATCTGGAGAATCTTTTTGCAGCTTTATTAATGTTTTCAAAACTACAATGAAACAAAAAGCCTCTGATCAGACTTCACTGAAAATTTGATCAGTTTTATCAGCTGCGATTTATGCCCATGTTGCAGTTATATAGACTAGTATTTGGGGAGGGGGGGGGAGCTCATGCCCCCTCCTTTAAAATGTTCTTTTTCTTATATTTTTACTGTTTTACATTTGTTACGTATTTTCAAATGTGAAATAAAATATATTTGGTGTCTGCCCTCCACTATGTAGTGCTAGTTTTTAATGGAAAGAATGTGAGATTGAACTGAAGAAGTGGAATTGAAGTCATGTAGTGAAAGATGACCTCCCCCTGTCAGATTGAAAATGTTTATGTTTGGGGGGGGGATACATGTAGGTACAGTTCTGGTTCTAGAGTTTTGTTTTTGATTTGTTTTTTATGCTTGTCATGAATTTGAGACAACTTCTCCTCTGGCTGCCTTCCCCTTTGAAAAATGCTATACTCAAATCAATTGTACATAATTAAGGACATGCATGACATTTATCAATAACATAATTTTTTGTGATATTTCACATACAATTCATTTGCATTCCATCTCATTTCTACAAAAAATCTTGGGGTATATTACTGTCTGTTTTAGAATTAGCATATTTTGAAAGTTCCTCCTTGTTGTTGGAAAAAAATGTAAAGTCAGCTTTTATGTGTTACAGTGAGATGTATAAATGGACATGACTGTAGGAAGGAGGGAGAGAAAAATCATTGGAACAATCGGGTATCAAATCTGGAAACATTGCATTACTAGTTAGGTGATCTAACCACTGACCTACCAAGGCCTATAAAGAAAAGTTTAGTAATATACTACAACATAAAAATTAAACCTATTTCAGAAATCATACAATAATTTTTCATATCAAGGAGATGAAAAAATAGATTTTTTTCGTATATAAAACTGATACGATTTAAAATCAACATTGTGATTGTTAAACCAAATTAAATTTAGAGAAAATCAGTATATGCACCCAGGGGTGCATGAGCCGAGTTGCATGGGATACATTGTAAAGCCAGGAATGATGTGGCATATTTATAATTGTGAAGAACTAATTTCAGTTTTAAACTTTTCGAGTTAGTGTCCAGAAACCATATTTGTCTGAAGCTTTCAATCTATATTTGGTCACTGTGACTTTGACCTTTGTTCTCCAAAATCAATAGGGGCCTTGCTTTGCTGGTATCCAACAATATATCCAAGTTTCATTTGATTCAAATTAAAAATTTTCGAGTTATCCTCCGAAAACCAATTTTTTGGGAATTTTAAATCTATTTTCGGTCACTGTGACCTTGACCTTTGACCTATTTTCTCCAACATCAGTAGGGGTCTTCCTTACTTGGTACATAACAATATTTTTAAGTATCATTTGATTCGGATTTAAACTTTCTGAGTTATCATCCAGAAACCAAATTTTTCTGAAATTTTCATTCTATATTCGGTCACTGTGACCTTGACCTTTGACCTTTTTTTCTCCAAAATCAATAGGGGTCTTCCTTACCTGCTACCAAACAATATATCAAAGTTTCATTTGATTCGGATTTAAACTTTCAGAGTTATCATCCAGAAACCAAATTTTTCTGAAATTTTCATTCTATTTTCGGTCACTGTGATCTTGACCTTTGACATTTTTTCTTCAAAATCAATAGGGGTCTTCCTTACCTGGTACCCAACAATATATCAAAGTTTGAATTGATTAGATTGTAAACTTTTTGAGTTATCATCCAGAAACCAATTGTTGACGCCCACCCTCCCGCCCGCCAACATCACCAAACCAATAGCCGAGTTCAACTTTGTTGCAACTCGGCTAAAAATGTCAGAACTGTCCTTAAACATGTTAAAGGACACAACACATGTTTCTAAACTTTTTCATTTTTTCAGCCAAATTAATTCTTTTCATGCCTAAAACTACTTTAGATATGTTTTAAATGAAATATTTTGCATAGTTTTTGAGTTTGAAAGCGATGAAATTCAAATCTTGCGATATGTATATTTATTTTCGGTATTTTAAGCACCATTATGTGTGACGTCATATGCGCCCTCGGGTTTGAAAACATCTATTAGCCATTTCATAAACAGATTAGATTTACTCGACAAAAAACCAATTATCACGTTAACAGCTTGTAAATAATATTGTATTAAGATGTTTTGTGCCGTGCTCGGGTGTACTAGTTGTCGGTAGAAAGGATTTAGACTGAGTATTTTTCGATTTTTCGAAGGAAGGTACGAGAGGAAAGACATGGATAATTTTTTGCTGGAGCAAGAACTTTATCTTAAAAACAAAAACCCAGTCACCTTTTCAAAAACCGCTTGGACAGCGACCCTGATAAACTGCCAGAAAATGAATATATCGAAGCTGGTAGGCCTACAGCATACATTCTGTTTTGGTTTTCAAATTCAATACACACTCGGATCAACTGACCTTCACCTTGTAACAACATATACAATGTAACTTCTACCAACTGGTAGGCCTAGATTTTCAAAAAATCTAATGATACAAAATAATTGAACTTTTAATTATATAAGTAATAGAATATTGCATTTCCTAACTTTAAATTGAATTATAAAATTATTTCCTCATTGAACTCGTAAAATCTTTTAAGAGTACATCAGTATATAATGACATGCTCCCACTTCCTAACGATGTGCTGATCACAATTAAAAAATAATAATAAGATTGCTTTATCAAAATAAAATACATGTAATGTGATTTCCATTTTAAATTTGATTATTTTTACTGATTTGTGTGGGTTTTTTTCTTTACTCATGTGAAATATCAAAGCTCTAGCACTCACTCTTCAAAAGTTATTAGCAAGGTTAAAGTTTCAGACATAATTACATACAAGACAAAAACAATATGCCCCCGATCTTCGATCTCAGAGGCATAAAAATACCTTACCTAATGTGAGATAGACAAGTCCAATAATTAGTATGAGACCAATGGGGGCCAGGACGAAGCCTCCTCTGTAGCCATTGTTAAAGGCCCCAACAAAGCATATACCACTGAGTGAATCACCATCAATCTGCAGAAAGATCAAAGAAATCGAGTCAGATATTCAATCTAAAAGGTCTTCTTATAAAAATTGCCTCTCTTCTTTTCATATCTCCATAATACAAACAAACTATACATTCCTTCAAAATTAATTTTATTTAAAAATGGTATTGGAGCACAAACACAATGTTTGCCCATCAAAATACCTATACTTCCTCAAAATCCTGAAAACATTTATTGATTGTATTGTAAGTGGACAAGGTAGGATAAGGACCCTATGTGATCCCATTTTCACTTGAATTTCAGAATACACTTACCACTGTAAAACCTAGTAAAAATTAAACCTAAATAAATTCCGGAATGTAAGTGTATAAAGCCACAAGATTGTCACAGAATGGAGCAAACTAAATAAATTCCGGAATGTAAGTGTATAAAGTCACAAGATTGTCACAGAATGGAGCAAACTAAATAAATTCTGGAATGTAAGTGTATAAAGCCACGAGATTGTCACAGAATGGAGCAAACTAAATAAATTCCAGAATGTAAGTGTATAAAGCCACGAGATTGTCACAGAATGGAGCAAACTATATAAATTCCGGAATGTAAGTGTATAAAGCCACGAGATTGTCACAGAATGGAGCAAACTAAATAAATTCCGGAATGTAAGTGTATAAAGCCACGAGATTGTCACAGAATGGAGCAAACTAAGAGTTTAAGAAAACAGCATATTTTAAAGAAATTTTTACATACATTTTTCTTTGAAAAACATGAAGTGATTGATTGATTGATGGTGTTTTGTTTAATGTCCCTTTCAAGAATTTTTCACTCATATGGAGACATCACCATTGCCAGTGAAGGGCTGCAAAATTTTGGCCTACGCTCAGCGCTTAAGGTCTTTGAGCAGGGATGGATTTTTAATGTGATACACCTGTTGTGACACAGGGCCTTGGTTTGTGCGGTCTTACCCAAAGGCCTGTCCCATTTAGTCGCCTTTAATGACAAGCAAGGGGTACTGAGGACCTATTCTAACCCAGATCCAAAATAGATATACATGTAGTACAAACTGTTAAAACTCAGCATATTGAAGAATTTGGTACTGTAAGCTTTATTATACACTGTTTGTTAATACTGTTTATGTGAAACCCTGGACCGCAATGGTAACCCCCCCCCCCCCCCCCCCCCCCCCCCAACTTTCGGAGTAATGGAAACAACTGCAAAAATGTAGGCCATTGATTCTTCAATATGTTTTCCTTATAATTTCTCTAAAATGCATTTATAACTCATGATAGAGCCCACCTCTGATACTGACAAACAGACGATGGTAAGCACCAGTGGAATACACCAGCTAGCAATATGGAAGTAGGAAGTTTTGTTTTTGAGATCATCCCTCTGTGTTCCAAGTGCTCTGAAGGTCAGGTACCAGGCAAAGGCCAGCATCACAAACCAAACAGCACCAGCCATCATGAAGTAGTAAACCAATATAAACACAATGGTACAAGATGCAGTCTCTCCATTTCTACAATAGAACAAGGTCAAGTTTACTTTATTACTTACAAGATCTGTTTTACACAGATATATACACTACTACAAAATATTCAGTTAGATAGATTCAGACACATACAGATACTCGATACCATATTTGCCCCGGCGTATAATAATATGGTTTGGTGCCAAAATCACTGTCTTTTATTAACCAAACTGTCTATATCCATACTAACCCTAGTTCAGGCTCCCCCTTACGTACTGTACCATCTGCCTTACACACAATGTCCGTCCGTGCACTGCCAGAGAACTGAGCCATCCAACCAATACTGCCCAGAAAGAAGCAGGCATTGATGAAGAAAAGGATGAGGGCGGGGTAACGACTTGCTGTTTTCCAATCAATGATGAAGGTCAGCTGTCAATCAATATGTAAAACTTGGTCAAACAATCACTTACAAGATATGAGAAAATGCTAAATTCAGTGATGTATATACATGTAATTATACTCTATTCTCTTTTTCATGTTCCTGTGCTTATGCTCTTTGATAGACATATCAATGGCAGGAAGGTAGCATGCATTTTATGTACAGTGTACTTAAAAGACATTCACAGAGCAAGGAAAGTAAGGACAACAAGATTAACAGATGTGCTATTGCATGCATTAGTTCAACAAGAGGCCCACAGGCCATACTGGTCACCTGAGTATTACTCAAAAGTATCACTAGCACAAATGCCACCGAAAGTGCCCATTACTAAGGAAAGACTTTACACAATATATGTTATATCAACACAATACAACAATTTTGGACCCGCCCTCAATCAGATAGATCCCTGCAGTTGCGAAATTCACAATTCTAGTACCGTATATACTCGCCTATAAGTCGGTCCGCCTATAAGTTGGTTGTATTTTTGAAGGTTATTTTGTAGGAATTTACCATTGACCCGCTTGTAAGTCGGTACACATTTTTGTCAGAATCGGTTGACATTTCAAGTCAATGCTCTAGTGTTTTTACCTAAGTTTCAAAAAATATTTTGAGAAATTAATAATTATGAGGTGCTCAATATCCAAGCCATATCTGTTTACGGTTTAAATGCAACCCTTGATCTATTATTGGCAATGATCCCTTGTTTACCTAAGCAATTATGGTCGTCTAATTACCAGTACCTGACACTGTGTTTACTTAGAGGCACACGCCTCGCGAAAACTGTTATTGTGGGATTCCGGTATAATTCATTGTATCAACAATTGAGTTTTTAAGAGTCAAGAATGATGATCTAAATTATTTGTTAACAATATTCAATCTTTTATGAAATATATTTCAGCCGGTATACATATGAATATTTCAATATTAAATCGGGTTCGCGATTCAATTTTACCGATAAATGATAGATTAGTAAATTGAATAAAAGAATTAGTTGCCGGTATGTAAATAATTTTCAAAATAAATAATATACACTTAACTAGATAAAATTATGAAAATATGTAAATACTTGTACTTTATACATAATTTTAAAATACATAAACAATACGATATGTCTAGATATTTGTGAACAGTAATCATTTGTGTGGTAGTCCATGATAATCGTCGGAGTTGTTTAAAAATTCTTTATTTATTTATTCTATATAAAAATCTGCGTCTATAACGAACACAGATATAGCGAATTTACGGATATAACGAAGTAAATTCCTATTTCCCTTGAATTAAAAATGAACATAAAAATAACCTTTTATTACGAATTTGTTTTTTTATTTGTTTTTTACATTTTAAACTCCTTATGATTTTTAATAATCGCTTTCCATTGCTATAAAGGATTCTCACTTATAACGAAATTTCTGTTTGTATTTTTTCAAAAGAGGTTGTTAACGCAAAACAATACCTAATACACATAAGTGACGGTATTGTTTACTATTCTCGTTAATTAAATTTAGTTTATAATTGCATTTATTTTATCATAAACTCCTTTATTTGTGTAAAGTAACAAGTAAATGACAACTGCAATAGACTGTTTGAATGTATTACACATAATTTTGTTGACATTTTCTTTCGCATGTTCTTGCGTGATCAACAAGACCATCAAGATAAATTATCATATATAAATCAGTGTGTAAATTTTTTGTATAAAATATTTCTTGAAAATATACAGGCTTAATTTCTCTTAGATACTATACAAAAGCAAATATATCAATTGCTGCTTTCTTATACAACTGATATACATGTAGAACAAATCAGTTTTATAACGAATTCGTTATATTTGAATTATGAATTCGCTACAGTGGAACTCCGTTATTATGTTCCCCCTTTATTACGTTAGTCCGCATATTACGTTGGAATTTCAAAGCACAAAACCATTTCTTAACAAACCTATATAAAATAGACCTTGTTATTACGTTGTCCCAAGATGCCGGGACTCGGTATTACGTTCTGACAAAAACGTAATAAACCCTTAATTATACAATAGTGATTCTCAAAATAATAAGCCATTCACACCTTGGCTGCCCCAGGCAGTCACCATGTAAATTTCCTGGTCTGTTAGGGGATTAGAGATGCTTGACTGGTCACGCTTTGATAGATCTAGCGACATCAATACAGGTGAATACCCGGTATCGAAGCCAGTGATAAGCAATTAAATGTTTATTTAGAAATTGTACTCAATAAAATTTTCTTCATTTTTCATATTTTGATGATCAAAGAAATAATAATTTCTCAACCACTTGCGTGTTTAGCATCATGTGATTGCTTTTGATATTAAAACTCTATTTACGGACAGCATGTAGGACAAAATCTATCGTATCACAGTTGAAACAGCTTGGATAACGGCTTGGACATAGTTAGGTGAGAAAAAGCAGTGTTCAATTAAAACAATTGTCAGTTATTTTGACATAATAGTTTGGGTGTTGTTAGATTTTGTCCATAAATACGCTGATCAAACTGCCCAGTGTTATCGGCCGATTCGTGCAAGGCATTTAGCTCAATGAACATTTTAAAATTCCTTGATATCTTTTTTTGATGTGCACGTGATTTTAGTGCCATCATTTAGTGTTATAAATGTGATCTTAATATTAGTGCATCATTTTTTAAAAAGTGGATTGCGTTTGTTCTCCGTGTTTATTGTTGGTGAAAAAAGTGTGTAAGTGTTGGATATCACGTGCGTTTTGTTGGTTTTTGGGGATGGGATTTTTTAAATTGTGATTTGTATCGTGTAGTAGAGATATAACTTAATTAAAACGATGTTTTGTTATTTTTTGTTTTATGTACGAATGTTGAATACGAACCGGAATGAGTTATTGAGAGAAATTTATATGAACGCATTATGTTAAAGTTGAACAAAATGGCGGAAACGAAAGCAATTCTGCAATGCTTATCAAAGCATCCTTATTTATCCTACATAAGAAATAAAGAAAAGGGATGGAAACCATGAAGAATTACGGACATTTAAGATAAGATGTAAATTATAAATCAAGTGTCATAGTCTTTAAAACAAAGACAGTAGAGATATGTTCACACACACACACTTTCACGGAGTATCAACGGAAGATATACAGTTTCCAAATGATATTTTTAATGGATTTCACTGGGAACGTTTATTACGTTATTTTATCGTGACAAAATGGAAAACGTAATAACAGGATTCCACTGTATAAACATATAGTTTATATATAACTTATAGTGAATTTTTATAGAGTGTTCGCAGAAATTCGCTATATCAGAGTTTTACTGTATCTATTTAATTTCAATTCAGTATCAATAGAATTAAAGAATATGTTATTTGAATTTAAATGTTTCAAACATAAACACTATACCAAGTTTGACCCCACCCTGGAGTCAGAACCTCTACCTTGGGGGTCATAAAATCTACAGTTTTGGTAGAGGCCTTCCTGCTCTACATGACTATGTATTTAGGTTTTCTTACTCATGTGCAGAAGTAAAGATTTTTCAAAATTTGTAAATTTTTTGCAGTTTTTGCCCCACCCCTTAGACCCCGAGGGTGCAGGAGTCCCGAAATTTACAATTTGTGTCTTCCTTGTCTCAAAGATGTTTCACACCAAATTTGAAAAGAATTGGAATGGTATTAGTTATCAAGAAATTAAAATTGTTTAATTGTTAACACATAACGGATGACACCCAATGACGGACGCAAACCAATAGCATTAGGTCACCTGAGTTACTCAGAAGACCTAAGAAGAGATCCCTTTAACTAAGTAATTTTGGAGATAATCAGTTTTAGAATCAATGTTTGTTTAAATGCTAATTACCTCCACCAAGGATAGGAATATGTTCAAATTACAGAATGAATTTCACTCATATTTTGTGGTAGGCTTTGATGATTATCTAGAGCTGATTAAATTTTGTGAGCAGTCTGTGCATAAGAACAGCTACAGAAAGTGGGCAGTATAAGGAACTGAAGACTGCCTCAGCAGTGATTTGTCCATTAACAATAAGCATCCTTCATCCCTCTCTGGGAGACTGCTTCAGTATACATAGAGAGAATATGGTGGAGGGTTGCAGTCTCTGAATTCACTAGTTGAATTGATACCCTATCTTGAATTAAATCAGACCACTCTAATTCTAGTTGTATGCGCTCAAATTTATTTTACAACATAAAGTATTACTAGTGTATGCTAAAAATGGATTCCTGGATGAATAATAAAAAAAAAGCTTTTTCTTAACAGAATCTCTTCAAATGAATTAGAGATAGCTATAATCATGCAAAAAAGGCTCAATTTCATTTAAAGATACATGTATGCAGATTTGAATTGAAGATTCTATATCATTTTATCTTAAATCAACTGAAGACCATTACAGTCATTTCATAACATCTTAGATTCATTACATGCAACACAATACTATAAATGAATTCTAATGACACAACTGATAAATTCAATTTAAGAGGAAAACAAATTGAATGTCGCTAATGAAACAGATGAAAGAAAACTGAAAAACATTCACCATTCTGATATCAGTGCACTATGAACAGAGACAGAAATGGACAGTATATGTATTCATGAATGTGAAATAAAATACATTTTAAGATACCCACCCATCCATCTTTGTTGCAGAGAAGAAATAAAAATTTTGCATTACAAATTACATTATTGTATATATAGTAATCCAACACAAAACATCCAACAGAAATGTAATCTATTTAATTGTGACATATTTTGTGTGATAATATATGTAGCTCTTCCAGAATTATGTGATACATGATACAGTCTAATTTCTTTGACAATCCAATTTGCTGGTTTAGCATGTATGTATACACAGTGCAGGTCTCATATCTTGAGGTCTGACATGTGTAAGTTAAGGCCAGATACTTTAAAAGGGCTTAAAAGCACTGCATTATGCTATATGACATCGTCACAAACCAATGTACCAAGTTTTGATGTCTGTCAAGAAAAGGGTCTCAAGATATTCAGCACAGTGTCTTACTAGGTCCAGTCTCACCCTTGACCTTAAACTCAATACACGACATCTTCTTTGTAGGAGGAACAAGTGTACCAAGTTTGATGTCTGTAAGCATAGTGAGCTGACAATATCTTTAATACTATGTTTAGTTGGACCTTTGACCTCAAAATCAACAGGTTTCATCTAATCTATAGGATACATGTACCAGTGTATCAAAATTGTCAAGCAAAGGGTTCTCAAAATATTGAGCAGACAATATTTTACTATGTCCACAGCTGACCTTTGACCTTGTAACCTAAAAATCTATAGGAGTCATCTACTCCTTTGGTACACCAATGTACCAAGCTTGATGTCTGTCAGGCAAAGGGTTCTCATGATACTGTACAGACCACAGGCAATTGCATTGCTTGGGGGTCTAATTTACTATATAAAGAGTACTCTTTATATAGTAAATTCGACCCCCAAGTGATGCAATTGCCTGTGGTACAGACAATATCTTTACTATGTCCAATTTGACCTTTGACCTTAAAATCAATAGGGGACATCTATATTTTAGGGGAAACCAGTGTACCAAGATTGACTGTTGTTTGTCAAGCACATGTCTCTCAAGATATTGAATGCTCCATATCTTACTATGTCCAGTTTGACTCTTGACCTTGTAATCTAAAAATCTATATTGGTCAATGGTAGCTCAGTGGTAGAACATTCACTTCATAACTAGGAGGTCGCGAGTTTGAGCCATGGTCATGTCGAACCTAAGACGTAAATATAGGTAGTGAGGGCTCCTTTTCCAAACACTTGGCATTTAGAAGTGAGAATCACAGATTGGTCTTTCAGATATGACTTTAAAAACAGGCCCTGTGTCATGGCAGGCATTAGCATGATAAAGAACATTATTGCTATCGCCCTGAGCACTAAGCATAGGTCTAAATTTGTGGACATCTCAATATGAGTGAAAAATTCTTGACAGAATGTAAAACAAACAACCAACCAACCAAAATTTATATATCAATGTCAAACAAAGTGTTCTCAAGATATTGAGTGGACATCTTACTATGTCCAGATTGACCCTTGACCTGAAAATCAATATTCTCTAAAGACAACCACTGTACCAAGTTTGGTAACTATCAAGCAAATAGTTCTTTAGATACTGAGCGAACAAGATTTGGTTGACAGGACGACCAACAGGTGCAAAAGTAAACAATATGCCCCCCTCTTTTCAGAGGGTGGCACAAAAAAAGTTTGCAGGATGTAAATAAGATTTTGAAAATTTTGGTCCAAGAATCAAAAGATTAATTTTCCATGTCTATAATATAATTTACATATCTATCATAATATATTTACCCTGTTTATATTTCCATTGACTTTACCTTTAATTGTGTCATATCTTTACCAACAGAAATGATAACCATTTCCTCATGAATGTGAACAATGTGCAATCCTAATAAATACAGTATGCCTAATTTATCAGCTGGAAATATTCCGAGAGAAATGAAAGTAAAATGTAACTAGAAAAAGTAAATTTCATTTTTGAAAATACATGAAGGAATGAACAGCAGTGCTTCATGCCTACATACTTTTCATGAAGTGCTAACATGCTGCTGGCGTAAGGTGTCGCAGTTCATGCATATTCAAAAATGAAATTTATTTCTGAACCTCATTTGAAAATCACATACTTTAATAAACGCAAACTTTAGTATCCAGAAAAACATTCAACCTTCCTCAATGACTTTTCTTTGTGATAATACATACCATGGTAAAAAGAGTACAGACGATACAGAGGGAACCAAACACAGCAATAACAATGTGGACCTCCTCATGCTCCTCCTCAGTGAAGAGTGGATTCTGGCACTGGATTCCACACCCTTCCACCTCACTGTACCAACTCTTCTGGTTCTCCGTTTTGACCAGTGGTGCATTACACTGCCCAGTGGTATTGAAATGGACTCCTTCATATGTGTGACTCTGAATATTGAGAACAGTCAATATGTACACATATGCAGAGCTTACCAATAATCTCGATTTTTCACAGATCTCAGCACTAGTAAGTCACTATGGCAGAGCTGCTCTGAGCAAAGCAGTTTTTTTTTTGTATAACCATATAAAGCTGATTTGTTTAGTGGTATATATATCTAATATTATTAGCTCACCTGAATCGAAGGTTCAAGTGAGCTTTTCTGATCGCTTTTTGTCCGTTGTCTGTCTGTCCGTCCGTCTGTCTGTTAAACTTTTCACATTTTTGACTTCTTCTCCAGAACCACTGGGCCAATTTCAACCAAACATGGCCAAAAGCATCCTTGGGTGAAGGGCTTTCAAGTTTGTTCAAATGAAGGGCCATGTCCCTTTCAAAGGGGAGATAATCACAAAAATGCAAAAATAGGGTGGGGTCATTTAAAAATCTTCTTCTCAAGAACCACTGGGCCAGAAGAGCTGAAATTTACCTGAAAGCTTCCTGACATATTGCAGATTCAAGTTTGTTCAAATCATGGCCCCCGGTGGTAGGATGGGGCCACAAGGGGGGATCAAAGTTTTACATACAAATATATAGTTAAAATATTTTTCTCAATAACCACTGAGTCAGAAAAAATGATATTTACAAGAAAACTTTCTGACATAGTGCAAATTCAAGTTTGTTCAAATCATGGCCCCCCGGGCGTAGGATGGGGCCACAAGTGTGTGTGTGTGTGGGGGGGGGGGGGGGGTGTCAAAGTTTTACATACAAATATAGGAAAAAGCTTTAAAAATCTTCTTCTCAAGAACCATCAGGCCAAAGAAGTTGACATTTACATGAAAGCTTTCTGACATAGTGTAGATTGAAGTTTGCAAAGGGTAGTTTGGGCCATAATAAGGACTAAGGTTTTACATGCAAATATATATGGAAAGTCCTCAGATATGGGCCAAGGTGACTCAGGTGAGCGATGTGGCCCATGGGCCTCTTGTATATTTATATTATCTTTTAAATTAACTATATTTAAAAGATAATATAAATATATAACTTTAGATATATATAAAATATATAAAAGCACTGAAAATTTAAGGCCACGACACGGCATCTTTCGAGGCATATTTTACATAAACAAATATCACACACCATGAAAAAACGACAAGTATCAATAATCTTGTTAACAATGTAGATTATTGATACTTGTCGTTTTTTCGTGGTGTGTGATATTTGTTTATGTA
Organism: Ostrea edulis; assembly: GCF_947568905.1. Classification (NCBI taxonomy): domain Eukaryota; kingdom Metazoa; phylum Mollusca; class Bivalvia; order Ostreida; family Ostreidae; genus Ostrea; species Ostrea edulis. The sequence continues at coordinate 43,519,635 of NC_079169.1, read as the reverse complement.
AAATATGTCTCTAGATAAAGATGCGGGTTGAGTCAAAAATTTGAGTTTTAAATAACCAACAGTGTTGTGGCCTTCTCAGTGCTTTTATAAATTTCTTTAAGAAAGTAGGGTGTTGTTGGGTTTTCGAGTTTTTATATCTCCAAATATCGAAATTGTGGTGGTTTTTTTTAAAATCACAGTGTCTGGTATAAGATATTAAAAGAAATAAAATAAACAGTACACAAAGTTAAAATTTTAATGCAAGCGCTTTCATTTCATAATCCTCAGGCAAATTTGGCACAAATGTAAGAGGAAGGAATTCTGTTAATTGAATTTGATTAGATAGAGTTATCGCCCTTTGCTCCTGAAATCATAGATTTTAGGATTGATTGATTGATGGGTTAGGGTTAAAATAAAAATATTTTTGTCATAGATGTTATCTTTTTCTTGTTTACTTTTAGTTTCATTCTTGTCTTCATTAACCCTCTTTCTCATTTCCAGCACTAGCACCTTTTTTTTTTCTTTAGCAGAACCAAATTGGATTTTTAAAAATATTTTTCCACATTTTCATCACAAGAAATTGATATTGAAAATTAAACTCCAGCAGAAAACAAGACAACTTAGCATTTTTTAAAATAGTTGTAATTTGATAGTTATCTTTCGTAAAAAATCACAAGAGACAGTCTGAGAATTTAATTTTTTAATTGGCATAGACAATAGGCCTGTCTTTTTGATGTGGCATAGACCTATGGCATTTGGCATAGACCTGACCAAAACTCCTTGCAGGGAACACACCACATTTCTCTCTCCTCAAACTTCAACCATACTCATCCGTTCTGCCAGTGTTGCTTGAATTCGCGTTTTCTTTCTCCTTTTGCATGTAGCTTGCGTTTTTCTTGTTCTGATTCTTATGTTTGTTTGACACCTTTTGGTTTAATGCCAGGCTTTGCACCTTGAAAATACTTTTAACTGCGGAATCATTTACACTTCGTTTGTTGACCTTCACCTCAAAATTATTTTTGCTATGTTGGACGAACATTTGTATATCATTTCGTTTTGACATGCTTGCAATATTTGAATATTTGGGAAATAAACTATATTATATATTGTTGAGGAAAATTTTAATTTAAAAATCGATCCTAATAAAATTCACCAACACAGATTTTTAAAAAACCATCGACATTTAAAGACATACGAATGATACGCTGAACAATTTGTGTAGAGCACTTGTCATAATGCATTATTACACGTATCATAATTATTCCTTTGTTTCTTAGAATTTGGCATAGACTATTTGCACATGGCATGGCCTGATCTCATTTGGAATAGCCGCGGTCTATCGGTCTACCGTTAAATTCTCAGACTGAAGAGATGATAATTGTTTGTAAATTTAATTACTCTGCTGAAATATCAAGTCATTTATAGTAATAACAATTAGAAACAAAGTAATGAAAGTAATACCCCATTTGTGCCAGAAGTCATTCCAGAATTCTGCGGGTTATCTGGATTGGTTTTGATATTAGTTTAAAAGCAGTGATACTACTGGTAGTGAAATGCGCACTTGCTTTGATAAACTAACAACTGTCACAGTACATCAAACAAATTTTTTTTTTAATGTTGGTCTGACAGTCTTGTAGTTGTAATGATAATCTAACGTGGTCAGGATTAAATTTAATTGATCTGAATAAACATTCATTCCCAAATTTATTACTTTCCCGTGCGGGTAAGCTTATCACTCTGGGTCTGTTTCCCGAGACGACATTGCACTTGCCCCAGGCAATGGGAAAGTGTAATTCTAGACCCCTGACCAGGGCCATGATTTTAACAAACTTGAATCTTCACTATGTCAGGAAGCTTTCATGTAAATTTGTACTTTCCTGGCCCAGTGGTTCTTGAAAAGAAGATTTTTAAAGATTTTCCCTATATATTTATAAGTAAAAGTTTTAATCCCCTATTGTGGCCCCACCCTACCCTGAGGATCATGATTTTAACAAACTTTAATCTGCACTATGTCTGCACTATGTCAGACAGCTTTCATGTAAATTTCAGCTCGATTTTTGGAAATATTTTTAAATATTTTGGCATTTTTGTGACCATATCCCCTTTGAAGGGGAGCATGGCTCTTCATAATTGAACAAACTTGAATGCCCTTTACTAAGAGTGTTTTTTGCCAAGTTTGGTTGAAATTGACCCAGTGGTTCTGGAGAAATCGAAAAATTAGCTAAAAATGATTCAAAAGTAAAGTTACATCATCTGTTCTCTGTTTATTTTCATTTTATTTATTATCATTTTTTGCCTAAAAATTTAATATCTTGACATCAGGATAAGTGAACAAAAACGAGTTTTTAAAGATAAGATATAACTCTTGTTTATAAAGTTTTCCATACTTTCAAAAAGGAAAAGGGTAAAAGAAAATATACATTTTTAGATAAAAGTTCAAAAAGCTGCAAATTTTTAGGAACACCAGCATATAGTTAGACTACATGCATCTCTCTTCAAATTAAACTTCAAAGTAATTGTAGTTTTAAATGCAGATTGTATTTCAACAATCATGTAACGTAGTCAAGCAACATTGATATTTTTATAGATGATTTTCAACATACAACAAAGTACATGTACCATCGCCTTGATCATATTGTGGTGCTATACTATATGGTATCAGATTGCTTACTGAAATGATTTAAGATTAAGAATCATTCTCTTTACAAAATGTTGTTTGTTTTTTTTATTTTGCCTCATCATGACACCATTCAATGTGTCAATCAAATAGTGCTTTAGGATCAATTGAAATATTTGTGGTAGCAAACAAAGGGATGTCACTCCTGCTATTTTGGCTTGTGTCAGGACTTGGTGTATGTAGGTATATAGATAGATCTATGGAAACAGAGTGACTCAGTTGAACTAGAAGAACTCTGCCTATCACCGAGAACATCGGAGGTCTATTATTAACTCATCCCATTTTGTCAAAGGAGTATTGTTTGTGAGATTTAAATGCTCTAAAACTTGGTGATCAAATACCGTATTTTAACCGAGAACGGTGAAAGCTAGAACACACAAAAGGCATAATTTCAACTTTTTCTTTTATCTGTTTTTTAATTGGATTTTGATTGAACTCAATTTCAAAACTTTAAGAGCAGACATGAGCATTATTCCTGGGATATCAAATGGACATAAGGTTAAGAATCAAAGCATGTTGCATCCAAGTACATTTGGAGCTTTTATTCTATACAATCAGGAATGCCATTTAATCACATAATTGGTAGGTTTAGCAATCATGGTATATCTATATCAGTGATTGTAAACTTTTAATTCCACATTCATATTTTTAAAGAATGACCTTCTTTAATTAAGGGCACACACAGAATCAGAGGAAGGAAAACCTCAGTTTCTGTTGTCATTTTTGCTTCCACTAAACGTCTACTATATCTACATTAAATGGCTCACCCAGCTTCATGTGTGCAATTCCAGAGCAAAATGAAAAGTATATCTGGGCAACCATGTTAAAATAAGTATATGCTAGATATATTCGAATGACACAGAGATGGAACATTCATTTTCAGCTTTGATGTGCTAATGCTGGGTGTACCCATTTCATACATGTATTCTAGACAAAGAAAGTAAACCAAACCTACAGAGAGACAATCCTACAGAGAGACAAACCTACAGAGAGACAAACCTACAGAGAGACAAACCTACAGAGAGACAATCCTACAGAGAGACAAACCTACAGACAATCCTACAGAGAGACAAACCTACAGAGAGACAATCCTACAGAGAGACAATCCTACAGAGAGACAAACCTACAGAGAGACAATTCTACAGAGAGACAAACCTACAGAGAGACAAACCTACAGAGAGACAAACCTACAGAGAGACAAACCTACAGACCTACAGAGAGACAAACCTACAGAGAGACAATCCTACAGAGAGACAAACCTACAGAGAGACAAACCTACAGAGAGACAATCCTACAGAGAGACAAACCTACAGACAATCCTACAGAGAGACAAACCTACAGAGAGACAATCTTACAGAGAGACAAACCTACAGAGAGACAATTCTACAGAGAGACAAACCTACAGACAAACCTACAGAGAGACAATCCTACAGAGAGACAATCCTACAGAGAGACAAACCTACAGAGAGACAATCCTACAGAGAGACAAACCTACAGAGAGACAATCCCACAGAGAGACAATCCTACAGAGAGACAAACCTACAGAGAGACAAACCTACAGAGAGACAATCCTACAGAGAGACAAACCTACAGAAAGACAATCCTACAGAGACAATCCTACAGAGAGACAATCCTACAGAGAGACAAACCTACAGAGAGACAATCCTACAGAGAGACAAACCTACAGAGAGACAATCCTACAGAGAGACAAACCTACAGAGAGACAATCCTACAGAGAGACAATCCTACAGAGAGACAATCCTGCTTAGAGCATTGAATCTGCGGAGTGTCAATGTTGTAAAGTAATCCTGTAAAGAAAAATTTACCGTGCAAGTTGAAAATATATCCTGATCACAATCCAGAAAAAGAGGCCAGCCGCTGATCTTCCTTACAATGTCACATGGAGCCCGCGTTTTCAGACACAATTCTCTTGTAGGTCTTTCTACAGAAAGTGAAGCGCTATCACACTTTGGCATATACACAGAACACAAAAAAGGTTGAATGACTTCCCAACATTTAGGAGCTGCTCTCAGACCACTCCATAACTTCAGCTTCTCATTGACTTCATCAAGTGTTAAAGAATCATTGGCAAAAATAAAGGAGGTTTGGGTGACCCCAGCTTGTGACAGCACTGTCCCCAAACACGTGGAAGTGGTGGTATTTGATAGAGATTCACAGGATGTCACATTCGTGAAACAAGGTGTAGATCCAACATTTTCAACCGTCTGTAGAAACACCAAAATAGAGATGATGATGGGAAATGCCATATTGGTAAATTACTTTTTCCTGAAAATTGGCCAGATGTAATCATTTCACAATGCACATTGCAAATGATGAAACTGATGACATGGTTGGGATGATCTGACATGGAGTTGGCTAGATGACCTCCAAGGTCATATCAATTTGGGTATTCATTGTTATGTCATGTTGCTGCTAAGCATTTCCTATAAATAGAATGATGTTAAAATGATCAATATTATACTTTTTTTTTCAACAGACGGTTATTCATAAAGACTTAATATACAATTGTAACAAGAGGTACTGTGAGCAATGCTCACTAAGAATACCTCCCGCTTACCCCAATCTCCCAAAGGGTGTTGGTAATAGGTATAAACTACCTCTTTTCTGAGTGTAAAAAACAAATGGCATGACAAACAAAACCATATTGCTACTTCGATGTCCAGTGTGCTTGACCTTTGACCTTTTAACCCCAAAATCGATAGGGAACATCTTCATCCCATGGGTAGTCAATATATATGATATGGTGGCGGTAGGTGGAAAGGATAATGCTTTAGAGCCCGGAAACCATTGCATCTACAGACGGACAGACAGACGGACGGACGGACAACCCGATTCCAGTATACCCCACCCCCACAACTTGTTGCGGGGGGTATAATTAACAAACTCTTTTCTAAGTTGAATAAATCATTACATTGCATATTGTTATTCATCCTCAGTTTACTACCCCAAGCTTTCTCTTCAAAATGTAACATGTCCCTTTTCCTATCACAGTGACACTCTAGTATATCATCATAAGATTATATGGTAACATGGATCAGCCCACTTAAGGGCTAAAATGATAAAGTATGTTTTATTGTGTTGATATACACATGCAAAAAGGAGGACAGAAAACATCTAGCCACTGTTCATTGAGGATGAAAAGTCCTGCAATGTTTTGAAGGGTTATATATCTACTGGTAATCAAAGTCTTGTCTCATCAGATTTAATACCAGCAAAAACTATTTCACAAAAATTAGTTCATACATCATCCTTATATAGTATTCATATAAACATTCATTATTTTTACATCAAGATAACACACAAAAAATCCGGGTTAGAATAGCTCCTCAGTACCCCTTACTTGCCGTAAAAGGCGACTAAATGGGGCGGTCCTTCAGATGCGACCGCAAAAACCAAAGTCCCATGTCACAGCAGGTGTGGCACAATAAAGATCCCTCCCTGTTCAATGGCCTAGGCCTAAATTTTGCAGCCCTTCATCGGCAGTGGTGACATCTCCATGTGAGTGAAATATTCTTGAGCAGGACGTTAAACAATATTCAATCAATCAATCATGCAAAAATAAAGTTTTAAACTTTTTTTAAACAAAAAGTAATTCACAGTATCTATGTTGTTAATTAAATAATTATCTAAGGTCGTTCTTGTTTTCCCATCCGTGCATATTCAATTTACAAGATAAATCAAATCAATAAATAACATCTCTGATAAGTGTGGCATCAGTATTCATATCCCTTATTATATACATTTCCATTAAATTTCCTAAATGTACATGTATCGGAACTATAGACTACTTCTACTGCGATATTATGCATTTGAAATTAAAATACCCGCCAGTCCAACATTTATGCATAGTTGTAATAGCTTGAAATATTGATCAGTAACGACTTAATCTCGCAAGTCAACAATAGTCTGATAAGCTGGTGTTACCTACCTGTATGTATTGCACTATTGACCTACATTTTTAATACACAAATAAAGCACGTGGTCTTAAAACTTCCGGTATTTTGAAGGCGTACTTGATTGTTCTACAAACTTAATTGTTTCGCGGATCGAGTCAAAGCGGGTCAATAAACATGATGTATATGAAGGACGATAATGAAAATCCTAATGAAAATATGTGAAATTCTAATAGACTGTGTATCGTTTCCTGAAAATGAGAAATTTTTCACCCACTGAGCATGTTAGAAGAGAAATTACCTCGTTCTTTCCTTTATACACGGGATATCATATAACACAAGTAACAAGTATATTTTTGTTACTCCAGTGCGTATGTTTGTGACAGTATTGAAATTAAGTACTATTACATCCCATTTAAACACTCGTTGACATTCTAATTCCGTCTAATTCTGTGCTATGCCTAATTTGTCTCCGATTGCTAATAGTCGAGTGCGCTCAAGGGAGGTGTCATTCTTTTTTGTACAATGACAATATCATCCCAAATATGTATATAAAAAAAGTAGAGTGACATCTCATTTAGAATATATAGCATTAAAATATAAAACAGTAACCCATCCCCACCCCGTTATGCTCATCGGTACAACATGTGATATGAGTGAAATAATGCATTTTCAAGAACCAACGTTAGTGTACGGGTCGGCATAATTTCCCGACAGGAAATAGTTCTATCTGCACTCCAATCTAATTAAAATTAGATGTTAGATCCGCTCACATACTCGCTACACAAACTTTGTGTAGCGAGTATGTGACCGGATCTAACATCTAATTTTAATTAGATTGTCTGCACTCAAGTATTATATATAATCATACATACTAAAATGGAAAGAGTATGAAAAAACTACAAAGTAGACATTATTTCTGATTCAAAGCATATTAAATAAAAATACATCGATACAAATATTATTTTCATATTTTGAGTGATTTAGAGTAAAATAATAATAATAATTTTTTTTATTTTTTTAAAATCAGTAACTATTATATTTTCCGTCAATTAGGTTTAGCATAAAGATGGGGTTGGTGTAAATGTAGTCCGGGACATATGTCCCGCGATGCTTGATAAAAGTAGTCCCGAAAATTTTACGAAGAAAATGCATTTCCGGTTTTTGTTTTTGCCTTGTTAATAATAAAAATAAAGTTTTTAATGTGCTTTATTTGGCTGTTGATTTTGCTTGCATATTGTTTAATATCATAACAAAAAGATATACTAAATATTCCACTTATTATATGAATGCTCGTCCTTCTTTCTCTGGGACATCGCTTCGATGGTTGATTCGACGCGAAGAGTGTAAAAATAAAACCGGAACAAGGTGACAGTTTGAACCCGTTTTATGAATAGCTAGGCAAATGTTTTGAAGGAGATTTGATTATAATTGATATATTTATAAAGTATTATAAATAATAATACGTAAACAAGCATTCTGAGAGTATTGCATGGCAATACATAGTCCCCTACCGGTTGCAAAAATCACTGTACCACAACAATATATTCAAAGTTCATTATGTAGGTTATGGTAAAAGGAAAATTGGGGAACCAGGATAGGAATGATTGGAAATCAACTACTATTCGAGTAGAGACTAGACCAAGAAAAAAAACCCAAATTTATAATTAGGTTTAGGTCTTTGACCAAGTAAATAAACTGTGACATGTAGATAATCATGAATAATTTATCTATATTGTACAGTATTACTATGCTAGAAGTTTTAATGAGAGTATTATTCTTAATTCTTATCTACAGAGATAAGAAACTTGGAAATATCTGCAAGCACAACCAATACAAAAAAAAAAAAAAAACAATAAAAAAAAGTCTGGAAAACTGATCATTCGTATTATTTTTCTAAGTCCAAGGGCCATAACTAAGTGAAAAATCAACGGACCGAGACGAAATTCAAACTTGATCTGTAACTTGTTATGAGAAAGCAATGTACCAAATATCAAATGAATATCTGCAAGCACAACCAAAAAAAGTCCGGAAAACTGATAATCCATGCTATTTTTCTATGTCCAAGGGCCATAACTAAGTGAAAAATCAACGGACCGAGACGAAATTCAAACTTGATCTATAACTTGTTATGAGAAAGCAATGTACCAAATATCAAATGAATATCTGCAAGCACAACCAAAAAAAGTCCGAAAAACTTATTATTCCTGCTATTTTTCTAAATCCAAGGGCCATAACTAAGTGGAAAATCAACGGACCGAGACGAAATTCGAACTTGAGCTGTAACTTGTTATGGCAAAGCCACATACCAAATATAAAATAAATATCTGCAAGAACAGAGAAAAAAGTGCGGAAAATTGGACGTATAGACGGACGGAGCGCAAACCCACAGGGGCTAAGCCCGTTTTGGGCCCGAACTCTGTGATACCATAAATCTATATTTATGGTATCACAGAGTTCGGGCCCAAAACGGGCTTAGCCCCTGTGCGCAAACCTAAAGTCCCCTCGACTTCGTCGGTAGGGGACTAATAAATAAAAAAAATCAACGTATAACGATTAATCGGCGAATATCAATATCGGACATTGCGGGACATATGTCCTGGGACTACATTTACACTCACCCATAAAGATGGCGGCCCTCATAGAAATCACGCGAAACTCGGTCTGTTGTCATAATCAATGTTGAGTTAAAAAGAAAAAAACGCTGGTGCCGTTCTATGAATTTAATAAGAACTGTACACATGTCTGTAATTTGTATTAGATCTATAATGTAGTCACGGACATGATAATCTCTCAACTTAATCTTAAACAATGTCTTACTCCAAATTGATGAATCCAAAAAAGAAGAGGCGGGTGTTTGCCACTAAAGAATCGCCATTCCCTGTGCCTATAGCAAGTATTACGGGGGAACAATCTTCAAGGAAACAATGGATGTACTTCACAGGGAATCTGTTCGGCAACCAGGTTATCATCCATCACTCTGGAGATATGAACTTCATGTACAAAATGGTGAGATTGTTACGTTGTACGTGTATTTTAACTCACCTGAGAATTTTTATCATATATTTGTTCCATTGACTATGATATCGAATGTGTTTAAAACTGAAACAGTTACACGATTTTGAAGAATTCCGTCTGTGGAACTAGGGAGTATCAAATGAAACTGAAAGCCAAGTTCGTTGATAATACAATACTTTTATTGCGGAATACATGCATATGGATCAAGCAAACAAATGAACAGATTAAGAACAATGAACAGTAGCACACACACACATACGTTTTACCAGTTACGAATCGGTTTATTGTAATGTCGTGCACTCAACCTAGAAGGTCGAAGTTCCAAAGGTTTGTGGTTGTTGTTTAATTTTTATTTCTATGCTTTTCAAATAAGTGATACCAAAATTCCAAAAATAATATGATTACGGTGTGACCGTTGGGGCGAGCGCAGCATATCTGATTACATTTTCAAAAAAATTATATTGAAAACAAGGAAAACTGATCTGGTTCACTGTCAATACGTAGGATTACTGTCTTGCTCTTCTCACCAATGGAGGAACCAATTGCAACGAGCGTGTTGTGACGTAGCCTGGTAGTTGTAACGTGACTGTTTACATTTTTTTAGACAATATTTTAAAAAGAAAAAGAAAGGGGGAAGAATATGATTGTCATCCTTTCCTTTCAAATAAGAAAGGTTTGTAATACTTCAAAGATTTTTTTTATTATTATTTTACGAATCGAACCATCCACCATTTTGTACGAGGGACTTCTGGGATTGGCGTCAAAAAAAATTCTTGTTAGAGGTTGAGATTTAGCTTGGATTATTTTCCGCGCTCTAGTCATTAGAGCTCGCAGTACGAGCCAGCGCTCTGCGCTGGCTCGCTGCGCTCGCTATTAATGGTACAGGCACAGTCAATACGCAACTTCCAAGGTATCAGCTCTTTTGTGATGGAGGTACGTTTAGTATTCTGTTGAATGCTTGGGTGGGTACAAGATGTATACATATATTATAGACAACTATGTAAATAAGGATGAAAGTTATAAAAGAGTAAATTTTGTTCATATCAGCCGTTGGTATACATTAAATTGACCATATTAAGAATATTTGTTTGAATTGGGTCATTAAATTAGATATGAAATTATTTTTTATTTCCTCTTCTGCACGAGTGATATTTTAATCAAAGAAAGATGGTGATATCGATTTTTGTTTGAACTACTTTATAATTAGATACTCATAAACTTACTAATATTGTGTTTTCCTGCAGTTTAGGTGGTTGCATGATGCCTTTAGGCAATATATGAAGGCAGCGATAAGCATTTGTACCCACCGCGTGTGGAGGAAAATATGTTTTGGGTCTCACTGTGCGCAAGAGTTCCACGAAGGGAAAGAACTATCGGGCAACTCGGAAATTGAGTATTACAACACCCCCTATTTTCCTATTTTTCAGTATCGAATTAAGCACCCTCTACTTTTGCTGACCCAATGAATAAAAT
>NC_079169.1:43498574-43503574 GCF_947568905.1 Ostrea edulis | reverse complement strand
GGACATAGTAATATACTGTCCACTCAATATTTTGATAACCCTTTTGCTTTACAGACATCAAACTTAGTACACTGGTACATCTTCAGGAGAAGATGACCCATATTGATTTTGAGGTCAAAAGTCAATTGTTGAACTGGACATAGTAATATATTGTCTCCTATATTTTAAGAATTATTTGCTTGATTGACACCAAACTTGGTACACTGGTACAGCATAAGGAGTAGATGACCCCTATTGATTTTTAGGTCACATGGTCAATTCACTCTTGACATAGGAAGATATTGTCTGCTCAATATTTTGAATTGATGATACTACTATCAATTAAATGATGTGTGTATAACCCTTTTCAATTTTGCACCATGGGGGGGGGGGGGGGGGGGGGGGGGCATATTGTGTTTTACAAACATCTCTTGTTTTGTGGAGTGTTTGTATGGGTATTGAAGATGTGCATGTGGGATGGATTTTGAGAAAATTACAGGTTGTTGAACTTAGTCTATTTGGAAATTAATATTCTATGGAGGGTACATAATTTGTCCGCCCAACTCCTCCCACAGTTTTCAAGTGAGGACCTTCTTATTTTGTGGAGTGTTTGTATAGGTACTGAAGATGTGCATGTGGAATGGATTTTGATTTTCTACTATTTTTGAGAAAATTACAGGTTGTTGCACTTAGTCTATTTGGAAATTGATATTCTATGGAGGGTACATAAATTGTTCGCCCAACTCCTCCCACAGTTTTCAAGTGAGGACCATCTTATTTTGTGGAGTGTTTGTATGGGTATTGAAGATGTGCATCTGGGGAAGGATTTTGATTTTCTTCCATTTTTGAAAAAATTACAGGTTGTTGAACTTGGTCCATTTTGAGGAAATCTAGATTTTTAAGCTAAGACCCTTTGTTCATATGAAAGTTTGTCACAGCCTCATGATAGCTGATAATACCTGAAGCAAAGTTATACAAATTATAGCACAAGAAAAACACCCTATGTAAGCATTTCACGGGCGTATTATGTACCGTTTGCGGTACTCTTGTTCAGTTATCTGGTGGCGCCCAGTTTTTGTTGGTGAAAGAGAGAACCCAGATACAATGTACCTGGGAAGAGACCACCGACCTTCCGAAAGTAAACTGGAAAACTTTCTCACGGGCGCGAGCGGGATTCGAACCTGCGACGACCAGAGGTGAGAGGCCATGTGATTTTGAGCATGATGCTCTAACCACTCGGCCACGGAGGCCCTTCCAAATTAGTAATATCTTTTAATGTTTTAATGTTAATACACCTATTATATTATGTGAAGCCTTTCATCAGGTATGCATGTATGAGGGCATTGAAGTTGATAGAACACATTTTGTTTTATACTTTTGCTGAATGTTAAAATTTAGCTTAGATATTCAGAACAGAATTTTTTTTCTAGATTTCATAGCCCTTGGGAGTAGTGATAATTTTTCACTAATACTCAGGTGACTGATAAGGCCTGTGGGCCTCTTGTCTTATTTTTGTGTCGCTAGCTTTCAATACCGGATTCGTCCTATTGAGCACCCCGGGTGCTTAGAAAATTGGGGGGGGGGGGGTTATTTAGTACTCTATGCTGAAATATTCCCATTAAATTTAAATATTGAATTAAATGAATTTGAAAAATGTTTTAAATAACGAATATGAAATTGCATATAAATTTTGTTACATTTCTTTTAACACTTATAATTAATTCATTCATGTCTATATTTCAAATCGTCAGTTGTAATACCAAAAAATATCCGGTAGTAGCTATTACTTTCACTTTTACTTTCGTTTGTGTCATTGACTAACACCATGTACGATTTACTAAACTTTCGGTTTCTTTTTCGCAGTACAACTATGGCGGCGGCCATGCCGAGTACGAATATAGTAGTTGCATTTGGGGATTTCATGTTTACAGATATTTCTGGGAGAAACTCGAGAAACAAAAAAGAGATCAACAATCCTATGGATAAATATGCGATTGCTGTTGTAAAGGACGGTGCAATAGTTGGACAATTAGTAAAGTTGTAGCATTCTTTTTAAAACATGGGGGGACTATGAAATGCTTTGTAAATTGAAACTATCACTACTCCGAAGATACCGGTAATGGTGGACTAGAGATACCTTGTATTATGAAATTCAGTGTGGAACCAAGATTGCTAGAAAGATTAAAAACTCTATTATTAGAAATGTGAGTAAGTACCTTATTTCAAAAGGGGCCCTAATTTTTGAGAGTTGAAAAAAGTCCCAGGGGGCGCTTAAAGGGGTAGGGGCGCCCCGCTCAATAGGACGAATACGGTATTGGTCATAACTTTGGAAATAAGTAAACAAGTTTCATGAGCCGATTGCAAAGGTTAAGGCCAAATCTGTGATTGCTTAGGGGCATAGCAATGCTTGTTGGTAGTGTTCTTTGTATTGCAAGCAGGAGAATTTCCAGGATTATAATTCTCCCTTTTAGGGATTCTTTGGGAAGGGATCTCTATCAAGAAGTAAGCCAGAGTTTAACCAAAGATGCAAAGTGGTGGCACTTCCGGTGTCTCGAGCAGAAACCAACCAATGTAGAATAATCACCAGGAGAAGGTAAGGTCAGATCAGGTAATACTGTAAAACCAACCAATGTAGAATAATCACCAGGAAAAGGTAAGGTCAGGCAATACTGTAAAACCAACCAATGTAGAATAATCACCAGGAAAAGGTAAGGTCAGGCAATACTGTAAAACCAACCAATGTAGAATAATCACCAGGAGAAGGTAAGGTCAGATCAGGTAATACTGTAAAACCAACCAATGTAGAATAATCACCAGGAAAAGGTAAGGTCAGGCAATACTGTAAAACCAACCAATGTAGAATAATCACCAGGAAAAGGTAAGGTCAGATCAGGTAATACTGTAAAACCAACCAATGTAGAATAATCACCAGGAAAAGGTAAGGTCAGGCAATACTGTAAAACCAACCAATGTAGAATAATCACCAGGAAAAGGTAAGGTCAGGCAATACTGTAAAACCAACCAATGTAGAATAATCACCAGGAAAAGGTAAGGTCAGGCAATACTGTAAAACCAACCAATGTAGAATAATCACCAGGAAAAGGTAAGGTCAGGTAATACTGTAAAACTATAAGATCAGGTAATACTGTACAGTGTGAGTGAAACATCAGTTTTATTATAATGTTTATTAGGCCACAGTTTTTTTATTTCTTGGTTTACGGATCCGCCTACCCTAATTTCTGGGGAATCGGAAAAAAAATAAAATGCAAATTTCTACGTTTTTTTAATTCCACCGATTCTACCCAACATGTCAAATCGAAAATAAAAATAAAATGCATTTTCAATTTTATGAATAGAAAATCATGAAACGCAAACGTATTGATTTGTATTTGGTAATCACTATTTGTTTTGCGAAATATCTTTGTTCCGTATTTTTAAAAACCATGTAAACAGATATGGCCACACACGATGACAGTAACGATATATATATCGTTCTTGTCAACGAAACAGATGCCAGAAGGCATTTCATCACGAAAAAAAAGGAATTGATAGAAATAAATATTTCTCATACAATTGGCGGTATTCTTGCTGCTAACATAACACAAAATGCAGTGCTATTTGGGTGTTTAAAGATGAGAGGAAGGTACAGTTGTTAGCGACTTTACTAGATTGGATGTTCTATCGTTAAAGTGATAATGTCCTACGGACCCGGTTTGAGTGTGGTGAGGACCTGTACCGAGACACAGTTAGATTATTCTAACTAGTGACTTTATACCACAGCAGTGCATGTCATAATAAATGTATTTGAATACATGTACGTCCATCTCTGCCATCAAAAATCCTAACAGGGAATATAGTTCTAACAGTATGAGAAATTGTTAGATGCTTTTGATATTATAATGAATGCCTGTAAAAGATATGACCAGATAAAACTCAGAAAGGTATGCATATTTCTCATAAATTAGTATACCTTGTGTAGTGGTGGAAAGAGTTTGAGTTTCAAATAAAAATGAAAAACAAGAAACATTTCTTTCAAAAAGATGGCATGTCTATGTGGGGAAAATGGGGTTAAAATTTATTTCATGGGGGTATAAACATTCTGAAATTAAAAATGGAATTACTACATACAATTGTAATTTAGTGCTTATATTAATTTTTTTTTCTTTATGTGTACAATTTGTAAATGTAAAATCTTTATTGAGCATAATACAGCAAAATTACTGAACAACATTATATAAATACTGGATACTTTACAACATCAAAGAGATATGACCTTACACATTCTTGGCTTATGTTCTACCAAAGTGTAACATAGATATATGTACATATAGTTATACACTGAATTTGAAATTGCATTTTTTTTTTCAAAATTCATATTAACGTACGAGTCACTTTTTTTCTCCCGACCGACCCTAAATTTTATTTTTAAAATCCGTAAACCAATAAATTAAAAAACTGGCCTTATCCTTTATAGATGCTGTAACATTAAAACACAATTATAGCAAAGTGACAGGGGCAGCGAATTTTGTTCATTATGAATGTAATTTGTGATATTCAATTACAATTTCATTATTTATATTTTCATTTTGCACATGGGGAATAAAAAATCACGTTATAAGTGTGGCTTCATTGTGAATGTGAAATAAATAATTGTTTTCTTCCTGTTTAATAAATGAATATTATATATTAAGTCTTTCATTGTCTTTCATTTGTAGAGAGTACATGTAAATCTTGAATATATACTCACAGATTTTCCAATACCTTCATACATTTTAGCTACATAAGGAGGTTGAATTGGCAGAATTCTGAGTCAGGTGATGTTGAGTGTGATGAATATGATAGTTCACAGGAAATGGAGTTCTTGGATAATGAGACAAATCATGTGGAGGAAAAACCAGACAATGTTGTCCAATCAGAATTACCTTCAAATATTGAGGGAAAAGATGAAGGTGAAACTGACACAAAAGGTATCTATATTAAGTGGAATCAAAAGCACAGAGCAAATACGAATAATGTTTGTC
>NC_079169.1:43491074-43496074 GCF_947568905.1 Ostrea edulis | reverse complement strand
AGTTGTGACATTATTATTCTTCCCCCCTCCCCCACTGAGAGAACCTTTTAATTATCTTGTATGATTAAAATGTTGTTTTTAGTGCTTCGTTGTTCAGGGACTAAACTTTATTCATTTATTGTTTATTGACCAAAGGAGCCCTGTGGCTCATAGGTACATGTGTACAATATAGGCAAATGGCAGAGGATTCAGAATTATTACAATATGTAAATATATATTGTCAGAGAAATAAGTTTAGAAACAAATAATCTAAGTAATGAAAAATGAAACATCATTAATGACAGTCAATAAATAGTGCTTCTCTTTGTTTTGTAGCTTTCACTAAATACTGACAAAGCTTATGAATAGTTTTATAGCTTTCACTAAATACTGACAAAGCTTATCAATAGTTTTATAGCTTTCACTAAATACTGACAAAGCTTATGAATAGTTTTATAGCTTTCACTAAATACTGACAAAGCTTATGAATAGTTTTATAGCTTTCACTAAATACTGACAAAGCTTATCAATAGTTTTATAGCTTTCACTAAATACTGACAAAGCTTATCAATAGTTTTATAGCTTTCACTAAATACTGACAAAGCTTATCAATAGTTTTATAGTTATATACACTAAGAAGTTGTACATGTTTGAAAAAGGAAGGTTTTTTATAGTCAGAAGGTTTGATATATTTTTCATATGAGTCAAAACAGTAATGTAGGAATATGAGCTATTAGAATATATGTATTTGTGATGAGAATGGGGAGGGCTGGGAACAGTAATGTGGGAATATGAGCTATTATAATATATGTATTTGTGATGAGAATGGGGAGGGCTGGGAACAGTAATGTAGGAATATGAGCTATTATAATATATGTATTTGTGATGAGAATGGGGAGGGCTGGGAACAGTAATGTGGGAATATGAGCTATTATAATATATGTATTTGTGATGAGAATGGGGAGGGCTGGGAACAGTAATGTGGGAATATGAGCTATTATAATGTATTTGTGATGAGAATGGGGAGGGCTGGGAACAGTAATGTAGGAATATGAGCTATTAGAATATATGTATTTGTGATGAGAATGGGGAGGGCTGGGAACAGTAATGTGGGAATATGAGCTATTAGAATATATGTATTGGAAACCAGCAGCAATAACTCTAATGTTACGAGCACATAGATCCAGAATGTACAAAAGGGGTTGCTTCAACTTTGATAGTAAACCTAAAACTTTCTTTTTCTCTCTCATTTTTATTGTCAACTAATTCAGAAATACATGTATATTCTAAATGGAATCTTTAGCCGAGTTGCAATGAAGTTGAACTCGGCTATTGGTTTGGTGATGCGGGCGGGCGTCAACAATTGGTTTCCGGATGATAATTCGAAAAGTTTACAATCTAATCAAATGAAACTTTGATATATTGTTGGGTACCAGGTAAGGAAGACCCCTATTGATTTTGGAGAAAATAGGTCAAAGGTCAAGGTCACAGTGACCGAAAATAGATTTAAAATTCCCCCCAAAAATTTGGTTTTCGGGAGGATAACTCGAAATTTTTTAATTTAAATCAAATGAAACTTGGATATATTGTTGGATACCAGCAAAGCAAGGCCCCTATTGATTTTGGAGAAAAAAGATCAAAGGTCAAGGTCACAGTGACCGAAAATAGATTGAAAACTTCAGACCAATATGGTTTCTGGACAGTAACTCGAAAAGTTTAAAACTGAAATTAGTTCTTCACAATTATGAATATGCCACATCATTCCTGACTTTACAATGTATCCCATGCAACTTGGCTCATGCACCTCTGGGTGCATATATTGATTTTTGTATAAAACACATGCTTTATTCATGAAGTGAGATTATGTGTTTGAACAAATTTCAAATCGTCAAAATATCAATGTAAATGTTTAATTTTTAAAAAAATTCCCAAATAAGAATTTTAGTTTTGGAGAGATTTAACCTGTAGTTTAGTTGATTTCCTTGATTTGATCCCTTAATATTGCCGGCTGGGAAAAATAAAAATCGAAATCACTGCATTATAAGGTAGTGACTGCATCTTGGGGAAATGTATGTCCACCCGAGGTTGTTGTGCGGAAAAGCGGGCCAAGATTGCAAGGTCTGTTTCTATGCTATGACCAAGGGTAGGCATATTTCCAGATACATGTAATGCCAATAACCTTTTTATTACATCTATTTTTTTTAGCCGAGTTGCGTAGCAAATCTCGGCTTTTAAATTGGCGAAGGATGGGTGTCCGGGTGGGTGGGTGGGCAGCGTCCACAATTAGCTTGTCTGGTCTCTAACTTTCATACCTTTTAGTGCATCTTTGTGAGACTTACATAACATGATCACATCCAAAAGAGGAAGGTTCCTATTTATTTTGAGGTCAAAAGGTCAAGGTCTCTTTTTCACTAAATGCCATAGATTTGAGCTTGTAACTTAAATACTACTTGGTGCGTCTTTGTCAGACTTGCATATTTTGATCACATCCAAAAGAGGAAAGTTCCTATTAGTGATGGGAATCGGTGAGAATTTCATAATCGATGATTGGCTTACTGTAACTAACTAATTATCAATTATAATCGGACATAGAGAAATTCTATATTAATTAAAGTAATTTAAGTACATATGTATTGAAAAAGTGTAAATAAAAATTTTCTACGTTTATATTTGTTGTTTCGATAGCTGAGAAAGTGTAAGTGAATATTTTCTGTGTGTATTTTTTTATTCTTTTAATTACATATATAAAAGTCGCCAAAAACAGATATTGTTTGCTTCAGTTACGGCCCGTATATCAAAGTTAAATGTCATTAACTGACGATGATCCAGCTTAATTAAAATATAATTAGGGCCTAACGTTCAGCAAAGCAAAATGAGGAAAGAAATTCATTTTATTAAACACAAAAAACAGATAAATTAAAAGAGATTTATTGTTACCAACTGAAAACATGATACGCATGTGCGGAGTAACAGTGGCCTTTGAAAGCGGTTTTTTATCTGCGTAATTCACACATGGCTTTACTAGTATCAAGATTCTCTTTAATAATGGTCCTTCGTTTATATGCCTGAATCATAGTATATTTGTACGTCTATCTCAGTATCTGACCAAGCGAACATGCTTTATTTCCTGTGTATATATGGATACTTTCGCTTTCGAGTGCGCCGCCATTACGATAAACAAAACATTTAGATTACTAGATAGGTCACGGCTGGAATATTCTTCAAAAACTACAGTCGTTGAGAAAACAAAATCTAAAAACAGATTAATTGGAATAAAATTTTCATAATCGAGCGCTTAGAATTTGCCAACAATCAACTGATTTTCGATTATAATCGATTGGAACACCACTAGTTCCTATTTATTTTGAGGTCCAAAGGTCAAGGTCACTTTGTCACTAAATGCCATAGATTTGAGCTTGTCCGGTCTCTAACTTTCATACTACTAGGGGCATCTTTGAAACTTACATATCATGATCATCGAAACCTACTGGTCTGACCATAAAGTTATATGGATGAAGATATAATGTAAATGAATTATAACATTAACTTGTATTTCATTTTATGCATAAACACATCCACAATTCAATATACAAATCCTTTGTGAACTATGCAATTAATACAATCATATATATTGTCCACAGAGGTTTGTTATAACTCATTATTTTACTTCAAAATAAGTATTTTCCCTTCTCTTAAATGTTCTGTTTAACTTACTATTCATTATACCCCCTGCAAACGAAGTTTGGGGGGGTATACTGGAATCACTTTGTCCGTCCGTTTGTCCGTAGACGCAATTTGTCCGAAGTTTATTTCTAATACCGCTGGACATATTTCATTCAAACTTTATGCACATCTTCTATATATACTAATGTCATTTATTTACTGACAAAATCAATGACAAAGTAAAGTTGGCATAACATAATGATCTTTAACAAAGTGAATATAAACTAAAGACTAGAAGAGTTGACCAGGGATTTGCAATCATACAGCTGTGCCAAATAGTATTCATTGTTTATATTAAGCATATTTTTAATATTTCATGTACTGCTGTACTGTAGAATATACACTTCTGCATTCACATTGATTGCCCTGTAGATAATGTGAAAATATCCAATGTGCTTGCATTAAATATTTCCCATCATCTTATATGCCCCGCGGGGGGGGGGGGGGGGGGGGTATTAGTCCCATTAGGACAGTTCTAGTTTTTACTAAAACAGTGTTCACCTTCACATTCACAATTTAGGGTCATTCCAATGAACACATTCCAAACTGCAACTCGGCCATATGCATATTTGATGCGTTTTAGCGATTTTTTTTTTCAAATTCTCTGCACTTTAATTCAAGATTCCATGCAGATGAAGTGTTTACGTACTTTTATTATTTGTTAATAGATATACGTCTCAATTATTGAGTAATGTAAGCAAATGTGACATCACAATTGAGTTAGAATAGTCCCTGGACATTTACAGTGTGGGCTTTTAAGTTCAGTACAAGACTTAAAGGGACTAACTCACGATTTTACCCAAAATTTTGTTTTTCACTTTTAATGATCAAAATCTACTGTCTAATGTGTTTGAAAGATTTCAAATGAAAATTAAGGTTATGCATCATCACAGAAGCTCATTTTAGAGGTCAAGGTCACAGTGACCGAAAATAGATTTAAAATTCAAAAAAGAAATTAGTTTCCGGAGAATAACTTGAAAATTTTTAATTTGAATCAAATGAAACTTGGTTATATTGTTGGATACCAGCAAAGCAAGGCCCCTATTGATTTTGGAGAAAAAATGTCAAAGGTCAAGGTCATACTGACCAAAAATAGATTGAAAACTTCAGACAAATATGGTTTCTGGACAGTAACTTGAAAAGTTTAAAACTGAAATTAGTTCTTCACAATTATGAATATGCCACATCATCCCTGACTTTACAATGTATCCCATGCAACTTGGCTTATGCACCCCTGGGTGCATATATTGATTTTTAATGTTTAACATCAAAAATGAAAAATATTTTTATCAAAAATC
>NC_079169.1:43451074-43486074 GCF_947568905.1 Ostrea edulis | reverse complement strand
CTTCTCAAGAACCATTGGGCCAAAGAAGTTGACATTTACATGAAAGCTTTCTGACATAGTGTAGATTCAAGTTTGCAAAGGGTAGTTTGGGCCACAGGCAATTGCATCGCTTGGGGTCGAATTTACTATATAAAGAGTAAACGTATAGAACTCTAAATATAGGGTACCCAAGTTAGCCGATGTAAAAACAATAAATTAATTGATATAAAATTCTACGTTGTATTTTAATTTATTCATACATAATCAATCTACATTACTACCAAAGTTCATCCCAAAATTCCGTATACTTCCCAAGATATCCAGAAATGAACTCGAAAAAATGCCTATTATTTTTTGGTTGACTTTTAGCTGGGCCCTGACACTATACAACTACACAGAGTGTTTGAGCATTGCAACAAGCTATCAAATAGAATGTGCAGCATGAAATATCATTTCTAAAATGAATGTCTTATCCCAATTCATAAAATGAAGTCCGTAATAGCTTTAAATAGAGACGGTTTAAAATTTTCAGTCACTTGGAGCTATTACGGACTTCATTTTATGAATTGGGATAAGACATTCATTTTAGAAATGATATTTCATGCTGCACATTCTATTTGATAGCTTGTTGCAATGCTCAAACACTCTGTGTAGTTGTATAGTGTCAGGGCCCAGCTAAAAGTCAACCAAAAAGTAATAGGCATTTTTTCGAGTTCATTTCTGGATATCTTGGGAAGTATACGGAATTTTGGGATGAACTTTGGTAGTAATGTAGATTGATTATGTATGAATAAATTAAAATACAACGTAGAATTTTATATCAATTAATTTATTGCTTTTACATCGGCTAACTTGGGTACCCTATATTTAGAGTTCTATACGTTTACTCTTTATATAGTAAATTTGACCCCAAGCGATGCAATTGCCTGTGGTTTGGGCCATAATAGGGACTAAGGTTTTACATGCAAATATATATGGAAAGTCTTCAGATATGGGCCAAGGTGACTCAGGTGACCGATGTGGCCCATGGGCCTCTTGTTAGCAAAGTTCTGTAGATTGCTACTTTTTGGTATTGCAAAAATATATATGTAATGTATATATCATGTAATGTCTTTCATCAGTATAGGCACTTTCTGGGGGCATTTGTGTTTTAAGAACACATCCTCTTTTATGCTTCTGCTGAATATTAGAATTTAGCTTCGATATGCAAAACAGGAAAATTAATACATGTATTGATTTCATAGCCCATAGAGCTAGTGATACCTTTTAGCTTACCTGAGCTGAAAGCTCAAGTGAGCTTTTCTGATTGTCTTTTGTCCGTCATCTGTCTGTTCATCTGTAAACTTTTTACAGTTTCGACTTCTCCAGAACCACTTGGCCAATTATAACCAAACTTGGCCAAAAGCATCCTTTGGTGAAGGACTTTCAAGTTTGTTCAAATTAAGGACCATGCTCCCTTCAAAGGGGTGATAATCACAAAACTGCAAAATGGGTGGGATCATTTAAAAATCTTTTTCTCAAGAGTCACTGGGCCAGAAGAGCTGAAATTTACATGAAAGCTTCCTGACATAGTGCAGATTCAAGTTTGGTAAAACCATGGCCCCCGGGGGTAAGATGAGACAACAATAGGGGATCAAAGTTTTACATACATATAGGGAAAATCTTTAAAAATCTTCTACTCAAAAACTACTGGGCCAGGAAAGTGGAAATTTACATGAAAAGTTCCTGACATAGTGTAGATTGAAATTTGTTAAAATCATGGTCCCCGGGGGTAAGATGAGACAACAATAGGGGATCAAAGTTTTACATAAAAATATATAGGGAAAATCCTTAAAAATCTTCTCAAAACTACTGGGCCAGGAAAGTGGAAATTTGCATGAAAGCTCTCTGACATAGTGCAGATTCATGTTTCGCAGTTGTGTTAAGTATGGCCATAGAAATATGTCAGGAAAAAAGTATTAATAAACAGATCAATTTGTGACAAATTCTTTAAAAACAACCCTTTTATACAAAAACAATATGTATATATCGTTAAGTGCATATTGACCTCTTATACATTTTTCACCAGACTGACAGTCTCTACATCAACTCTGTATCACGTGATCAAATATCAAGATAAAAACGTATCGTGTATGTATAAATCGTTGAATTGGCACGATATCCAGATATCAATGCAAGTTGAAGTTAATATAACTTCAAAGCATATTAATTTCTTAATTTGAAAAGTGCTGAGAGCAAGTTTATTGTGACTTGTAACATGTCTAATTTTTGCATTGAATATGCAAGATGCAGCGATTTTTGCACATACGAAGTTGAATCTAGCCTGAAAAACATATTTTCTGTTGAAGCCAGAACTTGCTCACCTAACTTTCCTTTGGCACTGAAGTTCACATGTCACATAAATCAAACATCTTTCACTTGAAAACCTCAGGATGTCGTGCCAATGATGATATTTTTATGTATGGAAACCCTGTTTATGCAAATGAGTCCATTGTGAAAGTAACTATACGTGTATATTAGGGGCGATATCAAGATCACAATATAATATGGATATTACTTTAGCATGTATGCTATATAAAGAAGAAATTGAAACTTTTTCAATATCAAAGAGAATTAATATAACCCATTTGACAGAAACTTTTACGCGATTACAGTTTACCGTTTGAAAGCGGTGGTAAATAACGAAACAATATTTTGACATTTCCAACCACAAAAGGACTGTAGATATGTACGTCATGACCTTCGTCATGACGTATTTTTCATTGTGACGTCGTGCAATGTGCCAGTGCGGTAAAGTATATTTATGTACAGCACTGGTATTAAAAATTTTATGGGGAAAGCCTTAACTCAACCGCGTTGTTAAGATCATGACCCCCGGGAGTAAAATGATGCGACAATAGGGGATCAAAGTTTTACATACAAATATATAGGGAAAATCTTCTTCTCAAGAACCACTGAACCAGAAAAGCGGAGATTTACATGAAAGCTTCCTGACATAGTGCAGATTCAAGTTTGTGAAACTCCTGACCCCTGGTGTTAGGATGGGGCCACAATAGGGGATCAAAATTTTACGTAACTAATAGAAAAAATCTTTAAAAATTTTCTCCTTAAGAACCATTAGACTAAAGATGTGTATATTTGCACAAAAGCTTCCTGACATAGTGCAGATTGGAGTTTGTAAAACTCATGGTCCCCGGGGGTAAGATGGGGCCACAGTAGGGGATCAAAATTTTACATACAAATATATAGGGAAAATCATTAAAAATCTTCCTCTTAAAAATCAGGGAAGTTTACATTTACATGAAAACTTCATGACATAGTGCAGATTCAATTTTGTAAAAATCATGGCCCCCAGGAGTAGGTTGGGGCCACAATAGGGATCAAAGTTTTACATGCGAATAGGAAAAATCTTTAAATGTGAGCCAAGGTGACTCAGGTGAGCAATGTGGCCCATGGGCCTCTTGTTACTAATGCTCAGGTGATTGATCAGGCCTCTTGTTGAATCAGTGCCTTGACTCTCAGTCCCCCACATGTAGTTTATCACAAGAGGAGAGGTCATGTCTTGAACCATTGTGTTCATAAACACATCTTGTACATTGAAGGAGAGACATGGTTTACTCCACCTAGAAAGCTTCTACTAATTTGTACTGTAAACTCCAAAACATTCTGTTCAGTCCATATAAATATGTTGTGATTTTATTCCATCATCACATGAAAGAAGTACATGATATGCCTCAAATTTTCTGGTTATTTACACAATAAAAGGCTTTCTTTGGGTTGTTAAATGGGATATGAAGTTTGCAAACATTGCAGAAATAACACATAACATTTTTGAATTGTCACCTTTCTATGTAGGAGATGGTTGTTACACGCTGGATTTCATCACAAGAAAGAGAATCCAAATCTTCTGAAGAAATACCATGACTCTCAGATACCCTGCAGTGGTTCAAAGGTTTCAAGTGTTTGGAAAGTGTGATAGGAACTCATGTACATTTCCAATGTGTTTGCCTTTGATTGGTTGTAATGATTCATATAGTACATGTACATCTATTTTAAAGGCTAGGAATATTTGACAGAAATGAATGTAAATATAGAATGAGTGTAAATATAAAAAAGAAATTTCACCTATGAAAATACATGCATTATGTATTTCCTGAATAACAACCTATAGGTAAATAATTAGCTCTTCTGAGCCGAAGGCTCAAAGAGCTAATCATATGGCCTATGTCTGGTGTGCGGTGTGTGTCAACTTTTTGGAAAAAGGGCTATATCTCAAGAACCCCTTGGCCAATTTTTGTCAAATTTGTTACAGGGTATCCTTGGCCTAAGGGCTTTCTTTGCACTAAAACTAGGGTTGTGACCCTTTAACAAGGGGAGATAATTAGGAAAATGTAAACAAAAGTAGTGGTTGCTAAAAAATCTTCTTCTCAAGAGCCACTGGGCAAATTATCACCAAACTTATGCATAAGGATGAGGATAGGTTGTAGATAAAAAAGTGTTCAAGGCATCATACTGGGGCAAAGGGTGTGGTCTCAAGGTCACTTCAAAGTTGACCTTAAATTTTGTTTTGTTAAAACTTTGATATTTTGCTTAGTATAAGGACTAGGATCATCAAATTTTGTCAGTTGATGCATCTTAGGACCTAATATCATGTTGTCTCAAAAGTAGGTCATGGTGACCTACTTCTTGAATTTCTCAGGTAATTACCGTATATACTCGCCTATAAGTCGGTCCGCCTATAAGTCGGTTGTATTTTTTAAGGTTATTTTGTAGGAATTTGTCATTGACCCACTTATAAGTCGGTACAAATTTTTGTCAGAATAGGTTGACAATTTCAAGTCAATGCTGTAGTGTTTTTACCTATGTTTCAAAAAATATTTTGAGAAATTAATAATTACGAGGTGCTAAATATCCAAGCCATATCCGTTTGGGGTTTAAATGCATCCCTTGATCTATTATGGACCATGATCCCTTGATTACCTAAGCAATTATGGTCTCCTAATGACCAGTACCTGACACCGTGTTTACTTAGTGGCACGCGCCTCGCGAAAACTGTTTTTGTGGGATTCCGGTATAATTCATTGTATCAACAATAGAGTTTTTAAGAGTCAAGAATGATGATCTAAATTATCTGTTAACAATATTCAATCTTTTAAGAAATATATTTCAGCCAGTATACATATGAATATTTCAATATTAAATCGGGTTCGTAATTCAATTTTATCGATAAACGAATTGAAATTGAATTGAAAGTTTTAGTTACGGGTATGTAAATAATTTTAAACTAGATAAAAATATGTAAATACTTGTACTTTATACATGATTTTAAAATGCATAAACAATACGTCTAGATATTTAAAAAACACTACATTACGCCGTCCTGAAAAATACCAATCTTCTTAGGACGCGCCTATAAGTCGGACATAGAGTTTTGGACCAAAAATTGACTCCCAAAAAACCGACTTATAGGCGAGTATATACGGTATTATTAAATGGATTTTGATGCATATATCTTGGACACTTTTGAGCCTATGATCATCAAAAGTTGTCAGTTGATGGATCATGGGACCTTGAAGTGCGTCATGTGAAAAGTATGTCACCATGACCTACTTTCTGAATTTTATGGCTAATCATTTATGAATACATTTTAGGTTGTTATTTCAGATACTGAAAGGTTTAGAATCATCAAACCTTGTAAGTTGATGCGTCTAGAGGCCTCAAAACATATTTATAAAAAAGTAGGTCACAATGACCAACTTTTTGAATTTTGCAGACATTCAAATTTCACATTTTCAATTTTAGATGCATATTTTGGACACTATGAAAGCTAGGATCATCAAACTTTGTCAGTTGATGCATCTTGAGTCTTCATAGTTTGTTGACCAAAAAGTAGGTCACCATGACCTACTTTTGAATTTGACAGCTATATTTTAATATTTCAGATACAATTTGACTTACAATCATCAAACTTTGTCAGTTGATTGGTCTTGAGTCTTCAGAGTGTGTCGACCAAAAAGTAGGTCACCGTGACTTACTTTTGGAATTTGACGTTTATATCTGAATATTTCAGATACTATTTGACTTCAATTATCAAACTTTGTCAGTTGATGCATCTTGAGTCTTTGGAGTGTGTCGACCAAAATGTAGGTCACTGTGGCCTTCTTTTGGAATTTGATGGCTATATTTGAATACTATTTGACTTGTCAGTTGATGCATCTTGAGTCTTCAGTGTGTCGACCAAAAGTAGGTCACCATGACCTACTTTTGGACAGTTACATTTAAATTTTCAGGTACTATTTGACTTAACATCATCAAACTTTGTTAAATGATGAATCTTGATTAGTGAGAATTTTTGCCTGTTCTACAATGTATCAGAAGAGCGATTCTAGGCCCATGGGCCTCTTGTTATATGTGGCACCAGCTTAGGATCAGGTGATCGTACATGTACTTTCTGCAATTAAATCAAAGATTTATATTTTGTTTATTCTTGATTTTTCTTTTAATAAATCCACAAAAAAATTGATTGATGCTTTTCGGTATCAGCAAGTGTACAGCATTTTTTTGTGATTTGGGACAAGGTGATAGGCGACAGGGATGGGCAACTTGATTTTTACATGAACTGCCTGCATTCAATTGAAATCAAGAGTTGTTATTTTGCTTTTTATATGTCCATCTTTAGATGGGGGAAGTATTATTTTCTGAACATCTGTCTGTTTGGGGTTTTCTGATTCCATTTCCAAACTGTGGGAGGAGTTGGACCAATCATGTACCTTCCATATAACATTAATTTTCAATTAAAGGGGCAAAACTCCAGCAAGAGGTTGAAATGGATCAAAATAGCAACATGATTTAGAGTGACCCATAAAGAAGCTACATAGCAGGTTTCAGCTTGATATGTGACAGAGAAATGAAAATAGAAACAGAAAACCGGGAATGGACGTATAAACATTGCTACTTCTAAAGACGGGCGTATAAAAACTAAATGTATAATTAGGAAAAGCAGAAAGGGATGTACCAAAATTGTGAATTTCACAACCCCAGAGTTCTGATTCTAGAGCAGCTCCAAAATTGTCATATAGTGTTGGTATAACATTATCATTTTAAGACTTTTATCAGTATGGACACTTTTGGGGGCATTTGTGTTTCAAGAACAAACCTTGTTTGACTCTGCTGCTGACATTTAGAATTTAGATACACAGAACATGAAAATTAGTATACATTTTGTAGCCCTTGGGGCTAATGATACTTTAAACATACTCAGGTGACCAATACAGCCTGTGGGTTTCTTGTGCATGCATCTCCCTGAAAATTGGTATATTCCATGAAAGAGAAAAAGGGGGCGCCTAGTAACAACATGGCGAAGGACTTTAAACACAGAGCTCAGGTGGATCCAGATGTCATGGGGAGAAACCAAACAAGCTGCACATGACTGAGAAAGATGGATAACTATTGTTGAGGCCCTATGCCCCCTCAGGGGCCAAGAGGAATACGTAAAAGTAAGTCAAGTCCATGATTAGTGATAGATAATGAGGTTTGTACATTCCATGATTAGTGATAGATAATGAGGTGGAAGGAATTTAGTGTATCCCGTAACTTATTTTAGATGAAAAATGTTGAAAATGTTTTTCTGATCTTTGGCTATACAATA
The DNA here is from genome assembly GCF_947568905.1 of Ostrea edulis. Taxonomy (NCBI): domain Eukaryota; kingdom Metazoa; phylum Mollusca; class Bivalvia; order Ostreida; family Ostreidae; genus Ostrea; species Ostrea edulis. The sequence continues at coordinate 43,478,447 of NC_079169.1, read as the reverse complement.
TTCCAAACATGCCCTGGTATTGGTGAGCCATGTGGGTGGGGGTAATAGTCCCTTTAGGGCAGCTCTTACTACAAAGATACATGTAATAGCACTTTCTATGGCATGCAATAAATCTTGATTACTGGAGAGTTTTATAGAATTTACAGGTAATGCTCCGATTCCATAATTCTACCACTACTATTCTTTGCAAAGATCAAAGGTATGCTGTGGTCTTTATTCTGATCATGAGAAAATTTATATTCATCTTGCTTGCAACTTCATTTGCTCAATAACTGACAATTCAATTTTATAATCCTAAAAAGCAATCAATATATGTTGTAAAAACAAATTCACAAATTATTGAAGAACATTTCTCATTCAATTTTATTCTGAGAGCGATATCCAATATAAACATGCATGGGGATGTACAGACAAGTTTTTCTTTGACTATGCATTCAAAGCAAATGATATAATCCGTCAATGTCAACCTAAATACTTGAAATATTCTTCCAAATTAGATTTAGAATACCCCTACTATCTCGCCTTTTTCCTCAGCAAAAAACAATGTAGGTCGTTTTGGAAACTGCCATGACGTCACAGAGACCTAATTTGTAGCTATATAAGAAAATTATTGGCTGTGTATTTCTGAGCCATAGAAAAATGATTTCGCATTAGCTTTTATATTTCAAAACTTTTCTCGACCTTGGAGGTTATCCTGCAACATACATGAAAACACGATCATTATTTCCTGACTAATCGCTCTGTCTGCACTTTCTATGGCAATTAACTAAGTTTCCTATTATAAAAGAATATTTTCATTAATTCTATACATAATATTTGGTTTAAGCAGAGGAAGACCCCTTTCAATTTTCTGATTTATTGTAGGGCCTATTCTGACATGTGTTTTCTAGTGTAATTATGTTTCCCCTCTTCCAGGGTGTGTGTGTGTTACAGTTTTGTACTTTCTGTCCGTCAGTCAAAAATCTTGTGAACGCTTTCTTCTCTGTATGGCTTATCTGATAGACTTGAAACTTTTTTCATGCTTCACTGCCATTTGTAGATGTGCATGCTGTTGGGAATTTATGATCCAATTATTTCCCCAAGTTATAGTGGATCTAAGAGAGGTGGAGGGTGTAAAATAGCCTGTGAACACTTCTATATGGCTTATCTGATAGACTTGAAACTATGCACAATGCTTCACTGCCATTTGCAGATGTGCATATTGTTGGAGCAGGAGGATCCTAAGAGGGGTGGAGGGTGTAAAATAGCTGGTGAACACTTCTCCTACAAGGCTCAATGTAGTATAGCTAATCATATCAAGGGTTTTCAGAAACGGGTTATAACTTAAGATTGCCTGTGTATTTTAATACTAAGCAGGGATCAGTAATCTGACCCTGTGATCAATACATGAGTACTGGTCATCCCAGGCATCCTGCAAGCAGTTGTGACACGGACCCCGGCCAGAGACAACTCTAGATTACATACGGTGAGTACCTTAGGATAATCCTAAGCACTTAACTGCACTGTGCATGCATTTAAGATATTCTGCACTCCACTACATTGGTGTCAGAAGTAGGATCATAGAATTTTAGTGGAGTGTATTTACGATTTTCAACTTCATTCGTAATTAGCGCAGGTGTTTTTTCTTTCTCTGTATTGAAAATCGTGCCAAATTTACATTTAATTTTTTTTCTGCAATAGATTTTGTTCATTCATTTCCCTCAAATATATTTTGTCTAATACGTGTTGAGGTCGGAGCATCTGATATAAATATCGTATTAAATTTTCATCATTACCCACTCCCTTTTCTCCCATTATTCCCACATAAATAATGATGTCTTCATTCAATATGAACACAACATCTTTGGAACAACTAAAATCAATTCAAAACATCGGTGATAAAAGAGCACATGCAGACATTGATATCAATACGAGAAGAAAAGGGTGTCCTTACTTTAGAAAATGTCAAAATGTTACCCAGTACAATTTGGGATCCCCTGTTAGAAGCTAGAGGGTAAAATTAACTTCGAAATACTACAAAAAGAATTATCTGTAGAAGAACTCACAAATGAAGTAAGAGAATTAAGAAAATTATACCGTGCTGAAAAACAGGAAAATAAACAAATATCCTTTCAAATGGGTGCTGCAGAGAAAGAGAATTTTGAGAGATGAACAAATGAGAGTAAATGAAAGAATCTTTGTCTGAGAGTTGTAAGAACAAGATTAGAGAATTAGAATCACAATATAGAGAGCAGATAAGAGAGACCCAAATGGAGTTTGAGCTAAAATTAGAGAAAGACACGGGGGAAAACCTTCTGAAGGAAAGGGTGGGATCATGGGATACAGAGAAGTTTTAGAGATCGAGAAGGGGGGTCTCGATTTTTCTTTTGTTGATTAGCTCCACAGGGTATATATGGTAAACGATTCAAACAGGAGCATGATGATAGGATTGCATGAAAGTTGGAAGAGTGAGGACAGATTTAGTTCACAAAGAAAGTACGAGGGTCCGAGTCCCCACAAAATGTCAACTTTTGATGGGAATTCAGATTGGCGCCCATTTTATACCCAATTTTCACACATAGGTAGGAGGTATAAATGGAATGACAACAGAAATTAGACAATTTAACTGAATGTTTGTGAGACAAGGCCCGTAAATATTTCAGCATTCGTCCAGTATGTGATGGGTATCCGAATACCTCATCCTCACAAGTCAAGGTTTTGTGATTACGTACTCTCCACTGTGGACTTGACTTGTGAGGATGCCGAATACCCCTGATCACTGCATGTATACAGACTGTGACAGTTGATGCATTTTTAAATGGTTGTTCAAATAAACAGGCAGCTTTAATTGCATTGGATAAAAATCCAACAACACTAGATGAAGCCATGCAATTCCTAAAAAGCGCAATAACCAATCAGAGACTCATATTAGGAAGGAAAAGAAATGAGATAAAACGAGTAACTTTTGAAAATTTGGCAAGTGAAGACGAAAAACCAGAAATTAGAACACATTACAGCGCACAAGAAAGCCCCAAAACAAAACTGTCAAGTTTAGAATTAAGAATTGAAGAATAGAAGAAAGCAAACAGACTAAATCAGCAATTCAGGAAATTTTGAGTGTCATATAGACCAACACCATTTCAAAAATCAAGGTCGAACAGTAACGAGTCATCCCCTAATCGTGCAACAGTCAAGCGAATAGTTCATCTCCCACTAGAAGTCCAACAAGGTCAAATACATGCTACAATTGTGGACAAGAGGGTCATTTCATTTGAGAATGTCCAGGGTCAAGAAACAGGTCACCATCACCTCAAAGTAGGTCAACCGCAAATTTAAAATTCCAGGTTGGGGAAGTAGGATATGCATTCGTCAACCTATAACAGTAGAAACACAAAGGCCCCTCCTCAGGTGAAATTCAAGGTCATTGACATTTATTTCAAAAACGCCGAAGTGGGAATCCCCCAATCCGTAAAAGTTAAGGTCAAACAACGTGATCAATACAAAGAACCAAACTACAGAAAAGCAATATATATTCCTATAAGGATTGAAAACGTTAAATCAATGCAGTAACAGACACTGCTGCATATATTACAGTGTTTTACAACAAACTTAAACATCAATCAAAGTTGACAGAATGCATTGAATTGAAAGGTGCAGGAAAGGGTCTATTTGGTGAAATGGCTGAACAAGTGAGATTACAGGTTGGTTTCAGTCAGAAACAATTAAGACATAGGGGTGTTTGACATTTCTGACTTTTTGGAAGATCTTGATGTACACATGTTATTGGCCTTAAATCATGCATTATGTTTCATTTGACACTAAGGGAAAACGAATAAAGGGCACATAATTCAAACAAGTCAATAAATGTCAGGTATCAGTACAAAATCGAACTGCATGTATCACACCTCCACATACAATGCAGTTAGTAAAACTGAAAACAGACATTCCTTGTCCAGAAATATTTAGCAATATACAACCACTTAACATAGACCATGAACTACTTTGTCCACATTCAGTCATTTCTCCAAACAATCCTTATAGACCATGGGATAGTAAAGGTAATATTTTGAAAGTACATAGTCCCTAGATAATAAATCAGGTTGTTTGACATTTCTACGTGGGGGCGTTTACAAGTTTTGGGGCAAAAAACATGAAATTTGTAAAAATGATAGCCAAAAACTGGAAAAACTCTTCAGATCCGATATAGATATGTCATTGACATTTGCAAACAAGTATTTTTTGAATGAATATAACCTTTTGTTTATATATAAAGTTGTTTGATATAAATATGTGAGGGCATTTACGAGTTTTGGGGCTAAAACATTATTTTTTCTTTAAAAATCAATGAAAAATCCTTCAGATCCTATGTAGATGACATGGATATTTGAAAACATTTTCTGAAAGTCTGTAACCCTTTAACTATAAATCAGATTGTTAACATTGAGACCTTTTAGATTTTGGGGGTAAAAACCAAAAATTTGTAAAAATAATAGCCAAAAACTGGAAAAAACTCTTCACATCCAATATAGATGTCATTGACATTTACAAACAAGTATTATGTCAACTTATGTAACCCTAGCTTTGATTGACAAGATAAATGAAAAATGGAAAAAAGCTCATCAGATCATTTATAAATAATGTGGACCTTTGAAAACAATTATTTTTTGAAAGTATGTAACCGGGCTTGAATTGTGAAAAAGATTGACATAAATGCAAGGGGACCTTTTCAAGTTTTGGGGCAAACTCATGAAATTTGTAATTAAAGTATTGTTTAAAAATGGAAAAACTTCGAGAATCTTACAAACACAATATGGACATTTGCAAAAATGTATTTTGCATTAAAGAACTTAACCCCTTGTTTATATATCAAGTTGTTTGACATTAAGTCGAGGTATATGAATTACTGAGTTATTAGTAAAAGATATTCATGCATATGCAATATCAACCCAGAATTTGTAAGTGCATTGCAAATAGTACATGTAGTTTCAAACTCTTGAGTCTGTGAGCAACTTCTACAACCGGCCGCGACAAACCTAAGTTATTAAAACAGGTAGTGACAGTTCCATCGCCAAACGTTCGGCATCAGGTGAATGTCAGGAGTCCTCGGAGATGACCTTAAAAACGGATGTCCCGTATCGAACGCTAAAGAACCCTCACTGCTCAATGGCTGTAAGCGCCAAGTAAAGGCCTAAATTTGAAGCCCTTCACCAGTCTTGGTGACGTCTCCATATGAGTGAAAAATTCTTGAGAGGGACGTTAAGCAAGATAGAATCAATCAATCTACAGTGACATAACATGTTTGATAGTGTAATTAACTTAGTACTTCTCGTCAGATGGTGCATAGTCATTTTAAACATGAGGTGCTTAGGTAATATCCATTTGTCATCCATAGCTGAGACACATACATATGTATGTCCTGAGAGTACGATTTGGGAAACCTTTTTGCTATTGAAAATAAGATGGGTTGTCTGATACGATTTGAGAGAGACATGCAATGAGATATTATATACACATGTATTCAGAGATGATGGAGAGGTGGCCATGGTACATGCAAGTTATTGCATGGCAATTTTGTGGCAGTCAGAAATCTGCCTTTTGCACTATCATAGCAGATTCTTTGACTTGAAAGGGCTAGCGCAAATGCAGACTCAATTCAGTAGCAACACATGCAGATTATATAAGTTCGCCTTTGGAGTTTTCCGAAATTCAATTTTGCTACTAAATTTTCTTTGTATTTTTAACTTAGGTTTCAAGTTTTGTAATCACTGATATATGAATTGGAATAAATGACAAGTATCTCTCTCTGAGCTTTGTCATACTTTCAACCACATAATTCTACATGATATTTATCTCCATATATTCGGATAAAGTCAAAATATTCGGATAACGTCAAATGCCTTTCCATGTTGCTCAAGAATTATATCAATTTTAGGTTCTGACTTGTTTAGATCATCGGACTTAGTGTGCGTTTTTCTACAGGTTGGATAAAACATTCCCCCTTTTAGCAACCAAATCAATATACTGAACTTTACTTATAGTTGTCCCTTGGATATCTGGGTTAGAAGGGATAGGTCCTCAGTACCTTTTGCTTTTCGTAAGAGGCAAATAATGGGGCAAGAAAACCATTGTCCCGTGGGAATCCAGGTTAGAATAGGTCCTCAGTACCCCTTTGCTTATCGTAATAGGTGACTAAATGGGGCGGTCCTTTAGATGAGATTGCAAAAACCGAGGTCTCGTTTCACAGCAGGTGTGGCATGATAAAGGTCCCTCCCTGCTCAATGGCCGTAAGCGCCGAGCATAGGCCTAAATTTTACAGCCCTTCATCGGCAATGGTGATGCTTCCATATAAGTGAAAAATTCTCGAGCAGTACGTTAAACAATATACAATCAACCAACTAATTTATTGTGTTATAGCCACTTTTATTGTATGCAGAGTTTTTTAAATGACTTCTACTGTTTTTGTCACACTCTTAACAAGTTTGTGTTTTTTCCTTGTGCTTGAGTTTCTTCATCACAGAACTGACATTTATGGGCGGGGGAAAATGTCGATAGTGAACACAGGTTGAGTGAACGTATTAGATTCTTACAGTTCACTTGACTCGGCGCAACTTCGTCAGTGCTCAAGTTTTACTTCTAGTTACTACATGTAATTAATATTTGTAAATTATTATAACACCAGCGATAGAAACCATGCAAGGCACCATTTAAAGCTAGTAAACAATCTATGCCTTTATTATTCTTGGGACTCTGTCTTATGTGACATCTTTATAAGTAAGCTGAAAATTAAAAAGGTGTTCAATATTACATATGACAATATATTCATCTATTTTACTATTGTAGATTAATACAATTCATTAATCTATAATTATTCATAAATTAGTTTATTGTTTGTACTATATATCATATTTTCAATAGTCGAGCCATTATTTATCAGGGTTTCCCCCATTTTTGCATTGTATACTCAAACGTAATCCATGTGCTTCCTCTTTATTGATTATATACATTTATGGGCTTCCATACATTAGATATATCGTGTGAGACTTGGAAATGTGGACAACGATTTTTATGTTGAACGTTATATTTGCTAACTCAAGATTGCATATATATCATATAAAGATAAGGTCTATGGATTATAGTATTTAGGAATGAACCGTTTTTCATACTGTTTATTTAGTATTGAACATGTTAATAGGTACATGTTATTTTGGGAATGTAGTATACACTGTATAATTTCGTAAGACATGAATTTGTAGAAATTTAAAGATATATGTAACCACTTTCCATAATACACTGTCTTCTATTTTTTTTGTACGTATTTCTCACAAATGTCCTCTCTGCCAGGGAAGTCCCTATCCCATTGTTTGTGTTTATAATGTGTCGTCTTTAATGCGGTATGGAACACCGTAACAGCCATGTTGAATTTGCCAACATTTTTATAAATTCAAATGGCCATATCTTGAAAACGCCCCAACATAAATTTATCAAACAACCTTCATTTACGTTTTATTTTATACACACTTTCAAAAAATCATAGTGTAGAAAAATATGTTAAGTGGCCCATGGTCTATAACATGTCAGTTAGACATCAGCAGATTTTGTGGGATCATCTGACTCAAACTGATTCACAGACTGAATGCTCGTTGTGGTAGACAAATGGCGGAAATCACAATATCTGGACGATTATGTGGCATAATCCAGTGTATCATATTCTTTAATATTTTAACAAGTCATCATTTTGTTATCTGGTCTGTTTTGGTTCTTAATAATTGGACAGACAGGGATATATTTTGTTTTTGAGTAAAGTAATTCAACATTGTTTTTAAGGGTTCTTTTCTTCTCACTATTCAATTTATTTTGAATATTTGAACAGGCAAAGTTGGAGTTGTTGGTTTTTTTTTGACAGAGTGGGTAGGAGGTTGTTAATGAGCAGATAAGGCAAAATTATTACTATTTATTCATACTTGAATTACAAAGGAATAATATTTTTATTCAGAATTTAGTGGTTTCTTTAAAAAGTAAAATCTTAAAATTCATAGTCAGGTTAACATTCTCACTGTAAGTACATATACTTGAATTGGTTGTGTACATTTGTGTATATAGACTTGCATACATATATCCTGCATTGTGTTATTATTATTTTATTATGTCTGTAGTATAGTTACGTACTTTATCCGATATGTACTGGCAATAGTCGGATCATCTGATTTCTGTCAGTGGGATAAAGCAGTCCATTTACACAGTACATATGTCTTGTCAAAATAGGTCATAGTAAATTTTTTATTATTTAATCGAAGCATCATTTATGTCAATTTTAGCTAATAACCAAGATTCTTTAAAATGGGGAGGGATGTAGTATAGCTAAATATATCGGGGGTTTTCAGAAAGGTAATCTGACCCTGTGATCAATACATAAGTACTGGTCATCCCATTATCCCAGACACCCTGCAAGCAGTTGTGACACAAACCCAGGCCAGAGACGACGTTCTCCGTCTCCAAGTCCTACAACTCTAGACTATGTACGGTGAGTACCTTAGGATAATCCTAAGCACTGTGCATGCATTTAAGATATTCTGCACTTCACTACATCAATAAAATGTACTAAAACAGCCAATTACTATAGTCCACACTGCTAAGTTTGCCATGTAAACAGCTTGTAGAATTGGTCACATGATTGGCAACATTACAAACCAACAGAAAGGATGACTGTTATGCTTGGAAAATCATTACATCTATTGTAGAACGTATTGAACAGAATTTGGTTCTGTACTGAATATGAGGTTAATTGGTCTTGTGCACCCTGGTGAGCACTACTCTTGGTTTGTCGCCTTCAAAAATAATGCATCAGTTTTGCAAATGAATGTTCAATACAAAACAGACATTCTAAAATTTATTTCAATGATTTTACTTTTGCAATACTAGCAATAATACTGTAAATAATATTTATATTATCAAATATAACTGTACACATAATTGAGTTTTGACACATCACAGTTTGCTGTAAAATAAATCTTATATATCAATTTACATATACATATCCTTGAAAAGAAAACAAATATGAATTAATTAAATGATATATTTTTATCATTGCTTTTAAGAAAAGAATGTAACTTTTCAGTAATTCATTTGTCATATTTCAGGCTGTAGTAACTTCCTTGATGAAATAAGGTATTTTTCTGTGTTGAAACCACTCCCTCAGTAAGTGTTCATCTCCTTGGAATATGGACTCCAGAACAAACTGGTCAATAAATTTAAAAAAAAACTAATGAATACCATTATATACTAAGCATGTTTTCAGTATTACTGGTAAAAATAATAGTAAAGGTTACATATTGCTATTGAATACTAGTAATTTTTTTAAATCAAATATTTCCGCAAATAGTGATTCATAAGAGAAAATAAAAATTTGAGTTAATCAAGTTTATCCCTGATTTCAATGAAGACTGAAAATGATTTGATAGTTCTTGCTGAATGCTGCAGATAGAATTTAATGTGAAAATTAACATTTAAAAAGTCAGATGATTGCAATTTAATCCCTCGGGGAGAAGCAGGTTATAAAATGGATAGTAAAACTTTCAGTTGGTCTTAAATTTTCCATTCTGTAATCTTACTTTCAGCATGATATTAAAACACCAAAAGTAAATAAAAGGCCCATGGGTCAGAACGTTCACCTGAGTAATATGCAACATCTCTTTAATATAAAAGATGAAACTTATGTGAAACCTTCCTGTCATAGTTCATATTCTAAGTTATTCAAATCATTGCTCTAGGGAGTAGAATGGGACCACAACAGGGATCAAAGTTTTACATGAAAATAAATAGGAAATAATTTTCAAAAATCATCTTGCTCAAGATCAGCAAGACCCTGATTAGTCATTGATGTGCAAGCATCCTCAGGTAGTGTAGATTCAAGTTTCTTCGAAGTTTTGCCCCAGGGGGATAGGGTGGGACCACAACAGGTGATAAAACTTTTACATGGCCATACACTGTATATATGGGATATCATTTTCGAAAATTTTCAAGAACATCAGGACCATGAATAGTCATGCAGTATTACAGTCCCCGAAACATTCTACTTTACCATGCAAATGGTGAACAAACACAGAGCGAATGGTGTGTGAACGCTGATTGCAACTTGGTGAACAAACACAGAATGCTACCGGAGTGCAAAGTGAACAAACAAACAATAATTAAACGAATGCATGTATATCTCATGGTTTGAAGGGTGTTCGATGCAGGATAAAATTTCCTATACTTGTGTGCAATTTGTTTATTATCATTTTTCTAGATCATTTTCTTATTCCTTTTTTTTTTTATCCTTTGAATATAATTTACTTTATATCGATGGAAACTTGACTCACTTGAGCAGATAAATACATGACATTTAAAATTCTAAATGTAGATCTTTTGTATTATTTCTTACATCATTATTTTTTTAATTTTAAGTTTCATGAAAATGAATAACATTATCCTATCAATTTTTTAACAGCCTAGGAATTTTCTTTACTAGAAATCGGGCTCAAAATTTCCATTAATTTCATTGAAAGCATGAATATGTATTCATAGATTACTGCAGACAATAAGAATATATCAGGGTGTGAAGCCACTTTTGGTCTAAAAAACATAGGGTTATAGGAAATTTTTTTGCAGTTTATAGGGCAAATATAGGGATTTTTACAGTAGATTTATAGGAATAAATGGGGTTTTTATCAAAGAATTTGTATAAAAGTTTATTGTTTCTGCATAAAAATCTAGCAAGCATAGCATCTTACTGGAGAAGAAATAATATTAACATAAACAAAGACAAAATCCTTTCAGATGTGGACAGTTTTCCATCCAATAGACAGTTCTTATACAATCATCATAGTTATTTTCTTCATAACAATCTAATTAAATATCAATCTAGCATCAGCTCCTGGAATTTTTGGGGTTTTTTTCTTATCATTTTTTTAAAAATAGCACTGTCATTTTTTTTTTTTTTTTTTTTTTTTTGGATATATAGGGCTTTATAGGGATTTTAATGACTTATAGGGAAAATAAGGAACCTTCAAGTTTATAGGAAAATATAGGAATATAAACAGAGACTTGACAACATGATATATTCAAAATCATGAGGTAATAATGAATGAATATTCTTTCCTCAGTAAGATTTTTAGATATTATCTACATCCACAGAGAAAAGAGTTCTATAAAGTCAGACATAAATCGCAATCGTAAGTGCTATGACTACGATAGGTTTTGTGAACACTCGTATATGTGATTGTAAATGTAATAGTATGTTTATGATAGGTTTTGTGAACACTCGTATATGTGATTGTAAATGTAATAGTATGTTTATGATAGGTTTTGTGAACACTCGTATATGTGATTGTAAATGTAATAGTATGTTTATGATAGGTTTTGTGAACACTCGTATATGTGATTGTAAATGTAATAGTATGTTTATGATCGGTTAGAGAAGCGGCCGCCTAAAACTCAGAGAAACTGTGGCCTATAAAGATGCAAGTTTTACATGTTCTAATATTATTGTTTTAAAGCTGCAATTTTTACATCTGATGTAAGGGGATTTTAAATACCTTTGTAAAGTTCATTTGAACTTTCAACACAATAAATAATGTCTCTAATTTGATTAACCTGATTTAATTTGTTCAAACATTCTAATTTTATTTGCCTTTGTTGTAGCTTTTTACCACAATACACACCCCATTTCACCTAATTATCTGTTGTCCCAATATCTCATAAACAGGGACATGTAAACACATGCTAATTAGGATCTATGTCTAAATGTGTACTGTTTGTGGGCAGCAAAATGAAACTGAAATAAAATCATGTTATTTATATTGAATCAAAAAGTGACATGGACAAGTTGATTAATGTTACTACGAACAATCACCAATCGCAATTGGTTTCTACAAATACCCCAAATTATAAAGAACAATTAGAACTAGAACTGTCCTTTTGGGACTAATACCCACCATGGGGCACACTATATAATGGATAAAAACAGACTTCCTCAGATCAAACCAGAAGTTGTCTAATCAAATGGTCATCTAGTATATTGTTTTTTTTTACTGAATATATTGCTTTTAAACAAATTTATTGAGTCAAATATCAAAAGATCTCCGGTGATGCACAATATAAACACCATACCAATAAATAGGATTTTCTGAGAATGTAATTGTTTATTATCATTTCTCTTAATGTAGAACATGATTTTAAAATTGCTAGAGTATGAACCCCCACCCCCTCCCACTTTTCATACATTCACAATAAATCAAAATGTAAGGTACATAAATGTTATTTTACTTAAATAGAAAATGTATGTAAAAGGTCTGATTCAAACCTTTAAATTTGCTTTTGAAATATTCTCCAAAGAGACCCCTCCCTCTTTAAACAATATAGAAATTAGCATAACTTTCTAATACTTTAAATATTAATTCTAATTCAAAATAAGAAATGCATAACTTCAGTCTGAGAACAATGTTTTTACAACCTTTAAATCAAATCCCTTCATGAATTTTTAAGATATACTCTTTTTAGTTTAAAAAATGAATAATTGCACAAGTAGAAAAAAAAGCCAGTAAATTGAATAAAAATTGTCCAATCAATAAATATGAAAATATCAGGTGCACAACTTCATATGGTGAGTAATGAGTGTACAAATCAGAAAAATCCATGATTTAGTTTCTTAGAACATACATGGACAAAATATGTCTACAGACAGACGGACATGGTGATTCCAATATACCCCCCCCCCCCCTTCGTTTGCGGGGGTATAAACAAATAGTTTGATCAGTAACCTATGCATGAAATGTTGTCAAACTATGTAGAAATAGGATCATATGAAATAATGGTTGCCATGGATATGACACTTTGAATAGTATATATAAGCATACCATCCCTGTGTGGGAAAAATGATATACTTGCCAATTCCAAAATTACTACTTAGACTGGTGTGTATATAAATATCAATCCATAGTAACTGACCTTGAGGGCTCTCTGTACTGGTATTGTGAATAACTCGTATGCTGGAAGGGACATCAGAAGCAAACAGAGCTTAGCCTGTAATGTTTATGAAAGAGGATTAAATAGAGAGAGCTGATACAGGCAGAACCTGCTTCCAAATCCTTATTATGTTCCCCAAACAAAGTTTGGGAACATATTGTTTTTACTCTGTTTCTTATTAAGGTCTTCCGTCTCCTGCGGAAGACCTTACTATTATTGTTCGCGTTCTTCTTCTTCATTATTATTATTAAGGTCTTCCGTCTCCTGCGGAAGACCTTACTATTATTGTTCGCGTTCTTCTTCTTCATTATTATTATTATTTTCCTTGGTAGTACACGCGTTTTTCTCAGCCATTTCTCGATCGATTTTCACGAAATTTTCAGGAAAGATTTGTTTTGGTGACGAGACTTTGCTTGCAAAATTTCGTGCTTGACGTCACTTCCGGTCAGGAGTTATCTCTCTTTTAGTGACTTTTTGAAGGGCCTTGTTGTCCACACATCTCCTCCGTTAGTTTTGAAGCTAGAGTCTTGAAATTTCTACACAAGATAGAGTAAACATTTTAGAAGATTTGTGGGGGATTCGATTTTACCGGAGGCGATTTGCCTAAACGCTCGCCTGGACCTGAAAAAATGGATGCCAAAATTTTTCGCCCATTTCGGCGATTTTTGACCTTTCATCTCCAATATCTTTTTTCTTGCAAATATTTTGTTAAGACATGTAGAACAAAAGTTGTGCACATTTACGAGATCTTTTCGAAAATATCAAGATTTAGGGGCTAGCCCCTTCAATTAGGGATCTAGAAGGGCTCAAAGTCTAGATCAAATATCTCAAAAATCGTTAATATTTTGGTATAAGTCAAAGAACAAAAAATGTTCATCTCAACAATCCAAATCTATTTATATAAAAATTGAGGTCATATGTTACGTAATAAGGGATTTTAAGGGCCAAAACCATAAATGCCGATTTCGGTGATTTTTGACCTTTGATCTCCAATATCTTTTTTCTTGCAAATATTTTGTTAAGACATGTAGAACAAAAGTTGTGCACATTTACGATATCTTTTCGAAAATATCAAGATTTAGGGGCTAGCCCCTTAAATTAGGGATCTAGAAGGGCTCAAAGTCTAGATCAAATATCTCAAAAATCGTTAATATTTTGGTATAAGTCAAAGAACAAAAAATGTTCATCTCAACAATCCAAATCTATTTATATAAAAATTTAGGTCATATGTTACGTAATAAGGGATTTTAAGGGCCAAAACCATAAATTTTTTACCCCTTGTATCTCGAAAACGACAAATATTTTGAAAAGCAATAAAGAACAAAAGTTGTTCAGAATGCATATTTCGTTTTTACCCTATGTGGCCCCGTTAGGGAGCTACAGTTTGGCCCCTAAAAATTACTTCTAGAAATAACTCGAGAACGGTAAAGAATTTCTAAATACTTGTTGAACAAACAATGTTTGAAATGTCATGACCTTTCTTACGATATCAAGCAAAAGGGGCTGACCCTTTAAATTAGGGGCCCAGAAGGGTCCAAAGGTTTATGAGAATATCTCAGAAACTATTAATATTTTGTAATAAGTCATTGAAGGGGAAATGTTCATCTAAACGAGCTTGTTCTTATCAAATCAAAAAGTAGGTCATATGTTACGTAATAAGGGATTTTAAGGGCCAAAATCATAAATAATTGACGCCTCATATCTTGAAAACGACAAATATTTTGAAAAGCATTATTGAACAAAAGTTGTTCAGAATGATAATCTAAACAATATGTACATTTCGTTTTTTCCCTATGTGGCCCCGTTAGGGAGCTACAGTTTGGCCCCTAAATATTTCTTGTAGAGATAACTCGAGAACGGTAAAGAATTTCTAAATACTTGTTGAGCAAAAAATGTTTAAAATGACAAGGCCTTTCTTACGATATCAAGCAAAACGGGCTGGCCCTTTAAATTAGGGTTTCAGAAGGGTCCAAATGTTTTTGAGAATATCTCAGAAACTATTAATATTTTATAATAAGTTGTAGAAGCGGAAATGTTCATCTCAACGAGCTTGATCTTATCAAATCAAAAAGTAGGTCATATGTTACGTAATTAGAGATTTTAAGGGCCAAAATCGTAAATATTTGACGCCTCATATCTTTAAAACGACATATTTTTTGAAAAGCATTATTGAACAAAAGTTGTTCAATGTGTCATAACCTATCGATCAATATAAAAAAATGGGTCTGTGGGCCTCATGGCTCGCCTGTAGAGTCGATTTTTGTCGATATCAGTCGAATTCAAAAACTTGTAACTGGTAAATATTTTGTAAGGACATATTGAACAAAAGTTGTTCAGTTTATCGAAATCTATCGATTGATATCAAGAAATAGGCCTATGGTCCTAATGGCTCGCCTGTAGAGTCGATTTTTTGTCGATATCGGTCGATCTCAATAACTTTTTACAGGTAAATATTTTGTAAAGACATATAGAACTAAAGTTGTTGAGTCTATAGAGGGCTAACAAATGACATCAAGAAATAGGCCCGCGGGCCTTATGGCTCGCCTGGAGAGTCGAATTTCACCGCAACTTTGCTTCAGAAGCTTATGATATGAAAAATTGATTATATCTAAAGTGTCTTAAAGTCGGAAACTAAATTGGGACTCATTTGTCTTTTTTTTTTTTTTTTTTAACTCCGAGTGCATCAACAAATCGGACGGAAGACCTACTCGTTGCTCGCAACGAGATCGTGTCTAGTTAAGGTCTTCCGTTTCCAACGGAAGACCTTCTAGTGATTCTACTGTTTATTATTTTTTTTTTTTTTTTTTCCCTTTCGTCTCCGAGACCGTTGGATGGATTTTCCTGAAACTTTCACAGGTTATAGACAACGATGGTACCTCGAGGCATTTTTTTCATTTTTTCAAAATTCACTTCCGTTCGTCAGATACGTCCGATTTTCCGGTTTTTGAAAGAAACTTTGTCCGGGGGGTAAACTTGAAAACCACTAAAGATAATCGAATGAAACTTTCAGGGATGATAGATCTATATTCTCTATGGTGCGTGCATGTATTATTTTTTGTAGCCGTCACTTCCGGTCGTCACCGGAAGTGATTAAATAAATCATCAATTTCAAACTTTTTTCTTTCAAATTGAAACCTACTTTGGTTTACTATATCTCGTTCTAATTCTCAAAAAATGTTGACCCCACCGGAAGTTGAATCTTCAACTTCCGGTTATATCAAAGAAAGCCCACTCATTCTCTCATTTTTCAGTGCCATAAATCTCAGTCATGAAACTAGTTAATGAGTTGAGTTTTACATATGTTATAGTCACTATAAATGTCTAGAGTAACGTCAAATATTTTTGTAAAATTCACTTCCGGTCGGCAAATACGGCTTATTAGCTGTTTTCGTTGTCTAGCGTTTTTCTCAGAAACAGTAAAAGATAGAGTCACCAAATTTTCAGAGTGAATAGGTCTCACTTTGTAGGCGTGTAGTAGTGGGTTAAGAATGTCGGCCGTCACTTCCGGTCGTCACCGGAAGTGATTAATGAATCATAAATTTCAAACTTTTTTCTTTCAAATTGAAACCTATATCGGTTTTCTAGGTCTCGTTCTAATTCTCAAAAAATGTTGACCCCACCGGAAGTTGAATTTCCAACTTCCGGTTATATCAAAGAAAAACTATTCATTCTCTCATTTTTCAGTGCCATAAATCTCGGTCATGAAACAAGTTAATGATTTGAATTTTATATCTGTTATAGATGCTATAAATGTCTAGAGTATATTTAAATATTTTTATAAAATTCACTTCCGGTGGTGAGATATGGGGTGGACATATTCAAACCTTGTCTTTTCACTTTCTCAATAATGAATATAGATAGATGCTTGAAACTTCTAGAGTTGATCAACTAACATTAGTCCAACGTACACATACATTCAATTTTTTCATCCGTCACTTCCGGTCTCTACCGGAAGTATTTGAAAAAAAGTCGATTTTCCAATTTCTTCGAGTCTGGATATATTTTCTTGATATTTCCAGGAATAATGTCTGATGAAATGACCTTGCTATAATTATTTTTGTTTTTACAAAATTCACTTCCGGTCCGGAAATATGGCCGATTTTCTGTTTCTCAAAAGGAATTTTGTCCAGCATTATACTTCGAAAAGGTAAAATATAGGTTCATCAAATATTCAGGGATGATCAATCTCCGTTTGTAAGAGTGCAGTAGGGGGTTGAACATGTCGACCCTCACTTCCTGTCGTCACCGGAAGTGATGGAAAGAATCGCAAATTTCAAACTTTTTCCTTTAAATTGAAACCTATACTAGTTTATTAACTCTCTTTCAAAGTGTCAAAAGAATATTGACTCTGTCGGTAGTCAAAACGACTACTTCCGGTTTCTTGATAAAATGCCTTTTTACTTTTCGTCTCTTTGTCCCCATAAATCTCGCTTATATTTGAAGTCTTTCATATGATTTTCACATGTCTTAATAAAAGTATCAACTTCTAAAGTTTTGATAATTTTGTTTTTCAAAATTGACTTCCGGTCGGTAGTAACCTACTACTTTTTCTTTCTTTAGTCTACTTGTTTTTGTTGAGAACTCTTTCAGATAGAGACGTGAAATTATCAGGGAATATCAACAGTAAAGAGTCGCTCTCATTTATAGGAAAACGCATCTGAATAGTACTTCCGGTCGTCACCGGAAGTTACGAGAGAGGAGTAAAAATTTCGATAATACATTTCTCATTCATTGTTAAGGCACATTTTCTGATACATTTAAATGGTTTTTGTAGGATTAGAAAGCTCTTAACCGGAAGTTGTCTAACGGAAGACCTACTCATTACTAGTAATGAGTGTCTAGTTATTTAGGTCTTCCGTTTCCAACGGAAGACCTTCTAGTGATTCTACTGTTTATTAGGGTCTTCCGTCTTCAGCGGAAGACCCTTCTATTATTCTATTGTTGATTTTTCACTTTTCTTTTTATTATTAGGGTCTTCCGTCTTCAGCGGAAGACCCTTCTATTATTCTATTGTTGATTTTTCACTTTTCTTATTATTAAGGTCTTCCGTCTCCTGCGGAAGACCTTACTATTATTGTTCGCGTTCTTCTTCTTCATTATTATTATTATTATTATTATTATTATTTTCCTTGGTAGTACACGCGTTTTCCTCAGCCATTTCTCGATCGATTTTCACGAAATTTTCAGGAAAGATGTCTTTTGATGACGAGACTTTGCTTGCAAAATTTCGTGATTGACGTCACTTCCGGTCAGGAGTTATCTCTCTTTTAGTGACTTTTTGAAGGGCCTTGTTGTCCACGCATCTCCTCCGTTAGTTTTGAAGCTAGAGTCTTGAAATTTCTACACAAGATAGAGTAAACATTTTAGAAGATTTGTGGGGGATTCGATTTTACCGGAGGCGATTTGCCTAAACGCTCGCCTGGACCTGAAAAAATGGATGCCAAAATTTTTCGCCCATTTCGGCGATTTTTGACCTTTCATCTCCAATATCTTTTTTCTTGCAAATATTTTGTTAAGACATGTAGAACAAAAGTTGTGCACATTTACGAGATCTTTTCGAAAATATCAAGATTTAGGGGCTAGCCCCTTCAATTAGGGATCTAGAAGGGCTCAAAGTCTAGATCAAATATCTCAAAAATCGTTAATATTTTGGTATAAGTCAAAGAACAAAAAATGTTCATCTCAACAATCCAAATCTATTTATATAAAAATTGAGGTCATATGTTACGTAATAAGGGATTTTAAGGGCCAAAACCATAAATTTTTTACCCCTTGTATCTCGAAAACGACAAATATTTTGAAAAGCAATAAAGAACAAAAGTTGTTCAGAATGATGATCTGAACAATATGCATATTTCGTTTTTACCCTATGTAGCCCCGTTAGGGAGCTACAGTTTGGCCCCTAAAAATTACTTCTAGAAATAACTCGAGAACGGTAAAGAATTTCTAAATACTTGTTGAACAAAAAATGTTTGAAATGTCATGTCCTTTCTTACGATATCAAGCAAAAGGGGCTGACCCTTTAAATGAGGGGCCCAGAAGGGTCCAAAGCTTTATGAGAATATCTCAGAAACTATTAATATTTTGTAATAAGTCATTGAAGCGGAAATGTTCATCTAAACGAGCTTGTTCTTATCAAATCAAAAAGTAGGTCATATGTTACGTAATAAGGGATTTTAAGGGCCAAAATCATAAATAATTGACGCCTCATATCTTGAAAACGACAAATATTTTGAAAAGCATTATTGAACAAAAGTTGTTCAGAATGATAATCTAAACAATATGTACATTTCGTTTTTTCCCTATGTGGCCCCGTTAGGGAGCTACAGTTTGGCCCCTAAATATTTCTTGTAGAGATAACTCGAGAACGGTAAAGAATTTCTAAATACTTGTGGAGCAAAAAATGTTTCAAATGACAAGGCCTTTCTTACGATATCAAGCAAAACGGGCTGGCCCTTTAAATTAGGGGTTCAGAAGGGTCCAAATGTTTTGGAGAATATCTCAGAAACTATTAATATTTTATAATAAGTTGTAGAAGCGGAAATGTTTATCTCAACGAGCTTGATCTTATCAAATCAAAAAGTAGGTCATATGTTACGTAATTAGAGATTTTCAGGGCCAAAATCGTAAATATTTGACGCCTCATATCTTTAAAACGACATATTTTTGGAAAAGCATTATTGAACAAAAGTTGTTCAATGTGTCATAACCTATCGATCAATATCAAAAAATGGGTCTGTGGCCCTCATGGCTCGCCTGTAGAGTCGATTTTTGTCGATATCAGTCGATTTCAAAAACTTGTAACTGGTAAATATTTTGTAAGGACATATTGAACAAAAGTTGTTCAGTTTATCGAGATCTATCGATTGATATCAAGAAATAGGCCTATGGTCCTAATGGCTCGCCTGTAGAGTCGATTATTAGTCAATATCGGTCGATCTCAATAACTTTTTACAGGTAAATATTTTGTAAAGACATATAGAACTAAAGTTGTTGAGTCTATAGAGGGCTAACAAATGACATCAAGAAATAGGCCCGCGGGCCTTATGGCTCGCCTGGAGAGTCGAATTTCAAACGAATTTCACCGCAACTTTGCTTCAGAAGCTTATGATATGAAAAATTGATTATATCTAAAGTGTCTTAAAGTCGGAAACTAAATTGGGACTCATTTGTCTTCTTTTTTTTTTTTAACTCCGAGTGCATCAACAAATCGGACGGAAGACCTACTCGTTGCTCACAACGAGATCGTGTCTAGTTATTATTATTATTCTTTTTTTTTCTCCTTACCGATTTTTGTGCAGAAGATTTCTCGGAGATGGCTGGATCGATTTGCTTCAAATTTTCAGGATAGATGCATTGCCATTTGAAGTTTGTACCGCCGTTTCAATTTTTGAAAAATCACTTCCGGTTGGAAGTTATCCCCCTTTTATCGATTTTCAGATGACCATTTTGTCCAGACAAAAACTCAAAAACGATAAAAGCTAGAGTGCTGAAATTTTCAGTGATGTTAGACGACATGTTGTAGTTGTGCACCTGGGTTTTAAAGATTTCCGGATTTGCCTAGTATGGAAGCTCGGTAGGGGTCGAAAATGAAGTTTAAAAAAGTGTTCAATTTTTTTCCACGTTTTAAATCAGAACTTTTTACTCATAAATATTTTGTTTAGATATATATAACAAAAGTTGTACAGTTTATTGAGATCTTTCGTGTCATATCAAGAAATAGGCCCATAGGCCTCATGGCTCGCCTGAACCATTGAATTTCTGTTACAATGATTAACTTTTTTCTCACGAAACTTTTGATAAGACATGTAGAATAAAAGTTGTTCAGTTTTGCAAGATCTATTTAAAGATATCTTTAAAAAGGCTTCCAGGCGTCATGGCTCGCCTGAACAGTCGAATTTGTATCGCAATTAATAACATTGATAACTTTTTTCTCGAGAAACTTTTGACAAGACATTTAGAACAAAAGTTGTTCAGTTTCGCAAGCGTTAACTAACGATGTTAAGAAATAGGCCTGCGGGTTTCATGGCTCACCTGAACAGTTGGATTATTGTTGCAAGCTATAACATTTTAGTCAAGAAACTTTTAATAAGACATCTAGAACAAAAGTTGTTCAGTTTTGCAAGATCTTTCGAACAACATCATGAAAAAGGCGAACGGGCCTAATGGCTCGCCTGAACAGTTTGATTAGTTTCACAATCAATAGCTTTTTTTCTGGAGAAACTTTTGATAAAACATGTAGATCAAAAGTTGTTCAGGTTTGCAAGATCTTTCAAACGATATCAAGAAGAAGGCCCACGGGCCTTATGACTCGCCTTAACAGTCTGATAAATGTCGCAATCAATAACTTTTTTCTCAAGAAAATTTCCATAAGACATGTAGAACAAAATTTGTTCAGTTTTGCGAGATATATCTAGAATGATATCAAAAAATAGGCCTCCGGGCGACATGACTCGCCTGATCAGTCGAATCTGTATTGCAGTAAATAACATTATTAACTTTTTTCTCGAAAAAAAGCTGACCCCTTTAATTAGTTGCCGAGAGGGAGAGAGAGTCCTTAATTTATAACATTTAAATGATCAATATTTGTAAAACATTACCGAAGCTAAATTGTACGTCTACACAATATATTTGTATCATTATTTATGAACGAAAATGTCAGTCAAATTCTTATCTAATCACATCTAAATTTGGACGGAAGACCCACTCGTTGCTCGCAACGAGATCGAATCTAGTTATTATTATTCTTCTTTTTTTTTCTCCTTACCGATTTTGTGCAGAAGATTTCTCGGAGATGGCTTGATCGATTTGCTTCAAATTTTCAGGGTTGATGCGTTGCCATTTGAAGTTTGTACCGCCATTTCAATTTTTGAAAAATCACTTCCGGTTAGAAGTTATCCCCCTTTTATCGATTTTCAGATGACCATTTTGTCCAGACAAAAACGACATAAGCTAGAGTACTGAAATTTTCAGTGATGTTAGACGACATGTTGTAGTTGTGCACCTGGGTTTTCAAAATTTCCGGAAGTGCCTAGTATGGAAGCTCGGTAGGGGTCGAAAATGGAGTTTAGAAAAGTGCCCAATTTTTTTCCACGTTTTAAATCAGAACTTTTTACTCGTAAATATTTTGTTTAGACATATATAACAAAAGTTGTACAGTTTATTGAGATCTTTCGTGCCATATCAAGAAATGGGCCCGTGAGCCTCATGGCTCGCCTGAACCATTGAAGTTCTGTTACAATGATTTACTTTTTTCTCACGAAACTTTTGATAAGACATGTAGAATAAAAGTTGTTCAGTTTTGCAAGATCTATCTAATGATATCAAAAAATAGGCCTGCGGGCGTCATGGCTCGCCTGAACAGTCCAATTTGTATCACAATTAATAACATTAATAACTTTTTTCTCGAGAAACTTTTGACAAGACATGTAGAACAAAAGTTGTTCAGTTTCGGAAGCGTTAACTAACGATCTTAAGAAATAGGCCTGCGGGTCTCATGGCTCACCTGAACAGTTGGGTTATTGTTGCAATCTATAACATTTTTGTCAAGAAACTTTTAATAAGACATATAGAACAAAAGTTGTTCAGTTTTGCAAGATCTTTCGAACAACATCATGAAAAAGGCGAACGGGCCTCATGGCTCGCCTGAACAGTTTGATTAGTGTCACAATTACTAACTTTTTTCTCGAGAATCTTTTGATAAGACATGTAGAACAAAAGTTGTTCAGTTTCGCAAGCGTTAACTAACGATCTTAAGAAATAGGCCTGCGGGTCTCATGGCTCACCTGAACAGTTGGGTTATTGTTGCAATCTATAACATTTTTGTCAAGAAACTTTTAATAAGACATATAGAACAAAAGTTGTTCAGTTTTGCAAGATCTTTCGAACAACATCATGAAAAAGGCGAACGGGCCTCATGGCTCGCCAGAACAGTTTGATTAGTGTCACAATTACTAACTTTTTTCTCGAGAATCTTTTGATAAGACATGTAGAACAAAAGTTGTTCAGTTTTGCAAGATCTTTCAAACGATATCAATAAAAAGGCCCACGGGCCTTATGACTCGCCTTAACAGTCTGATAAATGTCGCAATCAATATTTTTTTTCAAAAGAAAATTTTGATAAGACATGTAGAACAAAATTTCTTCAGTTCTGCTAGATATATCTAGAATGACATAAAAAAAAATAGGCCTCCGGGTGACATGACTCGCCTGATCAGTCGAATTTGTATCGCAGTAAATAACATTATTAACTTTAAGGCTGACCCCTTTAGTTAGTGGCCGAGAGGGGCAGAGAGTCTTTAATTTAGAACACTTAAATGATCAATATTTGTAAAACATTACCGAAGCTAAGTTGTACGTCTAGACAATATATTTGTATCATTATTTATGAACGAAAATCTCAGTCAAATTCTTATCTCATTACATCTAAATTTGGATGGAAGACCCACTCGTTGCTCGCAACGAGATCACATCTAGTTATTATTATTATTTATTATTATTATTCTTTTTCTCCGGTACTTTTTTGTCCGGTAGTGTTCTCAGAAACTACAAAAGGGATCGATATGAAACTTTCCAGGATGATAGTATAGCGTTTGTAGATGTGCATAGTGATAGTCATTTTGTTTGCACGTGCATGCACGCGCGCGCATGTGCATTCCAATTTTGGTACAAAAAATGGAAAATCAGAATATTGAAGGAAGCGATATAAAACCTAAATAGGATGATAGTATATCATTTGTACATATGAAAAATAATAGTTATTTTGCCAGCACGCGCACGCATGCGCGTGCACGCGCATTACAAAATTTGTACGCTAACTTTGGAATCAGTCTAACTTTTTTGTTGTTCATTGAAATGGCTTGAAATTCATATCATAGGTAGATATTGAGACCCTTAACTGATTTACATGGTCAAAATTACCAATTTGCACGCGCATGCACGTGCGCTTCATTTTGATTGGATAATGCTAAAACGTTTGTAACTATCTTATTTATGAAGCGAATGAGATGATATTCACAGCATATGTAGACAATATGTGTATCTATATGTTGGTGTAACAAAAAATGCCAACGCACACGCGCATGCGCGTGCAACGTTTTTTAAATGTTCAATTTTTAAAGGACGATAACGTTTTTGTTTTTCATCAAATTCTATTCATATTAGGGGTTTAGATGTATCTCGGTACTCCTTACAAATTGCTGTGGTTAGAATTACTGCTCAGCACGTGCATGCACGTGTGCTGATTTCTGATTGGACGATTTTAAAATCGCTATAACTTCCTTATATTTGGTGGAAACGTTATGAAATTCATACTGTGGGTATATGATACAAATGCCTGTTGAACGACATCAACAAAAATTCGGAATCATACACGCGTGCGCGTGTATGCACGTGCAACGCTTTCTTTCATTTCTTGGTACTGAAATGACCATATTGAACGTACTACATGTAATTAAAGGCTAAAATAAAATGATTTTTTCCTATAGATTCACAGGGACATCACTTTTTAATTGGGGGAGGTTTGGGGAACATCTGTAACGGTCCCCGTTACAATTAGAACTAGTTGATAATTGTATCATGTTGCTTTCATAAAAAAATACAAATGAATTGCATAAACAAGAGGCCCATAGGCCTAAATGGTCACCTGAGTATGTACAATTTTTTGCTCTTTAGAAATCATTGTGTTCTTTTTGTACATATTTATTTTCATACTTTGTACTTGATGATCGATATATATTGGTATAACACAATAATAATTTACAATTCTTTTATAGGAGAGTAAATTGTATCACATCACAGCAAAATATGATTTTCTATTTGAGTTCTAACAAAATTCGATCAGTACAATTAGTACGGATGAACAATTTGATAAAAAATATGCAGTTTGGTTGATATTGTTTTTTCAAGTGTGTGAACAGGGTTTGAAAAAAGGTGTGGGTTATGTACAGATAACCCACACTTTTAACAAACGAAAGCACACCAAACTATGGTACAAGTAGTGTTTAGACAACGACCTCATGTAAAGATTATTTACTCTGCATATTACTAGCTTTCCTTGCTTTGGGTCGCTATTTGCATGCACTGGTGGCTAAAACAGATAAGACTCAGGAAATTTGTCAACACTGAAATAAATGTTGCCCATGGTGAATAAATTAGGCCCCTAAAACCCAAGTTTTAAAAAATATCTAACACTACTCTCACAATGAGTTGATTGACGAAGGTTGGATATGACGTCACCGTATTTGAAATCGGGGCTTAAAGTCCGTATTGTGGTTAATTATCGCAATATTTCAGCGAACAAACTATTAGAATTAATTACTATAAGCATAAGGAAGACAAAATGCAAATAATTTTTGTATACTTTGAAAACTTGACATGTGTCTTTTAAGATGTACCAGTGTACCAAGTCAGATGTCTGTCAAGCAAAGGGTAAATTCTCAAGATATTGAGTGGACAATATCTTCCTATGTCAAGGGTGGATTGACCCTTGACCTTTTTTTGACCATGTCACCTCAAAATCAATAAGGGTCATCTACTCCTTACAATGTACCAGTGTACCAAGTCTGTTAAACATAGGGTTATCAAGACATTGAGCAGGCAGTATTTTCCTATGTCCAGGTTGACCATTGACCTTTGACCATGTGACCTCAAAATCAGTAAGGGTCATCGACTCTTTACAATGTACCAAGTTTGATGTCTTGTTAAGGAAAGGGTTCTCAAGATAATGAGCAGACAGTATTTTTCTATGTCTAGAGTCTTGACCTTAAAACATGAGACCTCAAAAGCAATAGGGGCCCTCTTCTACTCATAACCAACCCACATGAAATATTACAATCAAGGATATTGAGCGGACATATGGTTTACCAACCAATAGACAGGTGCAAAGCAATATACTGTACCCCTCTTCTTTGAAGGGGGAAAAATAATCTTTAGTTTTAAAGTCAGACATATACAAACAACAATAAACATTAGCTAGATACTAGCTATTTATCAACTTGCATGGATATGGGTGCTGGGGGGGGGGGGGGGGGGGGGGGGAGACATTTTGTGGGAGGTAACTGAATCAACCAATTCAACTCAAAGAGAGTAAAAAAGATTTTTTTTTTTTAAAATGTAATGCATTTTCAACATGATGAACCACAAATTTCACATTGCTCTTTATAATCATCTAAACAGTTTGTCTGCTTGATTTCCAGGAGTAAAGATTTTCTAAAAATACATTGCAGTTTTAACATGATCAACTGAACTCAGGGATCATAATTTTCACATTGCTCATTATCACAGTGTGTCTGCTTGATGTCCAGCAGCAAAGATTTTCTATTGCAATTACAATACATATATGAGCAATCTATGCTTAACCTGGTACCTGAACCCTGGGGTCATGAATTTTACAATTTCGGGAGAGGGTTCAATGTCAATTATAATCATGCAAACACTCTGCCTCCTTGATGTCCAGAAGAAAAGAGGAAGATTTTGTAAGATATACATGTAATGCATTTTCAATATACGGACAATTTAGCTTCACTCTGGGGCATGAACCCTGAGCCCAAGGATCATAATTTCACAGTTTTGGTAGAGAGCTCAATGCTCATTATGATCTGCAAAGATTTTGTAATATATAAAGCATTTTCCATATGTTACTAGCTGCAATAATGTAGCCCACTCTAATTTTTTTTATTCTGATGTTTCCTCTCTTCTCCCCACCCCCACCCCAAAAAGAGGCCTATGGGCCACATCGCTCACCTGAGCCAACTTGGCTCTGCCATTGTTGAAGGTCAACACCAAAGTATAACAACAGGGATGTGACTGAATTCCTCAGAAATCAGAGGAAAACTGGTTAAAAAGGGAGGAAAACACCTCACCCTACCTGGAAAAATATCATTTTCTGCCACTTTAGATCAAATCCAGAGTTTAATTTTTTCGAAAATTTAGCAAATTGGAGGATTTCCTCTGAAAAGAGGAAAAATCACACCCCTGTAACAAGGTCTTGCCATAAAAAAACAAGATATGATTATAATCTTCCGATTATAAAGTCTCCCAAACAAAGTATTGGCTGTATAAAAGCGGCTTTTTCTGAGTACAGTGGAACCTCGATAATCCGGATGCCATTAATCCGGATGCTTCACCTTCCGGACAATTTTTCTAAGGAACGGAATTTTTATATGTTATTTTGAATCATTAATCCGGAAATTCGCGATCCGGACGGTCATTATTTACTATAAAACGTTAAATTGCATTGAAAATTGTACCGTTAATCCAGACGGTGTCGGACAATTTTAGCAAGGCATAAATTATAAAGAAAACAAGCCAAACTGTATGATGAACATTGTTTGGACAGACCGCCGAACCCGTGAATCGTGACAGATGGAAATGGCCGGCCTCTTTAAGAAGT
>NC_079169.1:43408574-43448574 GCF_947568905.1 Ostrea edulis | reverse complement strand
CGCATGTAAAACTTTGATTCCCTATTGTGGCCCCACCCTATCCCTGGGACCATGATTTGTTTTGTTTGCTTGTTTATTTTACATCCCGTTGAGAATTTTTCACTCATATTGAGATGTCACCAACTGTAGGTGACGTACCACAAATTTAGACCTTTGCTTAGCACTCAGGGCCGTAGCAGTGAGGGTTCTTTAGCGTGTTAACACCTGCTGTGACACTGGACCTCCGTTTTCAAGGTCATATCCAAAAGACTTGCGATTCTCACTTCTAAATGCCGAGCGTTTGGCGAAGGAGCAATCACTACCTATGTTAACATCTTAGGTTCAACGCGGCTATGGCACAAGCGGGGCTTGAACTCACGACCTCCTGATAAAAAAGCTAACACTCTACCACTGAGCTACACCATGATTTGAACAAACCTGAATCTGCACTATATCAGGAAGCTTTCATGCAAATTTCAACTTTTCTGGTCTTGTGGTTCTTGAGAAGATTTTCCCTATATATTCAGATGTAAAACTTTCATCCCCTATTGTGACCTCACCTGGGGGGCATAATTTGAACAAACTTGAATCTGCACTTTGTCAGGAAGCTTTCATATAGATTTCAACTTTTCTGGTCCAAGGAACCCTTGAGAAGATTTTCCCGATATATTTGCAAGTAAAACTTTGATCCCCTATTGTGGCTCAACCCTACCCCGTCAGGCCATGATTACAACAAACTTGAATCTGCACTACGTCAGGAAGCTTTCATATAAATTTCAACTTTTCTGGTCCAGCGTTTCTCGAAGATTTTTAAATTACCCCCACCCTATTTTTGCATTTTCGCGATTATCTCCCCTTTGAAGGGAGCATGGTCCTTTATTTGAACAAACTTGAATCCCCTTTCCCTAGGGATGCTTTGTGCAAAGTTTGGTTGAAATTGGCCTGCTGGTTCTGGAGAAGACTTTAAAAATTTCTCAGTGTATTTTTGGTATTTCGCTATCATCTCCTCATGGAGAGGTCGTTGCCCTTCATTTGAACAAACTTGAATCCCCTTCACCCAAGGATACTTCTTGCCAGGTTTGGTTGAAATTTGCCCAGTTGTTCTTGAGATGAGGTAGAAAATGTGAAAAGTTTACAGACGGACGACAGACAAGCTCACTTGAGGTCAGGTAAGCTAAAAAGTCATAGAGGGCTACATTATTGCAGCTAATACCAACTTAAGACCCACTCTGTGGCATGAACGCTGAATCCCCAGGGGCCATGAATTTTAGTTTTGTTAAAGGACTTGCTTATTATCATGCCAATAGTTTGAATGAGTAAAGAACTTTTTGAAGATTTCATGAATTTTATGGTTTTGGCTCAGGCTCCAGGAAGATAAAGACTATGAAATTCATAATTTTTGTTCCTCTTGACCCACAGATGTAATTTACCAAAATTGGTTGAAATTGGTCCAGCCATGCATGCTTGAGATGAGGCTGAAAATGTTCAAAAGTTTCCGACAACAGACAATTAATGACGATGGTCAAAAACAGATACCAGCAATGAAATAATAATACAAGGAGATAAATTTTAATATTGAATAGTGAAATCTTTCTAATCAACAGTTTGAAGCTTTAAAATCTAGATATTTCTAACCTTTGCTGATGGAAAGGTTTTGCTGTCAATGGTTGAGTATCGACCAATGTCCTTTAGTGTTTTATTTATCGCCTCATCATTACTATTTTCGCCTATTATATAAACGGTTTTTTCCCGTAGATCTTCAAACCTGTGGAAAGAGGTAATTGACATTTGAGTAAATATCATTTGCTTGCATTACATATTTCAATGCATATCATGTAATATACTACATGTATGTCTTCCACTAAATAAATTAATACCTAGCTATTTTGTTACAGAGTTGAGAACAAAATATTCTCATTCTTTGTGATTACAGCAAAGTTATAGTTCAGATAAAATCAACATCTGATAGCTCTCTGATTCTGAACTTGACAACATCAGCTTAAATTAAAATCATGACATAGCGATGAATTCATTTCCTGTAAGGATAGAAAAATCATAGTCCACATAAGATTGGGACAGACACAACCCAGCAAAATCAAAGTATGTCTACATTTTGGGGGTGTATATATAATTGTGGCAGGGAACCTATAGAGTGAAAGTAGCATCTTCAATGCTTGTTCATGCATCATCTAGAGAAGACATTCACAACAACTGTAACTATACCATCACAAAAGCCGGTAGGTGCCAGGGTATAGAATTAATAATTTAATTGGTGGCCACCACTTAATATAACAGACAACTGCCATTTATTCAACTGCTGTCTCTCTTTATCTCTCTTTTCTCTCCATCTCTCTTTTCCAGAATGAAAGGGGTTTCTCTCATATCTACGTATGTAAGATACAGATATTCTATGAAAGAAAGGTATGTAAGATATTTCTATCTTTCATATCACGTGACGTTTATCTTACATATCCCGTGACGTCATAATCAATACACAACTAGCTTGCAACTTACCTCGCCTCGATTGACGAACACTAGCGTCTGCAAATCTCTTGTACAAAAAATGACAGATTGTAATGTCCCTGATAATCTCCAGGTGTATGTGACCGGACACAGAAATACACATTCCTTGAACAATTACTGCACACTCAACAACAGTCACAAATTCCTCATACACCTATGTCATCTGGTGCATTATGCCAGTTCACAGAAAAACAGCCCACACGGGCTATTACTTCTAGGCCTACCTCCACATTCACTCTGTCAACGTCTACTGTCCGTGCCTCAGGTGAAATAAGTGCCTTCAATGTTCATGAGACTCGAGTCCTTGCACGCGTGAAAAACGAAAGTCAAGCCATGCCCATATTCACCAACAAAAACCACTTGGAATTCCTCTTCACACACTCGTCATTAAATAACTGCTAAATTAATATCAATATCAATGCTCCTCTAAGAAAAAAAACGTGCAGTTGTGGATTCATATTCTGATTAGGTCTGTCAAAATGTTTCGCGCTGATGACTGTCGAGTTACGTCACGCATCACCTTGATTATTGATTTATTCAAAGAGGAATAACTCTAATACAATTCACTTATACACCCGTCGGCCGATTTTTTCGGCAACGTAGTTGCCAAAATGAAGGTCGTAGAATTCGATTCTGGTGTTATTTTTAATGTACAGCGAAAAATTAATTAATTGGAAAATTCTCAAAATGGCGTCGCTAGGCACAAGGAAAACAGAAAACCTCTAGAAATATGAGAGAAAAATACTCTCTTATGAGTTGCCATGAAATTTTAAGGTGATTCCACCCGAGGGTTTGCAAAAAAGCGGTAAAACCCTCGGCAAAGCCTCGGGTTTCACAGCTTTTTTGCAACCCTCGGGTGGAATCACCTTATATTTCATGGCTACTCATAAGAGAGTCTTATAATCTCCCATAACTTCCTATCCTGTATGAGTTATACAATTAAGAGCATTATCGTTTACTGTAAATTCCTAAATATACACGAGAACTTTATTATCGAGTAATTTCACAAGAAGCATCACTCGCGAAAAAAATTGTTCGCTTTTATTTTTATATTGCTAAAATACATGTAAAAACTCTTGATCAACAGAGCACTTGCGAATTTATGCTCTTGCAATTTGACGTATGAGTAATTTTGCCATATTAAGTATTCCTATAAAATAAGGAATCTACTACAGTATCAATCATTCTGTTAATTTACAAAGTTATATGAAAGTTCATGATATGAAATGTTGACACATAGATTTGCACACAAGAGGATATCAATGTGTACTTAATATACCACTGTACTAGGTACATAGAACCACTTTTTTGACAATGTTCAATTTTTGTTATTTTTACATACAAATTAAGCTATTTTCACATGCAAAATAAGACATATCTTTTGGTGATAGTAATAAATGGTAATAATGCAACCTTAAATGAACTGACAAATTGAAGGACGAATGGTGACAAATTAGGAATATGAAGTTTGGGCACAACAGACATTTTTAGGTTTCTTTAATTTTCTGCTTGCCAACAATTTTAGAAGAAAATTTCTCCTCACACTGTCCCAATACTTAAAAACAATGCTACATATGTGTCTGTGTGTACAATTCTAAATTCTTTAACAAGAGTACTGCCAACGGTACATAATACGCTCATGAAAAGCTAATATAGGGTTGTTTTTCTTACACCATGATTTGTAGAACTTGGCTTCAAGTAGTATCAGCAATCACCACGGTGTGACATACTTCCTTTGCATCATAAAAAAAGACAAATCATATACTCTCTATGTGATATTTTCACTTAGCATAAGATGTATGTGTATAAAGTTTGATGGTCCTAGACCCAACGATTTGGTCTGTATCATGCTACTATGACCTTGACCTTGAGAAACAATAGGCATCCTCCACTTGGCATAAAGTATAAGTGTACCAAGTTGGACGGTCCTAGCCCCAACAGTTCGGTCTGTATCCTGCCTACAAAGTTTTCCTACTAAGGGATACTACAACCTTGACCTTTGACTTCTGACCTTGAAAACAATAGGCATCTTCCTCTCATCATGGTGATCAAATATCCTAAGTTGTAATATCCTGGAGCTTACAGTTCGGTTTGTATCCTGCCCACAGGGTTTTCCTATTAGGTTTTCCCACTAAGTGATACTACGACCTTGACGTTTGATCTTGAAAAACAATAGGCATCTTCCTCTCACCATGGTGATCAAATGTACCAAGTTGTAAAATCATTGAGCTTACGGTTTGGGCTGTATCTTGCCCACAAGGTACGGACAGATGGACGATGCCAACCATAATATGTTCCATCTTTGATGGGCATATAAAAATAACTGCTGTATAAAGTAAATTGTTTTTTAAATTGGTAGCCGTCCTGTATAAATTAAGTAGCAGCCACCAGTTAATTTATATGGTGGTCGCCAAAGAATAATTGACAGTTGCCAGTTAAATTATGACATGGCCATCAGTTCATTTAACGATGCTACTTGTCAGCATAAAATTCTAAATTCTTTGAAAACGAGCATTCTGAGAGTATTGCATGAGCAATACATGTCCCCTGCCAGTGCCCCCATTAGTTGACGGATGTAATATTCGAGATAAAGAACATTTGATGGTTTTTTTTTTACCTTGAACTGTGACCTAAAACATTGGTACCAAGTCACCATGTTTACCAGTATCGAATTAGTTTGATGTATCGTTCTTCATACAGTTGACATGTAGCAAAATAAATTTGAGTTTGACAACTATAATTATAACAAGATGGGCTTTAATGAGCTTTAACCCATGGGCCACATCACTCAAATGAATCACCTTGGCCCTTCCATTGTTCAGCTGTTGTGATTTTTAAATTTTTTTTTATCAATCTTTAATCCCATGAAACATTTTGACCCCATACTGTGACCCATACCTAGCCCCATAGGATCACATCATAACTGAAAATGAATTCACATAATAAAGAGTTGCCTCAATGACAATATGACTAACATGATTTTGCTGTTCTGGATAAAACCAAGATAACAAATCATTTTTGCATCTTTGTGATTATCTCTCCTATGAAAAGGCAAGGCCCTTCATTTGGTCAAACTTGAATTACATTGTAGGTTCACCCAAAGATGCTTTGTACCAAGTTTCATTGAAATTGGCCTAGCAGTTTTGGAGAAAATGAAATTTGAAAAGTTTATGGATGGACGGACAAAATGTGATCAGAAAAGTTAAATAACAACCAAGAAAAGTTGGTACTCTGTGTCATCATGCGA
Organism: Ostrea edulis; assembly: GCF_947568905.1. Taxonomy (NCBI): domain Eukaryota; kingdom Metazoa; phylum Mollusca; class Bivalvia; order Ostreida; family Ostreidae; genus Ostrea; species Ostrea edulis. The sequence goes on along the minus strand of NC_079169.1, from coordinate 43,442,825 downwards.
TGTAGTCTACCATTTGCTTAGTTTCGATGCAGTTCAAAAAGCATTAAATCTGGGTCACCATCTTTGCAAATGAAAGAAAAAGTGAGCAAGTTCACATAGCCCCACGCTCCAACATTGTTTGACAATGTCTCACATAATGAATGGTAATGCTATGCATTACTACAAGAATTTAACAGGACAGACAGGCTCGAAATTATAAGTTCAAAGGGGCATAACTCCCAGAAAAATTAATGAATCAGAATCTCCTGGGAATATGCACATCTACACAGTGTGTCCTTATTTTAACTACAAAGTTTCATGAAATTTTGTTGAGTGGTCTCAGGAGTGACGCTGACAAGACAAGGACTGATTGACAGGTCATAAACATTATACCCTCCACAACTTCATTGCGTGGGGTATGAAAATATGTGGGGGAAATAATCGTGCAAATGGAACACAAAAAAACCCCACCTATATATATTATTCATATCAGCATTTTAATTACTTATAAAGGACTTCTGAACCCTGTCTATAATACTACTTACTATAAACTGTTCGAAGGCTGATTTCGAATACATGCAATTTCAGTCAGATTGCAGGAAAGCAGTAAATTGAGTACTGCCGACTGATCAGACTTCACTCAGAGACTACAGCAAAAATACTTGCATGATTAACAAGATCTGATATATATATTTTCATTGATATGTTCCTTTTGCAATTAATGAGCTTCAAATGTTATTAGTAAATTAATGAAGTGATAGTGACCGAGTTTTGTCAACTTACTCTATTCAGATGTCCTACCTTTAGTCTTTCCGTCAGAACACAATCCTAATCCCAATGAATATAAAGATGTAAAAATATAAAAATTAATTTCTTTCACACCTGTCCATCACACATTACAAAATTCAAATTTGATCTGTAATTTGCCACTCTGAAACTACATTGCAAATTTCAAATGAATCCTCACAAGCGTAACAGAAAAAAGTCTTGAAAACCAATGGGACAGACTGACTGACAGAGGGACGGACAAAGAAGAAATCTATAGTCCCATTCGGCTTTACAACCAATAAGGCACCGATAATAACTCAGCAGTACAAAGTAAATTGTTTTTAAATTGGCGGCTGCAATGTATAGATTTAAGTGGTGGCCACCCGTTAAATCAAGTGGCTGCCACCAGTTAATTCATATGGTAGCTGTCAGATAATAAGTGGCAGCCGCCAGTGAAATCAATATCAATTCTATACCCTGGCACCTACCAACTTCCGTACAGGACCGATTAATAAAGACAAGTACTTGTATTTAGAAAATCTGTAAGCCCTGCTAAATCAGTAAGCCTTGCAGAAAACCATAAAACAAAGCATTAAATTCTGGACTGGAATTTCATACACTGCTTGAACACACTCAGAAATGATAGTGTTATACCATTTTGATGGTTGAACGTCAGTGATATCCATTTTCCTGTGAGTTGTCCTTCCTGTGCTGCAACTTCTAAACTTGGACATGTGCTCTTCAAAAACTGGACTCAGGTCATGAAGCTCACCATACTTCATTTTGAAAACAGCCAATTTCTCTCTTTCAGAGACAAAATAATAAGGATTACTTGGTTTTTAAATTAGTAGTAAGCCTGATGTTAAGAAAACCCAGGACAATTAAATTTCATGCTTTTCTTTATAAGAAAACAAGAGTACCGCAAACAGTACAATATACGCCCGTCGGACAGTGAAATTCAACCTGGAAGCATATTGTGCACTCTGAATTGATACAACACACATTCTGAATAGAAAAGCCTTAAAGTGGATCATGGTGCATCAATCCATCTGACATGTGAACTGACATGATTATGTATTTCTCCGAGAGTGAGGTTGAAACAAAATGTTGGTGCAATATCTATCTATGATGATAAAAAGTCCAGGAAACCATTTGATCTACTTTTAGCCCTAAAGTAGGTCATGGTGCACCAATTAAGTTGCAATGTTTGAAAAATTAACTGATTATGTATTTCTCTGAAAGGGAGGTTGTGACTAAATTTCAGAGCAATACCTGTGACCATACCAAAAAAAATCTGGAAAACTGTTTGACCTACTTCTACCCTTAAAGTACGTAATGTAAGTCATTGTGCGCTAATCCAGCTTAAATGTTAACTGCACTTGTCTTCCTCCGAGAGGAAGCCTTGGACTAAATATCAGCGCAATATCTGTATCCGAAATAAAAAAAAACTCGGGAAACTGTCTGACCTATTTTTAGTCCAAAAGTAGGTCAAGGATGGACCAATCCAGCTGAAATGTTAACTGAAATTGTATTCCTCTGGGAGGAAGCCTTAGACTAAATATCAGGACAATATCTGTATCCATAATGAAAAAGAGCCCGGAAAACTGTTTGACCTATTTTTTCCAAAAAGTAGGTCAAGGATGGACCAATCCAGCTGAAATGCAAACTGGACTTGTATTCTTCTGAGAGGAAGCCTATGACTAAATATCAGGGCAATATTAAATTTGAATCCGTAATGAAACAAGAGGCCCATGGCCCACATCGCTCACCTGAGTCACCTTGGCCCATATCCGAAGACTTTCCATATATATTTGCATGTAAAACCGTAGTCCCTATTATGGCCCCAACCTACCCCTGGAGGCCATGATTTTTGCAAACTTGAATCTACACTATGTCAGAAAGCTTTCATGTAAATGTGAACTTCTTTGGCCCAATGGTTCTTGAGAAGAAGATTTTTAAAGATTTTTTCTATATATTTGTATGTAAAACTTTGATCCCCCCCCCCCTTGTGGCCCCATCCTACCCACAGGGGCCATGATTTGAACAAACTTGAATCTGCACTATGTCAGAAAGCTTTCATGTAAATATCAGCTTTTCTGGCTCAGTGGTTCTTGAGAAGAAGATTTTTAAAGATTTTTCCTATATATTTGTATGTAAAACTTTGATCCCCTATTGTTGCCCCATCCTACTCCAGGGGGCCATGATTTGAACAAACTTAACTCTGTACTATGTTAGGAAGCTTTCATGTAAATATCAGCTTTTCTAGCTCAGTGGTTCTTGGGAAGAAGATTTTTAAAGATTGTCCCTATATATTTATATGTAAAACTTTGATCCCCTATTGTGGCCCCATCCTACTCCAGGGGGCCATGATTTGAACAAACTTGAATCTGCACTATGTCAGAAAGCTTTCATGTAAATATCAGCTTTTCTGGCTCAGCGGTTCTTGAGAAGAAGATTTTTAAAGATTTTTCCTATATATCTGTATGTAAAACTTTGATCCCCTATTGTGGCCCCATCCAACCCCCGGGGGCCATAATTTTAACAATTTAGAATCTGCACTATATCAGGAAGCTTTCATATAAATCTCAGTTTTTCTGGCTCAGTGGTTCTTGAGAAGATTTTTTAATGACCCTACTCTATTTTTACCTTTTCTTGATTATCTCCCCTTGGAAGGTGGCCTGGCCCTTTATGTTAACAATTTAGAATTCCCTTTACCTAAGGATGCTTTGTGCCAACTTTGGTTGAAATTGGCCCAGTGGTTTTTGAGAAGAAGTCAAAAATGTTAAAAGTTTACAGACGGACGGACGCCGGACTACGGGTGATCAGAAAAGCTCACTTGAGCTTTTAGCTTAGGTAAAAGCTCAGGTGAACTAAAAAGCCCAGAAAACTGTTTGACCTACTTTTAGTCCTAATGTAGGTCACAGACGGACGGACCAATCCAGCTGAAATGCAAAACTAAACTTGTATTCCTCTGAAATGAAGCTTATGTGTGTATTTCAGTGCAATATCTGTATCTGTAACGAAAAAAAGTCCGGAAAACTGTTTGACCTACTTATAGCCCTAAAGTAGGTCACAGATGAACCAATTCACCTGAAATGCAAACTCACTCTTACAATTCTTAAGGGAGATATTATGACCAAATTTCAAAGTTGTACGTGCATCCGTTACGGAAAAAATGACCCAGGACGGCCGGACAGCCACACAGACAGCACCATAACATAATATGTCCCGTCTAATGACGGGCGTATAAAAAGCATAATCATAGTAATGAAGTTTCATGCTATAGTCTACAGAAATATAAACTTAGCTGTAGGTTTTAATTTGTGTGATATGCAACAAAGATTTCAAACTAAAGTCATATGCTCTGATCAGCAAGATATCAGAAATATAAGAAAATCAACAATGTGTACCAATACATTCTAATTAACAATATCTTTTATAATATCCAGAAGTGTTTAAATCATATGATTTTCCTTGCCTGTCTATCCTCTGTAATTCTCCCTTTAAATCCTTGAGTAAATCATGTTTGACTTTGAGCATGGCCCTTTTGTTGTTTGATACAATTTTTTCAGGTTCCAATGTTGCCCTTCAAATTCACATAGAGATTAAAATCAATTTAGAAATTATTTACAGATAATATGTTCTCTTTTTTATACAGTATAAAGACCAGTGAATAGCCACACATTCTAATAGGCTTAATTATCACCCTTATTTTCCACTGATAAGTGATTTATAATGATCTTACTTTTTTATTTTCTCCTGTAGAATTTTTGGAGATTTATCTATGGCTACCAGCTGCCACAATGTCTGCGTTTTGTGATCTATCGATTTTCTACGATGGTCAGCTAGCCCTGGATGTTCATTTGCAGAAAGGCTAGAATCCTCATGAGGTATCATGGCACCTTTCGTCCTGGTATAAAATAAATTAATGTATGTACTGGTATACAAATACATTTGATACATGTATTTAAAAAAGGGAATTAACATCTTTCCCTACTATAATTTCACTGAATAAAAAAATGAAAGAAAACAAGATTTTTGTACTACTGAATGTTTTTTTTTTTTTAAAAATTCAAATTGGTTGTAAACAAAATTTAGCTTGGCACCACAAATATCCTGGGGAACTATTCTGATATCTCTGGTGTCATCTTAAAAGTGTCCATGTCAACATTACAGCATCTGTGAACTGCATGCAAGTTTTGAAATGGTCCATTTTCAACAAAACGTTCATGCTGCATGATTGAAATGTATGGATATAAGTATCCCCACATCCACGATTTAGATATGGATATAAGTATCCCCACATCCACGATTTAGATGATGCATTCATCTGGCCTGGATTTCCCAAAACAATTTAAAGTCAAAACTTGGACATTAGTCTGAAATTTTACTAAAATTTTGACTTCAAATAAAAGAAAACTTTTCGAGAAATCCAAGCCTGTTCAGTATTTTTCAAATTGTGGCCAGGTTATAGATTTTGCAGAAGTTTAAACTTATTTTCAATAGTTCATTTCCAAGAAACACCTACATGATTCAAACTGGCATGGATGATCGATGCCTCTATGGATGATCGATTCCTCTGTGGATGCACACAACTATCCCCAGGATTTAGATGCTTATAACAATCTAGTTTGCCAATACAACTTATCATTGGGTCAAATGCTCTCTGATGCGTTTCATACCGATTGTTAGGCCGTTCTTGGCACACTGATTTTGACTAAGGATAACTCCATTTACCTGATCAAGATGTGGGGCTCACGGTGGGTGTGACCTATCGACAGGGGATGCTTACTCCTCCTAGGCACCTGATCCTACTTCTGGTATATCCAGGGGTTCATGTTTGCCCAAGTCTCTATTTTGCATTGTTTATAGGAGTTATGAGATTGATCACTGTTTGCTATCTTCGCCTTTCCCGCTTAACTTTGATTATTATCAGTGAGGTGAAACAAACACATCTGGGGGCACATAGGGATACAGTAAGGAGATATATGGCACACATCCTCATTAGTTTCAAGCAGCCATGTCTATTTATGTTAGAAAAGCTTAATTAATATACAGGTCAAGGAAACTATACATGCATTTTCTTATAAATTAGCATGCTAAATGAAGTCCCCATGTGACTTGTTATCTGACCATTCAGCTAAATGACTTGTTATCAGGTTACTACGAAAAAACTATGTATTTCATGTTAGAAAAATGCCAAATTTTCTAATCGCTTTCAGAGAGACACAACGATTTTTTTCAAGCAATCAATATATGAAATAAGAATTAGTATTTTAATTTATATTACTGGGTATCTAATATTTCCATGCTCACATTGTTTATATTTTCTCACCTTTTCCATGACAAAGCTTTCATCATGATCTTGGACTGTAGTGGTATATCCATTAACTTTTCTAGCTCTCTCTGGTTATAAACAAGATCTTCCGATGTCTCCCCAACAGAGTTTTGTAGCTGGTGCATTTTTCCTGTTCCAGTCCTTGGGGAACTCCTACATATATGATGCATGATATGTACCCAATAGTATCAAAATAACCCCTTTAAAATGATAACTGAATGCAATTCTATTTACCAAACTTGTCTGAAGTAAGTGTGTGTGTGTGTGTATACATATAATTATTATTAGTCACATGGTTTGTAGTTGGTTTACTGTGGAATCATCATTGTTCGTGGGGGATTGATGTTCGTGGATTTCGTGGGTCACTCTTACCCACGAATTTATGTGTCCTCAAACATTTTTTAAACCAAGTAGAGTTATCTCTCCTAATGACATTGTATCACTTACCCATGAAATTACATCCCCACGAACCAGCAAAATTTTGCTTACCCATGAACATTGGCCCCCACGAATTAAAATTAAAATGATTCCACAGTATATGTGGCCAATAAAATTCATATGGAATTTAATGACACATAATGCAAGAAAAAAAGGACATTTAAACCTCAAAGTACTCATTACATTTACATACAATTTCCAGTTTAAATCAACAAGAGGCCCATGGACCAAATTGCTCACCTAAGTCACTAGCCCTGCTGTTGTTCAGCAGTCATGATTTTTAAAGAGGAAAGCTACTACAGAGAAATTTGATGTGGATGAAAAGTGGAGGACATGTACAAAATATTTTAAAAATGAAAACTTTAAAATTTACTTTACTCAGTCAAAAAATGTAGTTTTCATAGAAAGTAATATGAAACAAATTTAAAAACCCTGCTAGACTTAAACACGATCTACAGTTCTGCAGAAGGCATGCCAACCTACTGAGCTGCTCCACTATGCAATTAAATCTTTAAGGAATATACAAATATTGCTGATATCTATATTTTCATTTATGTTTTGAAAGGAAGTCAGCCATTAAGACGATGTAATATGCCTCCTTAAATGATTTTTTTTTCAATCTTTTTATTATAATAATAATAATAAATTCTTTTAATAAATTCCCATGAAAATTTTCACTTAATATTGTGACCTAAACATATCCCCACAGGGTTACGACAAAAATGAACACTATTCACACATGGGGATGCCTCAATAGTCAATACCATTTATGACTAACATGACCTTGCTGTTTTGGAGTTCTGAAGGAGACCTTTTAAAAGATATATTCTTTCTTGCATACATGCTCATCCACTCTAAGCCTACAGTTAATGATTTGAATAAACAAGAGGCACTTAAGGACAGATAAGTCACCTAGGTATTAGTAAGGACTGATAAGTCACCTGAGTAATAGTAAGGACTGATAAGTCACCTGAGTATTAGTAAGGACCGATAAGTCACCTGAGTATTAGTAAGGACCGATAAGTCACCTGAGTATTAGTAAGGACCGATAAGTCACCCGAGTATTAGTAAGGACCGATAAGTCACCTGAGTATTAGTAAGGACTGATAAGTCACCTGAGTATTAGTAAGGACTGATAAGTCACCTGAGTATTAGTAAGGACAGATAAGTCACCTGAGTATTAGTAAGGACTGATAAGTCACCCGAGTATTAGTAAGGACTGATAAGTCACCCGAGTATTAGTAAGGACTGATAAGTCACCTGAGTATTAGTAAGGACTGATAAGTCACCTGAGTATTAGTAAGGACAGATAAGTCACCTGAGTATTAGTAAGGACTGATAAGTCACCTGAGTATTAGTAAGGACAGATAAGTCACCTGAGTATTAGTAAGGACCGATAAGTCACCTGAGTATTAGTAAGGACCGATAAGTCACCTGAGTATTAGTAAGGACAGATAAGTCACCTGAGTATTAGTAAGGACCGATAAGTCACCTGAGTATTAGTAAGGACCGATAAGTCACCTGAGTATTAGTAAGGACAGATAAGTCACCTGAGTATTAGTAAGGACAGATAAGTCACCTGAGTATTAGTAAGGACCGATAAGTCACCTGAGTATTAGGACCGATAAGTCACCTGAGTATTAGTAAGGACCGATAAGTCACCTGAGTATTAGTAAGGACTGATAAGTCACCTGAGTATTAGTAAGGACTGATAAGTCACCTGAGTATTAGTAAGGACAGATAAGTCACCTGAGTATTAGTAAGGACCGATAAGTCACCTGAGTATTAGGACCGATAAGTCACCTGAGTATTAGTTAAAAATATCACTAACTCCAAGGGCTATGAAATCTATGATAATTTTCCTGTTCAGAACATCTAAGCTGAAAGACTTCACATAATGAAATACAAATGTATATGTTATATTAACACTACATGACTATTTTGAACCAGCACTTGAGTCAGAGCCCTAGGGTTGCAAAATTCACAATTTGGGTACATCTCTCTGCTTTTCATACATATGCATTTAGTTTCTATACAGTATCAGCAAAAGTAAAGAATTATTTAAAATTTAATAATCATTTAATTTTACATGTTACACGCTTTTTCATTGGTTGAAAAATTATTGGAATATCATATCCAACGAAAAAAAAAAATGACCGGAACTACTTTCTATTGGAATGTTGGGGATTCCTCTGGATGCTTCGTATTCATATATAGATTAGGGAATCCTGAAAAGAAAAACTTAACAATTCTATCGATCTATATAAATTTATTAAACAAAATCAAACAAATATCAAATATTATATATTAATTAATTATGCAAAATGAAATAAACATTGCTGTTTGAGGACCCCCCTCCCCCCCTCCCCCCAATATAACAACACACATCTGCTTCTGCAATTCTGGACTGAGAGTTAAATGAATTCAACCGGGGATGACAACGAATAGTCCAGTTTGCACCTTGTGACAACTTCTTTCATGTCACAAACCCAAATACCAGATACACCGCACACTGCCTCAGAGATACTGCAATATCGTAGCCCTTAACGACTATGGTTTCAAACTCCAGCTTATGTTTATGAGTGGGCTCCGAAACGAGGCTTCCATACGACGTTACAACAGCCTTAGGAATTCACTGATAAAACTCGAAAAACCCTCTGTAATACTCACTTGTCTACTTGGAAGCCGTGACAACTCTCAAGAGAACCCTACTTGGCATCCCACATCATGATTATGCACATGTCCCACGCTTTCCGTTAGTACCGACATCGAACTTTGCACTTAATGCCAGCAATTTTCTCTCAACAGGACTTATCTCTAACTCATCCTTTCAAAACTGCATTCTTCAGTCCACAAGAAACCCATTTGCTCAACAGTAAACAACAGTAAAAGCCATTACGCCTAACTGATTTAGTTTTTTTTTAAAGTTGTGTATTCACAAATTACTACGCCCATCTCAAAATGACAAAGAATGTAGTCCAATTCAACTCAAATCATATAATGTTTTATCATATAAATTCAATGTTTTAAAATATTAAATTATAAGGAATAAATTCATTATTTTTTCATTGGATGGAGATATACCACCAAAAAAAAAAGACCGAAAACTTTTGCATCATGCACTACGCGCAATGATGCAGTTTTCCATCTTTTTTTTTTTGTGGTATACCTCCATCCAACAAAAAAATTAATTCATTCCTTAAATACACCAACATTTATGAGATGATAAACGGTCAAAACTTCAAAGAGAACGATTCTTTACAAACATTACCTGATTCATCATTTGGGTCTCTTAATTAAGTTCTGCTGCAAGTTTACATAGTGTCTTAACAAGTGATTCTTTCTGTAAAAGTGACATGTAACCCATCAATCCTGTAAAAACTGCTTTAATTCTGGTACTTTAAAACTTTCAAAATTCATCCTGAAAACTGGATGTTGATGTGCTTGCATCAAGTACAAAATAAATGTTAGAATCATAACGTTGTACGGTATCTTTCATGGACAGCAACTTTATCAACAACTTCAGGAGTGACTTTCAGAATTAAACTATGATAAAGTTTTTCATTTTTGACTGCACTGATTGTTTGACAATATGCTGTTTGGAGAGTCTTCACTGTATGGAAGGAAGAGAAGGATTGCTATTCTGCATATTCTTAAGCTTAGCAATGAAATTTTACTTAATGCATCTTAATCATTAATCTCAACAAAGTCTAACAAACAAGAGCACGTACAGGAAATGTTACATACCGCTAAGCAGAGCATCCCCTCATGACAGGAAATGTTATGAACATATGCATTATTTAGGCATAAATGAGGAATGAGGGCAAATTCTTTTGTAGGAAATCAAGATGGAATAGCTCATACATGATTATATATACACACACATATATAGATTCGATGAGAGTAAATATGAAGTATCTATCATGTAGAAACTCCATTCAATTCATATATCCCTCCTTTATCCCATCCCTGCCTCTTGCTGCTCTCATTAACAATCAACACCCTAACACCCCTCTCTTTCTCAGCAGAAGAGGTATCTTTTTTGTATCAAGGAAAAGGTTTCAAAATATATGAAATGGTTAAGTGGATAACACTAGGTATAACAACAAACATCTTGCAAAGGGGGGGGGGGGGGGTCAACATGCATATGTTGGGGGCAGTTTCCCTTATTGCTAGTAGAAACACATATGCTCCAAAGTAATTTAACTACCTTACAGTTACATGCATAAAGCATCAAATCTGACATTTTCCACGGAAGCAACATTTTTTTCCGCATTGAAACGGGACGACAATTCCCGGTGATGAGACTGAGAGGTCACTAAAGCTTGTCAAATGTCTTTTTTGAAATGAAACAGGACAATAATATCCCAGTAATGAGAGATCACTGAAGCTTAATTGTGAAATGTCTTTTTTCCTTTCAAGAATTACATACTTCAAAATGTGTCATGGATTAATTCTATATTGTTAACTGACATGAGTAGACTAATGAAACTGCGATGATCATAGAAATGTGTTTTATCATATTATTTTAATTACTCAAAGTTCGCTGATGAATGGCACGGTTAATTCATACACAACGTCCCAAGATTTGTGCATGCTAACGTTCAATAATATGGCAACATACAAACACAAAGATAGCTCACCAACTTCAATGAAGTCATGCATGCTGTCAATATACCAGCAGTCATGATAGTTTTCTAATTTTTACTTTTACTTTATCCGGAAGTCTGTATTGTCAACTCGTACAAAAAATTCCAGTGTTTAAATGTGGTAATAACCCGATATTTCCAAAAAATATTTCACCAATTAACTTGAAAATAAAAAGGGTTCATCCTCTTACAATGCCACAGAAGTATGTGAACACTGATAATCCTTAGTGAAAGGGTTCTCTTTAAATTTTGCCCACAAACCGCAACGTCCACACACGCACATTAGCGATGCTATATCCCCTTCGCAACTAGTTGCACGAGGATATAATAATGTTCAAAATTCAACACTATATTTCTCTGAGAAATCATCAAAGCAGAAATTAAAGCTTTCATGCCATGAAAAAATTATGTGATTTCATTTTTGGAGATAATTAGTGATTTGTACTCACTGTTTTAGTTTAGTGGTGATAACCGAGCTACCACTCACTTGATGTTCCAACATATCTTGTCCTTTAGACATATCACTATGAAGGCCAACTGGTAGCTGATGAAATCGAGTCTGGGGACGAGTTCTATCAAAGAAACAAAGAAAAACCTGAAATTTTACGATCATTTACAAATGCAATTGTACATGTACATGAACTGCTGGTAAAATGCAAATCAACATTTATTGGTTTTCCATTTACTGTAAATGCTCTTTTTTTTGTGGTGCAATAGTTTAAAATCTGGAAATAACTATTTTCTCATTTGTTATTTGCAACCATTAATACTAATTTAACGGTCGCAAACTGAGTTTTACAGACGATATGTTTATGGAGCCAGTAGAATGTGTGTTTGCGATCATTAAATCAGCCTTAATATTCAAAAATAACAAATGTGAATATAGTTTTATTCCCATTGAGTTCATGTATCAAAACTAAGTAAATGAAGGAAATGAAGTAATTAAATTATGTACGAGAAGCATTTAATTTGTTTAATGCTTTTTAGGGGGTCACTGAGAAGGGGGGGGGGGGGGGATTTCCTAAAGATCCTTCACTCGCACCAGCCTAGCTAAGTTACATGTACTTCACATAAAAATTTTTTTGCAGAAATGTGGGATTTTAAAGCATGAATTTACAGTGTAGACTAACATTTATGCATGGGTTTACATTTAGGCATTGTAGTGATTGTTATACATAAATCTAAAAAAAACCTCCAAGAGTTTGTACACAGGTACATTAAACACTGTACTCATCAATATGTGTGTATTACACTCCTTGTGTAAAAGCTCATATTCATTTTGCAAAGGAAACTCACCTGTTTGTCTGAATGAGACATAATACACATTGCTATTGTTTGAATTTTATAAAACAATTCTTCATATGATTAGCAAAAAAGCATAAGATTCGCAGCTTGTGTAGGAGTTCTAATATAAAAAAAAACGTAACAGAAGTGACTCGCAATAAATATATAATATTTACAACATGTAAATGTATTTAAGCTCAATGAAAATCTCAAGCTAGGCACTTAAAAGTTACAAAAGTAATGTTCATACCGATGTTAGAAATAATGAAGAGGCATCTCGCCGAAAAACTATATGCATTTTTCAACGGAAACAAAATATGGGGAAAGGGAACAACGACAGTAAAACCATGCCCCCTTCCCCTCTTTCATCCTTTGTATGTTCGGAAATACATGTAGCATATACAGGGATTTTTTTAGGGTCTGTAGGGGGATGGAATAAGGCCCCATTCCCAATGCTAAAAAGCAGCAAAATTTATGTCAGCACCTCAATGACTGCCAAATTTGGGAAAAAGTAATGACATTTACAATATGTGGTAACATACAAATCATCAACAGTACTATACACGAGGTATTTATTATTGGGTAATTTAGCAAGAAACACCACTCATGAAATAAAATTACTCCCAATTATTTTTATATTGTTGAAATATATGTAAAATCTATTGATCAACAGTCCCACAAATTTGTGTTCTCACGATTTGATGTCTGTGTGTCATTTCAGGATATTATGTATTCACGTAAAATAAGATATCTATAATAATCAAACCTTTTTCAATTTGCAAATTACCAGCAGTGATACACGTGGTCACATTGTTCACTTGATGACATTTGTTTCTCACATCTGAGAACAGTAATCCATGTATGTTAATCAGCTCAGTCTGTACATTCTTATTTCTAAAAAATATATTTGCATTCAGCTGGGTGCTTACTTGCTTTCTCTCCTACTGGGTTCAGTGGTTTGTTCTTTTCTCAAGGCTTGAACAACATCTAGCTTTAATGGAATCTGCAACAATTAAGCAAGTCAATGATCATCTTTTTAAGTCTGTTATAACAGGATGGGAGAAAATGCAACACACCAGACCAGGATTTGAACCTGGGCCCCTGGAATCTTTAGTCGGGTGCTCTACCAACTGAGCTATCTGGTCACAAGTGATCGAACTCGGTTGACTGCTACATTCCTCCCTCCTTAAAAGTGTTCACACTTGAGGACATCCACCCATATTCTTTTTACCCCTGGCAGGACTTTCACCTGCAAATCCAGGGGTTGTCTATGGCACAAAATGTAAAAGGGAAAAAATGCAACGGACCTGACCAGAATTCGAACCTAGTCCCCCTGAATCTCTAGTCAGGTGCTCTACCAACTGAGCTAATCTATTATACCTTTGTACATGCTCATTGCTGTACACATTTTAAATTTTTCACCTACACACAGTTGAATATTTCTGCTAGGGGTGAAACGATGCAGTACCTTCTCGATTTTCGATACTTTAGTCTCGATTTGATGATTTTTGATTCGATACAATAGCATGTACCAAATTCTTTATAATGCTAATATTTTTTTATGTTTCGTTTTATTTATTGCTCTCTGCAAATAAATTCTACATAATGTAAACACGTTTAACATAGAGCAACACTCTTATCACTTGTCCTAAAGCCGAAATGTCGCCATACCCAGGATTTAAATATTGGGGTGCATTTTTTAACTCGACTGCGTCCATTTTGATACAGCAAAGTTTATTCTATGTTGATTGGGCAATTTTCAATTCCATTGGTTAATCAGAAACCGTGTTATCAAGAACAATGTGTACTATGATTTTAGAACCGTATCGAACTGAAACAGACCCCGAATAAATCGAACATCGAATCGAGACCACTACATCGCAATTCGGTCACATCGCGATGCATCGTTTCACCCCTAATTTCTGCCACAATAGATGTAAAAAAAAAAACATTTTATACTTCTATTTACATTAATCACACATGTGATTTAAAAAGAACAAGATGTGTTTGTGAAACACAAATGCCCCCCAATAATGGCCAATTCCAAAGATGGCCATGGTCACTAGGACAAATATCTTGGTACCAGTAGAAAGATCTTGTCACAAGAAATGCTCATGTGCAGGATGAAAGCTCTAATATTTACCATTTAAAAGTTATGACCAATGTCAATTTTTTAAAAAGTAGGTCAAATGCCAAGGTCAAAAGGTTTAGTTCCCATGGAAAGGTATTGTCACAAGGAACACTCATGTGAAAAATCAAAGCTCTAACACTTATTGTTCAAAAGTTATTAGCAAGGTTAAAGTTTTCAAAAAGTAGGTCAAACTTCAAGGTCAAGGTCACAGGGTCAAATAGTTTGGTACCCACAGAAAGGTCTTGTCACAAGGAATACTCATGTGAAATATCAAAGCTCTAACACTCACTGTTCAACATTTATTAGCAAGTTTAAAGATTTTAAAAAGTAGGTCAAACTCCAAGGTCACTGGGTCCAAAATGTTGGTACCCACGGAAAGGTCTTGTCATAAGGAATACTCATGTGAAATATCAAAGCTCTAACACTCACTGTTCAACATTTATTAGCAAGTTTAAAGATTTTAAAAAGTAGGTCAAACTCCAAGGTCACTGGGTCCAAAAGCTCTAGCACTTTACTGTTCAAAAGTTATTAGTAAGGTTAAAGTTTCAGACAGAATTACAGACAGGACAAAATCAATATGCCCCCAATCTTCGATCTCGGGGGCATAATCATAAGTTGTATTTCTTAAATCAGCTTCTTATAACATTTGAAGTTCATTCACTTACTACCAATCATTTATTATTGAGTACTTTTCATTTTTAGATACATGCGCGCTGCATTGCATGGTTGATACACTCCACATGTTTTTGTACTAAACATGAAGTGTCATCCTTGTTGTCAAGTTTCACTAAGTGAATACGCTGTTTCCCAATTAGATAAGTCAGGATAGTTTCTTTGGTTTTGATTGGCATAAGTGAATAGAATTCAAAGTATATAATGGTGTGTTTGATCAGTTTTACTCACTTGGTTGGGCACTAACCTAGTGGTTACTTTTCTCTTCCCTTATTCTGATAATAAACCTCCAGGTTTTAAAGCCCTGAATAGTTTCTAGCATGAAATAAGCATGAATTTTGTAAGGATGGGAGTTAGGGATTGCTAAAGGTTAACAGCAGGTATTTGGTATAATTTTGATAGGATATTAGTATACAGTTAAAGTATATTATTGAGGGAGTTGATTAGCAAGATTCCAGTTCCCAAAAGGAAAATAGTCCTGGTCGAGGGGAAATGAAACCTTGCTAACTCCCTAAATGATTATAATTTAACTCTTTTATTATACCAAAACAAATTGAAAATATAAATCACTTTCGTTCAAGCTATTAAATCTTGTCTTTGAAGTTGTCGTCATGACCTTGACCTCAAAATCAATAGGGGTCATCTACTCCTTAGGTATACCAGTGTACCAAGTTTGATGTCTATCATGCAAAGGTTTCTCAAGACACTGAGCAGACAGTATCTTCCTATCTCAAGTAAGAGTTGATTGACCCTTGACCTGAAAATTAATAGGGGTCTTCTACTCATAACCAACCCACATATGAAATATCATTATGATTAAGTGAATGGTTCTCAAGATATTGAGCGAAAAATGTGTTCTAATGACCAACATACGGTGAGGTGCAAAGTAATGTGCCCCTCTTCATTGAAAGGGGGCACAATTATAATGCCTATCATAAATGCCCCTCTTCTTTAAATTAAGCATAATACTCATTATAAATGATTTTTTTGTACAGTCATTAGATAATTGCACGCACTGTATTAAGATATGCATATGCTTCGAATCAGACATACACATATATAGTACTGTTTTAGATGTAAAGGAATCATCGAATGGTCATACTTACTGACAAGCATATGCATGCCTCTTTGATTGTTAATATTTGTATAATCATTTTACAAATGAACAAAATAGAGTGAAATTCATACTGTTTGTAGTAAATGTGTCAATTGAACGATTCAATTGGACTTACTTAAACAAAATGTACCTCTTGGGAGATGGGGTGGGGGTGGGGTTAAGGGGGGGGGGGGTATGTTTGGGAAACATCTGTAACAGTCCCTGATACAATAGCACTAGTTCTTTGTCAAATTACATTGAATGCTTTTTAATAGAATATGTCATAAGGAATGAAAGTAATTTTTACCATAAATACTTTTCTTTACTTTTTTTTAAAATCTTATCATAAATGATATTAAAAAGTAAGTCAAGACAGTTTATGCTTTTCATAAACTGCTTTGCAGCTGGGCATTCATATATGGGCATACAATTATTCCTTATAATCAAAGATTTCTTTCATGTGTTCCTAATCATATTACAAGATTGATTGTACATTACCAGTACTATCTTAATTACCTTAGTCTTAATATCTGTAATCCTCATATTGTTAATTGAAGTAAGAATCATGGAAACAGCTTGTAGATACTGAAGATGGTCCCTCCGTAGTCTTTCCTTTCGCATTCTTTAGTTCAGGACAATAGAAGAAATAGAAAATTTAGACATAAATTAACTTTTACTCATTGTTATATTTTGAAAATTGGCACAATTCGGCCTTCCATAACACACCATCTGGCCACATGCAACATCTGTATAAAGTATGAGCTTCCATAGCTGCAGAACTGTATATAATTTTCCTAAAGTTGA
This sequence comes from Ostrea edulis, assembly GCF_947568905.1. Classification (NCBI taxonomy): domain Eukaryota; kingdom Metazoa; phylum Mollusca; class Bivalvia; order Ostreida; family Ostreidae; genus Ostrea; species Ostrea edulis. The sequence goes on along the minus strand of NC_079169.1, from coordinate 43,425,666 downwards.
AATAAGCTCTTGAGTATTGAAAATGTTACAAAAGCCTAGTTTGGTCCCTTACATTCCATTTCAAAATAAAAGTGGCTGGGATGAGGACCAGACCAATAAAAGCCATGAATTTAGTTCAATATTCAAACCTATTTGAATAATTATTATTCACCTGAACTGGGATGATTTCATCCAAAATATTCAACTAAAAATATTTGTGGGATATTAGTTCACATAGACATTATTGTTTCAGAAAGAGTATATATATGGAGATGAGCAGGGGTTTGAATTGACAAGCTAACTAACATGTATAAGTCAACAAACGAAATACAATGCAATGTAATACATTTAATAACAAGAGGCACATGGGCCACATCACTCACCTGAGTTACCTTGGCCCATATCTGGAGACTTTCCATATATATTTGCATGTAAAACCTTAGTCTGTATTGTGGCCCCAACATACCCATGATTTTTACAAACTTTAATCTGCACTATGTCAGGAAGCTTTTATGTAAATCTCAGCTCCTCTGGCCCATTGATTCTTGAGAGGATGATTTTAAAAGATTTTTTCTATTTATTCCCAATTTCCCATGTAAAACTTTGATCCCCTATTGTGGCCCCAAACTACCCCCGGGGGCCATGATTTGAACAAACTTGAATCTGCACTATGTCAGGAAGCTATCATGTAAATCTCAGCTCTTCTGGCTCATTGGTTCTTGAGAAGAAGATTTTTAAAGATTTTCCCTATATATTTGTATGTAAAACTTTGATCCCCTATTGTGGCCCTAATCTACCCCTGGGCACCATGATTTGAACAAACTTGAATCTGCACTATGTCAGAAAGCTTTCATGAAAATTTCAGCTCATCTGGCCCAGTGGTTCTTGAGAAGATTTTTAAATGACCCCACCCTATTTTTGCATTTTTGTGATTATCTCCCCTTTGAAGGGGGCATGGCTCTTCATTTGAACAAACTTGAAAGCCCTTTACCCATGGATGCTTTTGGCCAACTTTGGTTATAATTGGCCCAGTGGTTCTTGAGAAGAGGATGAAAATGTGAAAAGTTTACAACGATGCCAACGCCGACAGACAACAGACAAATTTTGATCAGAAAAGCTCACTTAAAAAGCATACGAAAGTTCTACAAGTAAAAAAAAAATGCCTTGCATTAAAGTAGTGGTATACGCTGGTCTGATAGTCCTTAAACTATTCTGTAAAAAAACTAAGAATTGTCATTTTCAGTTAAACATTAAAAGCAATGTTAATGAGTCTTGAGATATTTAAGGTAGCTCCATTCTCATGTGACTTATCAATATTAATGGTTAAAAGTGGAAAAACTTTATTAATTTCCACTCAATATAGTTTAATTCAATTAATAACCAAAGAAAATGTATATGTTGCCACTTTTTTTAAAGATGTCAGACATACAAAAACAGAAGTATATATCAACATCAGAAAATCACACATTTTTGTTAAACAGAATAATAAAAATAGATAAAAACTTGTTGAAATGACAAAATTTAAATATTAACAGTTTTAAAAAAACTGCTAATTCATAAATATGTATAGATTAATCATGTATATTAGGGAAACCAATGTATAATAGACATCCAGTTGAGGAAATTCCAGCACAGGAGTTATTGCCCTTGACAACATTTTTAAAATCATAAATAATTGATTATCTATGGAAAATATAAACTTTTTCAGTATTAATAGTTTACCAGATTTTTTATTATATCCAGTGAATAATATTACTCAGAAAGATATATTTCTAACATGCGTAAAGTTTAATTTATTAAGATTTTTGCATAAACCTATGATGTCACATGAGGATCGATCGACCTTAAAAATGACCAATGATTTGAAACGATGTAATATAACCAGTAAAGCATTCCATCGTGCAGGCCCTGAATAGTCAAAGCACCTGTTTCTAAAAGTCTTAGTTAGAATCCGGGGAAGGTTCAGAAGCATCCCGTTTTCTAATCACAAGTTTCTAGGCAAACAATACAGGGCAATGACTTAATTCTGTGGACTGCTTTGTAAGCATGTACAAGTACTTTATATACAGTACAGAACCAGAAGCCAATGGAGGATGTACAGCGACTGTTAATTAGCACCAATGTAATGTGGTCATGCTTTTTAGTAGGAGTGACTATATTCTCGCTGCTGAATTTTGCACATGTTGCAGATTGTTCATGCACTGGCAAGCTGAGTAGGAATGCTTTCGAAGTTACAAGAGCATGTATTAGCATTTCATAATGTATCTAATCCTTCCTATATTTCTTATCTGGAAAAATCACATGAAGCTTTGAATTTTCTGGTCGCATGACGCTTTAATGAATATTTGAAAGTGTTTGGACACAAGTATAGTGGAAAAATATGTTAGGAATTTTTTTATATTAAACCTATGAGACGACGATGCAAGAATACAGTGATACAAGGCCTCAACTTTGTGAATTTTTTCCTGCACCATAAATTGAAGGTTTTTATAAGGGGTGGATCTGGAGCTCTCTGATCTGTCCCATTATTTTCTCAGAGAGCTACAGATCTGCAGCTTAGTTCCAAATGCCTCTCCATTGAAAAGCATGAACCAAACAAATATTGAGAGAAAGGTAGGTAGACAGACATGGTGATTCCTTGGTACCATCCAAACTGTTTTGGGAGTGGGGGCATAAATATCCAAACATGTCTAATGAAAATTAATAGTTTTGGGTATCTATTATTTTTTACTGGTAAAATGGCAGGGAGAAAGAGATCAAATTTGCTTACTGAAAATCTAATCCTTGAAATTAATGTAATTTACAATTACACAGCTCCACAGGTGGTCTGAATTGACCTGAGGGGACCTATAAGGCAAAGCCTCCAGAAAGCTCATCGATTTCAGCATATACATGTATTGCATGTTTGTTTTTCTTGTTTGGCTAATATAGCAATAGATACATGTAAGATAAATTGTATTCATTTATCCGAGATTTGAATTATGAAAAAAAGTGTGACAAATTAAATGTCAGGGTGCCCAGAAGGTATGGAAGCTCCAAAATTTTAGCATATATTGGGGTGTTCTATTGTCCTGGATAAAAAAAATAAAAAAATAAGTTTGACGGTCCTAGCCCCAACAGTTTTGTTTGTATACTGCCTACAAGGTTTTCCTACCAAGCGATACTTTGACCTTAACCTTTGACCTTGAAAAAGTAATAGGCATCTTCCTCTCATCATGGTGATCAAATGTACCAAGTTTCAATATCCTGGAGCTTACAGTTCGGTTTGTATCCTGCCTACAATGTTTTTCAACCAAGTGATACTGCGACCATGACCTTTGACTTCTGACCTTGAAAAACAACAGGCATCTGCCTCTCATCATGGTGATCAAATGTACCAAGTTGCAATATTCTGGAGCTTACGGTTCGGTTTGTATCCTGCCAACAAGGTTTTTTATTAAGTAATACTATGACCTTCACCTTTGACTTCTGACCTTGAAAAACAATAGGCAGACTTCCTCTCATCATGGTGATCAAATATACCAAGTTGTAATATCTTGGATCTTACGGTTTGGTTTGTATCCTGCCCACAAGGATTTCCTACTAGGTTTTCCTACTAAGTGATAATACAACCTACCTGCAATAATGTAGCCCTCTCCGATTTGGGGGGTGGGGGCTACAACTCCTTAGTATCTCCATAATGGTGCAAATGCAGGAGTGATTCACCCCGGCAACATTTTCAATCAATCAGTCTTAACATTTGCTGACTTTCTTTACGTAAAAAAAATGATATTCTATGTTTCTTAGTCAATATCTATAGGTTATAGACGTTGTATGGGGAAATATGATGACCGAGTTTTTTGGCGCGTAGACGGACCAAGCTTGCGAGGTGACTGTCTGTGACAAAAAATGAGGTCGTCATATTTTCCCATACAAAATCTATAACCTTTTTATGATATACTTTCAATTTCATTTAGAAACTAACAATAATTTTAATTTTAACAATTTCTTTATTGGTTTAACTGAGTAAAAGATGAAAAACACAAAAAATTTGAATTACAACCTGCAACTTACGATTTGTGAGGCACAATTCTACCGTTTTCAACAATTTCGATAAATTCCATGTTCTCGATTCATATTTGTGCGCCATGTTTGATGTACTGAAGTTTCTTCAACTTCCAATTGTCAAGTTATTTGCCTATGCCATTGTTCTGCATATAGTCAGTTTTTAAATCAAGGTAAGCTACTGACAAACAAGTTGATGGTGCAGGCGTTTCAACAGTCTTGATTGAAGTCAGCATTTCACAAATTCTATGGTCATTATAACGATCTAGTTCGTCAATACAACCTATCATTGGGTCAAATGCTGTCTGACATGTTTCATACCGATTGTTAGGCTGTTCTTGGCACACTGATTTTGACTACGGATAACTTCGTTTACCTGATCAGGATATAGGGCTCACGGCGGGTGTGACCGGTTGACAGGGGATGCTTACTCCTCCTAGGCACCTGATCCCACCTCTGGTGTGTCCAGGGGTCCGTGTTTGCCCAACTATCTACTTTGTATTGCTTATAGGAGTTATGAGATTGATTACTGTTCGTTATCTTCACCTTCCATATAAGGTAGTATTTACATCAATGGATGAGTACGGAGGAGAAAGCTATTTCGTCGGTATTGAATTTAATATCAAGTTAAAAACCGAACAGCAGAGTGTAAATTCTTGCTGCAACCATATGATTTTCCTTTCTTTGTCGAAATGGTTCAAGTAACTACATTTTCGCCTTGATTGTCAATATTTAGGTTTTTCGGTAGATCCACCCATGAGATCTCGCGATAACAAGCATGGTGGAGCAGATGAAGAATTTTGCATGCTGTACTTGATATTTAATGAAAAACACCTTTATTAAACATGCCCAAGCACAAAGTTGGTACTCCTTTTGGTGTAAACAACATTTGGGACTAAAACAAGGAGCTTATTATCTGTTATTCAAAAAATCATTTTGCACCATTACGGAGATCCTAAGGAATTGTAGCCCTATCCTGAAAATGTCAGAATAAACAAAATCGGATAGGGCTACATTGCAGCTCACTACAACCTTGACCTTTGAAAAACAATAGGCATCTTCCTCTCATCATGGTGATCAAATGTACCAAGTTGTAAAATCTCGGATCTTATGGTTTGGTCTGTATCCTGCCCACATGGTCCGCACAGACGCCATACTTCGACGGGCATATAAAAATTACATCCGAACATGGTAAAAACGTTATATTTTTACTTTTCTAGTCACAGGTTTTGAGTCATATGATTATTATTTGATATTATTTTTTTATTTGTTTTATTACAGTTACTTATACAAATTCAATGTTTAAAATAAACTGAATTTGGCTTTTTTGCACTTTAACCCCAAAGCAGTAATGAAAATAACAGAGAATTAAGGAAAAACAGAATGTCCTACGATGTCACGATATTATCATGATATTGTGAAAAAAAATTGTGATATATTGCGATACGTCAAAATTTTTGACGATACCCATCCCTAGTTATAGGACTATAGGAGTATTTTTCGACACTGAAAATTCAGTAGAGAACAAATGTCCTAATCTCTAGAGCTCGCTTGCAGCACTTGCTATTACTGTATATCCTCCACTTTCCATCTCTTAACAGTTTTCTCTGGTTTCCCTCCAAGACCTCACAACTCTAGGTCTATATCTTCTGGCAGGACTCTCACTTAAAGAGCCATTTCATGACCATACTGTTACTGGAAAAGTAGGCATGACCTAATCAAAACAGACATTATTTACCTGGAGTGGCCAGGGTGATAATTGCTATACACAATGAAAAACACAGAAAGTTAAAAAAGAAAACATTGAAAATCTGCCGACTGAACGCACTGTTTAGAAATAAAAATTTAAAAGAAATACATCAATTCATTTAGGCCTATTCAAACCTGACAAGATTTCCTGAAATTTTCATGTTCCTACTGTATTTATCTAAATTCATTAAATCAAGTAATTGTATACGAATTCCCATGTAAATCAGGTTGTGTAATATTCATATTCTATGAAGGAAAGGGTTAATTATGTTCCCCAAACAAAGTTTGGGAACATATTGTTTTTACTCTGTTTCTTATTATTATTATTATTATTATTATTATTCTTTTTCTCCGGTACTTTTTTGTCCGGTAGTGTTCTCAGAAACTACAAAAGGGATCGATATGAAACTTTCCAGGATGATAGTATAGCGTTTGTAGATGTGCATAGTGATAGTCATTTTGTTTGCACGTGCATGCACGCGCGCGCACGTGCATTCCAATTTTGGTATAAAAAATGGAAAATCAGAATATTGAAGGAAGCGATATAAATCCTAAATAGGATGATAGTATATGATTTGTACATATGAAAAATAATATTTATTTTGTCAGCACGTGCACGCATGCGCGTGCACGCGCATTACAAAATTTGTACACTAACTTTGGAATCAGTCTAACTTTTTTGTTGTTCATTGAAATGGCTTGAAATTCATATCAGAGGTAGATATTGAGACTCTTAACTGATTTGCATGGTCAAAATTACCAATTTGCACGTGCATGCACGTGCGCTTCATTTTGATTGGATAATACTAAAACGTTTGTAACTATCTTGTTTATGAAGTGAATGAGATGATATTCACAGCATATGTAGACAATATGTGTATCTATATATTGGTGTAAGAAAAAAATGCCAACGCACACGCGCATGCGCGTGCAACGTTTTTAAATTTTCAATTTTTAAAGGACGATAACGTTTTTGTTTTTCATCAAATTCTATTGATATTAATGGTTTAGATGTGTCTTGTTACTCCTTACAAATTGTTGTGGTTAGAATTACTGCTCAGCACGTGCATGCACGTGTGCTGAATTCTGATTGGACGATTTTAAAATCGCTATAACTTCCTTGTATTTGGTGGAAACGTTATGAAATTCACACTGTGGGTATATGATACAAATGCCTGTTGAACGACATCAACAAAAATTCGGAATCATACACGCGTGCACGTGTATGCGCGTGCAACGCTTTCTTTCATTTTTTTTGGTACTGAAATGAGCATATTGAACGTACTACATGTAATTAAAGGCTAAAATAAAATGATTTTTTCCTATAGATTCACAAGGACATCACTTTTTAATTGGGGGAGGTTTGGGGAACATATGTAACGGTCCCCGTTACAATTAGAACTAGTTTGATTTGGAATCATCATTAATTTCATTGATACATGTATGACCAAAATTAGTTTGAGGACATTAGCCAACATTTCTTGTTTTCTTGTTTATCAGGCCATTAGAATGACAACACATGATTGACAGAGGTAATCCAGGCATTCTGGAAATGATGCCCGAGAAGGAATTACATGCAAAATGGTAGGCATGAAAGCTTGTGCTTCTACTACAGGAACCATTTATTTTCTGGATTCCAAATGCCAACCATCATAAGCTAAATAAAGCTTGAATTGCCGTTAATTTGTATGATGATTTTTTTTAGGATATTTTCTTCGAGACACAATTTGACTGTGACTGATTACCTCTAATGTTTGAATCTTTAATTCAGGTACACAGCAATTATCAACTCACAAGTTAAAAAAAAATACTGTGAACCTATTTATAAGGTAAATGAAAGGGTGGATATGCCTGCAATATGGGATATCAGAACTATGAAAATTTGGATCTCTTCAGAAAAAGAAGTTACAAAATTGATGCCTCATTTGGGCAACTCTTATAAAATTAGTGATGATAACAATTCATCTCTTGTACAAAAATATCTGGTTGATTTGAAGATTACAGAATGTCGCTAGCGAATACCCTAGTACCAAAAACAAGTTATTAATTCAAATTTCTGATGTTTGGTAGTGGAGACAACAAATAATCCACACTACAGTTTATTTCCTCAACATGTAGATAATTACTTGGTGATATTTTCTTGAGTCATAATAACAACTGACCGCTATGAAATGATAAAAAAAAATTTGATGTATAAAAAATAATCATAATTTATGCATCAATCTCCAGACACATACAATTGTGAAAATTCAAAGTTGAACCTATCAATTATGACCCCCCCCCCCTCCCTTTTTGTATCACAGAACTACTTTTCTTGCTACATGTAACAAAGAATTTTCAAAGAGATATGACGGGAACTTTTTTCTCTATTTGCTCCCCACCCCACAACTTTGAAAAATGACGCAAAGTGCCTAGACTCACTATATCTGATAGTAGCGTGTACTTGATTCATGAAAAGTTGCCCAAGTTAACGCAGAAAATGTGATCTCGTTGGACAGACTAGATATCAAAACCTCGTTGGAATCAGAGACGAAATAATGGTTCCAATATCCCATATTAACTGATCAACACATCCGAGCTTGGGTGCCCAGTTGGCGCGATAGACCAAATCTGTCAGTCAGGGCCTGATCTATTGTTGTGTACAAGCAGTACATTTTTTATCTTCATCCTAGTAAATTTCAAGGGAGGTGGCTTAAAATTGGGTCTTTAAAATTCCAAGGCTTGCTCTACGGTAACAAATGTAACAAGGAGGAGCAAAATTGAAAAAGATCAAACTAGGATTTAAATCCGGATCCCTGAATCACTAGTCAGGTGCTCTACATACTGACTACAAATCACCTGATTTTACAATCTGATTAAAATCAGATCTTTGATCCTTTCGAGTAATATTGTGAAGCTACACAAAGCGACATAATAAAAACAGTGGATAAAAAAATCTGATTTTAATCAGATTCCAAATTTTTTTTCAAATAGACTTGGATGTGTTTCATTCAATATTGATAAAACATTGTAGTAGTCAAAAACTTACATTACTCCTGGATTTGAAATTAGCTGATCGCAGCGATTTTGTTCTTGGGTTAAAATATCTAGCTTAAGATTTCTCTCAGTCATCAGGCATTGGTTCATCGGCATTTTCATTGTCTCTCTATGAGCAATCAACTCCTCCTTCATCAGACTATAGGTTAGGGGATCTATCAAATGAATTAAACAAGAAATGTTTTAGAAACATATATGCCCCCAAAGTGGCAATATTGAAAAGGGTCAACTTTAAATTTTGAATTCTATAATGATAGTGAAAAAATGGGGATACCAAAGACCAGAAAACCATGTTTGATGTCTATAATCAAGTAAAGGGTTCACAAGAGCAGACATGCTCACATTGAGCAGACAAATTCTGATATATTGGAGTTCTGAAAGTCTGACATGATTGGCAATTTCGCAGGAATTACGTTTCAAAATACATGTATGTACACATATAATGATTTGGTTTTGCATCGGTGATCGTTGGTTTTGTAACGGCATCTGTTGATTTTATTTTCAACAGGTTCGTTTTGAATTTTAGTATGTTTTTGAATATTAATTGTTCATTTTGCATTAACATCTTTTCACCCTTTCCACCGCCCATACATATTCTTCATTTAACAAATTTGAACAATATCAAATAGTACTGGAACCTATTCTTTCACCCACTGATTAAATATTTCAGCATTCACATCTTGTAAATAAATATAGATTCAAGTTCCCTGATCACAGTTACATCTTTTCATAAACATTATCATAAATAAAATTTCTCTGTCATAGCAAGTAAAGTGGCATGTTTGATTTTTGCCACCTTGTTCATGCATGTCATGCTAAACTGTCACGAAAAAGATTGGGTCATCACCAGGTTTCACATCACCGGGCAAGTATAGAAACTGGAAACTTGAGCAGTTATTTTCAGATGCAGAAATAGAACCTCCTAATTTTAGATCAGCCACTGCTTCACTTGCATTATGACATCTAAACATAGACCATGCATGACATCACACATCTATTATCTTGCACTGGCTAAGATTAATATACAGTGTACTGGCATTACATTTCATTATATATTGGGCCTACTGTAGCACACTGCATTGTATAAGGGACCACAAGATTTCTGTGAAATTGAGTTAGTCTACCCAAGGTTGTGAAGGTGTGACTATGCAAGATCAAAATGGACATTCATTAGGATTATGGGATTTTTTTCTTCAGTGCTGAAAATTTAGTTGACATATTTGGACTCAAATTTCCTCTTTCCTAATTTTTTGGAGCTTGCTGCAGCTTGCTAATATCTTTGGAATTATACAATAGTGTTCAGTCACATGAAAATTCAACATAAAGAATGTCAACAGTAAACCTTGCTACATGTCTTTGTCACATATGGCCCAGGTATCCGAGTGTAAAACTGTGTTTCAAAAAGAATTTAACGTGCACTAATTACCAGTATATTGGGAACTTCAATGAATACTGAAATGACTATTAATTGTTAGAAAATTACTTTATTTGTTGTTTGCCTACCTACTGACATCCTCTTGTTTGTTTCTGGGTCAATCATATATGACATCCAACTATTATTACTGCTTCTGACCTCCTCTTTGTCTTCCACTTTCTGTGTGTAAATGTCTGGCAGACCCAGTTGTAGATTTGTCAGAGACATCAGCACCATATCGTTTTCTTTCATAGTGCTGTCCTTTGGTTTGTTACAATTTGTTTCCAGACGCCTCCTAACGTATTCTTCATATGAAAGGCCAGCATGGACTCTACGAACAATGCTCTTACTCTCATCTAAATACTGTTTGATCTCTTGGTAACTGTGAACTTTGGGAAATTGTCTAACTGTTAAGTCAGAGGATGAACTGCACTTTTCAATAGCCGGCTGTCACAAAAAAAATAAATTAAATAAACAAGAGGCCCATGGGCCACATCGCTCACCTGAGTCACCTTGGCCGATATCTAAAGATTTCCTACTGTGACCCCAACCTACCCCCGGCGGTCATCATTTTTACAAACTTTAATCTGCATTATGTCAGGAAGCTTTCATGTAAATGTAACCTTCTCTGGCCAGTGGTTCTTGAGAAGATTTTCCCTATATATTTGTATATAAAATTTTGATCCCTGATTCCACTCCTACCCCGGGGGCCATGATTTATACAAACTTGAATCTGTACTATGTCAGGAAGCTTTCATGTAAATTTCAGCTCTTCTGGCCCAGTGGTTCTTGAGAAAATTTTTAAATGACCTCACCCTATTTTTGCATTTTTATGATTATCTCCCCTTTGTGTTTTGACTACTCCGTGCCAAAACTGTGTGGAACGCCTTACCACTCGCACTACACCAAGCCAATCTCTGGACAAATTTTTAAATATTGCTTTTAATATCTAGCTAAAAGACAATTCTGGGTTATTTACAAACTGTTTTAAAGACTCTCAGTGTATTACAATCATATGCAAGTACCATCATTTCCTATGTATGACGTTGTTAATACTTTGAATTGTATGCTTTTTTTATGCAAAGCGCTGTAGAGTATTTAATTGATTAGGGTGCTATATATTGATTGATTGATTGTTTAACTTCCCTCTTGAGAATATTTCACTCATATGGAGACGTCACCATTGACGGTGAAGGGCTGCAAAATTTGGGCCTATGCTCGGCGCTTATGGGCTTTGAGCAGGGAGGGATCTTTGTCGTGCCACACCTGCTGTGACACGGGACCTCAGTTTTTGCGGTCTCATCTGAAGGACTGCCCCATTTAGTTGCCTCTTACGACAAGCAAGGGATACTTAGGACCTATTCTAACCCAGACCCCCACGGGATGATTAGGGCGCTATATAAGTCTTAGTATTGTATTGTTGTATTGAAGGAGGCATGACCTATCATTTGAACAATCTTGAAAGCCCTTCATCCAAGGATGCTTTTTCCAAGTTTGGTAATCCAAGTGGTAAGGCGTTCCAGTTTTGGCACGGAGTAGTCAAAATGCAAAGGGGAGATAATCACAAAAATAGGGTGAGGTCATTTAAAAATCGAGAAAGCATGAGAGAGAAAAGGAGGGAAAGTGCATGAGAGAGAGAAAGTAAGTGAATAAGAGAGCGAGTGAATGAGATAGTGAGTGAATGAGATAGTGAGTAAATGAGAGAGCGAGTGAATGAGAGAGCGAGTGAATGAGATAGTGAGTGAATGAGAAAGTGAGTGAATGAGAGAGTGAGTGAATGAGAGAGTGAGTGAATAAGAGAGCGAGTGAATGAGAGTGAGTGAATAAGAGAATGAGTGAATAAGAGAGCTAGTGAATGAGAGAGTGAGTGAATGAGAGAGCGAGTGAATGAGAGAGAGTGAATGAGAGAGAGTGAATGAGAGAGCGAGTGAATGAGATAGTGAGTGAATGAGAGCGAGTGAATGAGAGAGCGAGTGAATGAGAGAGTGAGTGAGAGTGAGTGAATGAGAGAGTGAGTGAATGAGATACTGTGGAATCATTAGAATTTGTGGTGGCTCAATTTTCGTGGAATTCGTGGGTACCCCTCATCCACGAATTTACATCCTCAACGAATAAAGAATCATAATTACATTCCAGAGTTATCTTTCTTCCAAATATATAAATCCACGAAATTATGTCCCCACGAACCCGTAAAAATTCAGTTATCCATGAAAATTGGCCCCCACGAATTTAAATGATTCTACAGTAGTGCGTGAATGAGAGTGAACGAGAGAAAGAGAAAGTAAGTGAGTGCAAAAGTGAGTCAATGAGAGAGAGAGGGAGAGGCAAGCAAGAGAGTGCATGTGTGAGTGTGCGAGAGTGTGTTATGTGTATGCGAGTATGTGTGCGAGTGCAAATGTATGTATGTGAGTGTGTGATGACCTATGGGAGGAAGATGGTTTTGACTTCTGCATTTCTCATATTGCAGAACAACAGGAGGAGGATTCAGAAAGTACTCAAGTACTGTAACAAGAGAATAAAAATGTTGAGAGAAGATATCAATATGTTAAAATCTGAAGTCATTAACTTAGAACCGTCAGAAAACAGCAAAGTGAGATCACAGATCTAAAGTCAGATCAATGAACCAGAACTTACTCATTCACAATCCACCTGAAGAAGAGAATGAAAATCCCACATTTGATAAAGTAATACCTCAGCTTTTGTAAACATACATTGAAACGGTCCTAAAAATCCGGGTAAATCAAGAACAATTACTGGTAAATTCGAGAGATTTACAGATAAGGAGAAAATCCTCCAAGCACATAAAGACAAAATAAAAAGTGAAGGGTCTGGTCCAGTAGGGCAATCAAACACACCTTTTTATATCACCACTTAAAGACCAATAAAGGTTGCTGAAAATCAGTTTAAATTAGCACTTCCAGTTGTGTGAATGCTAAAACTATACATTGCTGGTCAGGTATGCTCAGTTATGAATTTGAATACCATGCTTTTTTGTATATGTGTTTTATTTTTCTTCCCCAATGTTTTTTCCCCTTCTTTTGTTTGTTGTTTTTTTAATTTCTCTTCTGGCTCCAAGCATTTTCAACCATTGGAATACACAACATGCATTATATTTTATTAAGCTGGCATTAGAATAAACTACTATGTGCTGCTTTGCTTATTTCAACTTTAAAATCCACTGTCTTTTAACATATCTTGCATATCATTAAATATAAGAGGCCTAAACTACCCTAGCAAAAGAAAAAGCTTGTTTACATGGTTTAAAAATAATTTTCAACACCATTTTGTTATTTACAAGAAACACATTCAACTGCACAAAATGAATCAAAATGGATCAGTGAGTCCGATGAGTGTGAGAGTGTGTGATAGTGAGAGGGTGAGTGAGTGAATGTGAGTGAATGTGAGAAAGTGAGTGTGTGTAAGTGAGTGAGAGTGTGAGTGAGAGTGAGTGAGAGTGTGAGAGTGAAAGTGAGTGAAAGAGTGAGTGTATGAGAGTGCAATAATGTTTAAGTGAGTGAGAGAAAGCAAGTGAGAGTGAGTGTGAAAGAGTAAGTGTGCAAGATAGTGAATGAGAGAGTGAGTGTGAGAGAGTGAGAAAGTGTGTGAGTGAGTGTGTGATAGAGAGAGAGAGTGTGTCAGTGTGATAGTGGGTGTGTGAAATTGAGATGTTAAGTGTGAGTGAGTGTGAACAAGAGATGTTTGTAAAACACATATGCCCCCCACGGTGCAAAATTGAAAAGGGTTAAACACATCATTTAATTGATAGTAGTATCATCAATTCAAAATATTGAGCAGACAATATCTTCCTATGTCAAGAGTGAATTGACCATGTGACCTAAAAATCAATAGGGGTCATCTACTCCTTATGCTGTACCAGTGTACCAAGTTTGGTGTCAATCAAGCAAATAGTTCTTAAAATATAGGAGACAATATATTACTATGTCCAGTTCAACTATTGACTTTTGACCTCAAAATCAATATGGGTCATCTTCTCCTGAAGATGTACCAGTGTACTAAGTTTGATGTCTGTCAAGCAAAAGGTTTATCAAGATATTGAGTGGACAGTATATTATATGTCCAGTCTGACCCTTGACCATGTGACCTCAAAATCAATAGGAGTCATCTTCTCCTGAATATACACCTGTGTACTAAGTTTGATTTCTGTCAAGCAAAGGGTTCTCAAGATATTGAGTGGACAGTATATTCCAATGTCCAGGTTGACCCTTGACCTTTAAACATGTGACCTCAAAATCAATAGGGATCATTTTCTTATGAGAATGTACCAGTGTACCAAGTTTGATGTCTGTCAAGCAAAGGGTTCTCAAGATATTGAACGGACAGTATATTCCTATGTCCAGTTTGATCCTTGACCTTTGACCATGTGACCTCAACATCAATAGGGGTCATCTACTCCTTAAGATGTACCAGTGTACCAAGTTTAATGTCTGCCAAGCAAAGGGTTCTCAAGATATTGAGCGGACATTATATTCCTATGTCCAGAGTAGATTGACCCTTGACCTTTAACCTTTTGACCTGAAAAACAATACGAGTCCTCTTCTTTTCATAACCAACCCACATATGAAATATCATTACGATCAAGTGAATGGTTCTCAAGATATTGAGCGAACAACATGTGGTCTACCGACCGGTGCAAACCAATATGCCCCTCTTTGAAGGGGGGCATAAAAATAATAAGTCTCCCCCTGAAAGAGGGGAGACATAATTGAGAGTGAGTGAGAGAGTGTGAGAGTGAGAGAGTAATAGACTGTGTGAGTTAGAGACTGTGAGTGAGACTGTGACTGGGGGAAAGAGAGTAAAAGAGAGAGTAAGAGAAAATGAGTGGGAGAGATAGTGTGATTGAGTGAGAGAGGGGAGAAAGAGGAAAGCAGTGATTGGGAAGGCCAAAATGGATTATGGGACTATGGCCCCACTCTTAAAATTTTCAATGGGCCATTTTCAGATTTAATGGGCCATCAACATATTTTGAGGGGTCATTTTCAGTAAAAAACAAAAAACAAATGTTAAACACATCTTGCACTGAAATATCATCTACTCCATATGAAGATAGTTCAGTTTTCCACTTGCAATAGAAGTTGGGATATCTTCTTTTGCATTTAAAATATTGTAAATAATATTAGAACATCTTTCATGTAATAAAACTGGTTCAAAAAATATAGGCATACATGGATTAACATTTTGTTTGGTTGAGTGTCTATCAATTGACAGACATTTTAAATATTTTTAAATTATTTTTAGTACATGTATTATTAAGGTCTTCCGTCTCCTGCGGAAGACCTTACTATTATTGTTCGCGTTCTTCTTCTTCATTATTATTATTAAGGTCTTCCGTCTCCTGCGGAAGACCTTACTATTATTGTTCGCGTTCTTCTTCTTCATTATTATTATTATTATTTTCCTTGGTAGTACACGCGTTTTTCTCAGCCATTTCTCGATCGATTTTCACGAAATTTTCAGGAAAGATGTCTTTTGGTGACGAGACTTTACTTGCAAAATTTCGTGCTTGACGTCACTTCCGGTCAGGAGTTATCTCTCTTTTAGTGACTTTTTGAAGGGCCTTGTTGTCCACACATCTCCTCTGTTAGTTTTGAAGCTAGAGTCTTGAAATTTCTACACAAGATAGAGTAAACATTTTAGAAGATTTGTGGGGGATTCGATTTTACCGGAGGCGATTTGCCTAAAAGCTCGCCTGGACCTGAAAAAATGGATGCCAAAATTTTTCGCCCATTTCGGCGATTTTTGACCTTTCATCTCCAATATCTTTTTTCTTGCAAATATTTTGTTAAGACATGTAGAACAAAAGTTGTGCACATTTACGACATCTTTTCGAAAATATCAAGATTTAGGAGCTAGCCCCTTAAATTAGGGATCTAGAAGGGCTCAAAGTCTAGATCAAATATCTCAAAAATCGTTAATATTTTGGTATAAGTCAAAGAACAAAAAATGTTCATCTCAACAATCCAAATCTATTCATATAAAAATTTAGGTCATATGTTACGTAATAAGGGATTTTAAGGGCCAAAACCATAAATTTTTTACCCCTTGTATCTCGAAAACGACAAATATTTTGAAAAGCAATAAAGAACAAAAGTTGTTCAGAATGATGATCTGAACAATATGCATATTTCGTTTTTACCCTATGTGGCCCCGTTAGGGAGCTACAGTTTGGCCCCTAAAAATTACTTCTAGAAATAACTCGAGAACGGTAAAGAATTTCTAAATACTTGTTGAACAAAAAATGTTTGAAATGTCATGACCTTTCTTACGATATCAAGCAAAAGGGGCTGACCCTTTAAATTAGGGGCCCAGAAGGGTCCAAAGGTTTATGAGAATATCTCAGAAACTATTAATATTTTGTAATAAGTCATTGAAGGGGAAATGTTCATCTAAACGAGCTTGTTCTTATCAAATCAAAAAGTAGGTCATATGTTACGTAATAAGGGATTTTAAGGGCCAAAATCATAAATAATTGACGCCTCATATCTCGAAAACGACAAATATTTTGAAAAGCATTATTGAACAAAAGTTGTTCAGAATGATAATCTAAACAATATGTACATTTCGTTTTTTCCCTATGTGGCCCCGTTAGGGAGCTACAGTTTGGCCCCTAAATATTTCTTGTAGAGATAACTCGAGAACGGTAAAGAATTTCTAAATACTTGTTGAGCAAAAAATGTTTAAAATGACAAGGCCTTTCTTACGATATCAAGCAAAACGGGCTGGCCCTTTAAATTAGGGGTTCAGAAGGGTCCAAATGTTTTTGAGAATATCTCAGAAACTATTAATATTTTATAATAAGTTGTAGAAGCGGAAATGTTCATCTCAACGAGCTTGATTTTATCAAATCAAAAA
>NC_079169.1:43296074-43403574 GCF_947568905.1 Ostrea edulis | reverse complement strand
AAATAGGCCCGCGGGCCTTATGGCTCGCCTGGAGAGTCGAATTTCAAACGAATTTCACCGCAACTTTGCTTCAGAAGCTTATGATATGAAAAATTGATTATATATAAAGTGTCTTAAAGTCGGAAACTAAATTGGGACTCATTTGTCTTTTTTTTTTAACTCCGAGTGCATCAACAAATCGGACGGAAGACCTACTCGTTGCTCGCAACGAGATCGTGTCTAGTTGTTATTATTATTACTTTCACTATTCTACAGCAAGTAACCTAAACCACAGGGAGATGTATGCATGTATGAAAGGTATGTTTGTGTAAGTGTTTGATGTATTGTATGTAACCAAAAAAATAAATAAATTATAAAACAAAACAAAAAACAAAAAAACAAAAAAAGAACAAACAAATGTGCAATGGAACATTATTTTTTATTTGTTTTATTAAAATCGAACGATAACCATATTTTCCACCGTTCTTGAAAATGTCTTCCTTAGTTTCTTTTTTTCCCCTTCTCAATGTTATCATTGCTTTTATCGGCAACTGACGGGAGCAAGAAAGAGAGGGGAGCAAGAGGGGGGGAAGAACAGTGAGAGAGAGAGAGAGAGAGCAGTGCACAAGAGGGAGAAAGAGAGAGATAGCAATGTGCAAGAGAGAGCAATGCGTGAGATCTAGAGAGCAGTGTGTGAAATTATACAGTGTGTGAAATTAACCATGGACCAATAGACAATGTCTATAGAAAATCGAGTCGGTCTACAACAATCGAAATAGCTATAGACCAACTTGTCTATAGGAATTATGAGTAAATAACTGGTTACCCGCTGTTTATTAAACATATATGAGAAGCAAAACCAGTTAATATGTTTTAGCTGATGTTTCTTTTCACCCCTAATGTTTCACAATGTAATTACCAATCATTCGAATCAGATTATTTGATATTTACTTCAATGTACACCATTTTTCGTGCAAATTCAGAATGTCCTTCTTTGAACGGTTAAAATATGTGGAAGGTGCACGCACTGGAATCAAATGGAAAGCAGTCAGTACAAGTTCCAGCAAGGCTAAAGTCACAGAAAATCATGAGAAAACGAAACGTAGTAGAAGTGACTTAGATGAAGAATCAAACAGTGAAATTGAGCTGGAACAAAATGAAAAAGAAAACAAACTTTTAATTGAAAAGCTTGTGCATGAAATTGAAAAAGAATATAATTAAACTATGAACGAATTACCAAATCAAATTTGTGTCTATTATTTACTTTTTAATAGCAATGAATATTGCATGTTAAATTTTGGTCTATAGAAATTTGTTGTGGTCTATAGGAAATGAAATTACTATGGACTGAAAGTCTATAGAACTTTAAAGTTAGTTTCACACACTGGAAATAGAGAGAGCAGTATGTGAAATAGAGAGAGCATTGTGAGAGAGAGCAGTGCGTGAGGGACAAAGAGAGCAGTGTGTGAAATAAAGAGAGCAGTGAGCAAAAGAACAAGAGAGCAGTGTGCGAGAGAGAGCAGTGCATAAGAGATAGAGCAGTATGCATGAGAGCGCAGTGTGTGAGAGATAGAGTAGTGTGTAAGAGATAGAGTAGTGTGTAAGAGATAGAGTAGTGTGTAAGAGATAGAGAGAGTAGTGTGAGAGATAGAGAGCAGTGTGTGAGAGATAGAAAGCAGTGTGTGAGAGATAGAGAGCAGTGTGTGAGAGCAGTGTGTGAGAGAGCAGTGTGTGAGAAATAGAGAGAGCAGTGTGTGAGAGAGTAGTGTGTTAGAGATAGAGAGAGCAGTGTGTGAGAGATATAGAGAGCAGTGTGTGAGAGATAGAGAGAGCAGTGTGTGAGAGATAGAGAGAGCAGTGTGTGAGACATAGAGAGAACAGTGTGTGAGAGGGAGAGAGAGCAGTGTGTGAGAGATAGAGAGCAGTGTGTGAGAGAGCAGTGTGTGAGAGATAGAGAGCAGTGTGTGAGAGATAGAGAGCAGTGTGTGAGAGATAGAGAGAGAGCAGTGTGTGAGAGATAGAGAGCAGTGTGTGAGAGATAGAGAGAGCAGTGTGTGAGAAATTGAGAGAGCAGTGTGTGAGATAGAGAGAGCAGTGTGTGAGAGATAGAGAGAGCAGTGTGTGATAGATAGAGAGAGCAGTGTGTGAGAGATAGAGAGAGCAGTGTGTGAGAGATAGAGAGAGCAGTGTGTGATAAATAGAGAGAGCAGCATGTGAGAGATAGAGAGCAGTGTGTGAGAGAGCAGTGTGTGAGAGATAGAGAGCAGTGTGTGAGAGATAGAGAGCAGTGTGTGAGAGATAGAGAGAGAGCAGTGTGTGAGAGATAGAGAGCAGTGTGTGAGAGATAGAGAGAGCAGTGTGTGAGAAATTGAGAGAGCAGTGTGTGAGATAGAGAGAGCAGTGTGTGAGAGATAGAGAGAGCAGTGTGTGAGAGATAGAGAGAGCAGTGTGTGATAGATAGAGAGAGCAGTGTGTGAGAGATAGAGAGAGCAGTGTGTGAGAGATAGAGAGAGCAGTGTGTGATAAATAGAGAGAGCAGCGTGTGAGAGATAGAGAGAGCAGTGTGTGAGATAAAGAGAGTAGTGTGTGAGATAGAGAGAGCAGTGTGTGAGAGATAGAGAGCAGTGTGTGAGAGATAGAGAGCAGTGTGTGAGAGATAGAGAGAGAGCAGTGTGTGAGAGATAGAGAGAGAGCAGTGTGTGAGAGATAGAGAGAGAGCAGTGTGTGAGAGATAGAGAGAGCAGTGTGTGAGAGATAGAGAGCAGTGTGTGAGAAATTGAGAGAGCAGTGTGTGATAGATAGAGAGAGCAGTGTGTGAGATAGAGAGAGCAGTGTGTGAGAGATAGAGAGAGCAGTGTGAGAGATAGAGAGAGCAGTGTGTGAGAGATAGAGAGAGCAGTGTGTGAGAGATAAAGAGAGCAGTGTGTGATAGATAGAGAGAGCAGTGTGTGAGAGATAGAGAGAGCAGTGAGTGAGATAGAGAGAGCAGTGAGTGAGATAGAGAGAGCAGTGTGTGATAGATAGAGAGAGCAGTGTGTGATAGATAGAGAGAGCAGTGAGTGAGAGGGAGAGAGCAGTGTGTGAGAGGGAAAGACAGCACTGTCTGAGAGGGAGAGAGCATTGTGTGAGTGTGAGAGATAGAGCAGTGTGTGAGAGATAGAGATAGAGCTGTGTGTGAGAGATAGAGAGAGTAGTGTGTGAGAGATAGAGAGAGCAGTGTGTGATAGATAGAGCAGTGTGTGAGATAGAGAGAGCAGTGTGTGATAGATAGAGAGAGCAGTGTGTGAGAGATAGAGAGAGCAGTGTGTGAGAAGAGAGCAGTGTGTGAGAGATAGAGAGAGCAGTGTGTATGAGAGATAGAGAGAGCAGTGTGAGAGAGATAGAGAGAGCAGTGTGTGAGATATAGAGAGAGCAGTGTGTGAGATATAGAGAGAGCAGTGTGTGAGAGATAGAGAGAGCAGCATGTGAGAGATAGAGAGAGCAGTGTGTGATAGAGAGAGCAGTGTGTGAGAGATAGAGAGAGCAGTGTGTGAGAGATAGAGAGAGCAGTGTGTGAGAGATAGAGAGAGCAGTGTGTGAGAGGGAGAGACAGCACTGTCTGAGAGGGAGAGAGCATTGTGTGAGAGATAGAGATAGAGCTGTGTGTGAGAGATAGAGAGAGCAGTGTGTGAGAGATAGAGAGAGCAGTGTGTGAGAGATATAGAGAGCAGTGTGTGAGAGGGAGAGACAGCATTGTCTGCGAGGGAGAGAGCATAGTGTGAGTGTGAGAGATAGAGCAGTGTGTGAGAGATAGAGATAGAGCTGTGTGTGAGATAAAGAGAGAATTGTGTGTGTGAGAGAGAGAACACAGTGTGTGAGAGATGGAGAGAGCAGTGTGTGAGAGATAGAGAAAGCAGTGTGAGAGATAGAGAGCAGTGTGTGAGAGATAGAGAGAGCAGTGTGTGAGAGATAGAGAGAGCAGCGTGTGAGAGATAGAGAGAGCAGTGTGTGAGAGATAGAGAGAGCAGTATGTGAGATAGAGAGAGCAGTGTGTGAGAGATAGAGAGCAGTGTGTGAGAAATAGAGAGAGCAGTGTGTGAGAGATAGAGAGCAGTGTGTGAGAAATAGAGAGAGCAGTGTGTGAGAGATAAAGAGAGCAGTGTGTGATAGATAGAGAGAGCAGTGTGTGAGAGATAGAGAGAGTAGTGTGTGAGAGATAGAGAGAGCAGTGTGTGAGAGATAGAGAGAGCAGTGTGTGAGAGATAGAGAGAGCAGTGTGTGATAGATAGAGAGAGCAGTGTGTGAGAGATAGAGAGAGCAGTGTGTGAGAGATAGAGAGAGCAGTGTGTGAGAGATAGAGAGAGCAGTGTGTGAGAGATAGAGAGAGCAGTGTGTGAGAGATAGAGAGAGCAGTGTGTGAGAGATAGAGAGAGCAGTGTGTGAGAGATAGAGAGAGCAGTGTGTGAGAGAGCAGTGTGAAAGACAGAGAGCAGTGTGTGAGAGATAGAGAGAGCAGTGTGTGAGAGATAGAGAGAACAGTGTGCGAGAGATAGAGAGAGCAGTGTGTGAGAGATAGAGAGAGCAGTGTGTGAGAAATAGAGAGCAGTGTGTGATAGATAGAGAGAGCAGCATGTGATAGATAGAGAGAGCAGTGTGCGAGAGATAGAGAGAGCAGTGTGTGAGAAATAGAGAGCAGTGTGTGAGAGATAGAGCAGTGTGTGATAGATAGAGAGAGCAGTGTGTGAAAGATAGAGAGAGCAGTGTGTGATAGATAGAGAGAGCAGCGTGTGAGAGGGAAAGACAGCACTGTCTGAGAGGGAGAGAGCATTGTGTGAGTGTGAGAGATAGAGCAGTGTGTGAGAGATAGAGATAGAGCTGTGTGTGAGAGATAGAGAGAGTAGTGTGTGAGAGATAGAGAGAGCAGTGTGTGATAGATAGAGCAGTGTGTGAGATAGAGAGAGCAGTGTGTGATAGATAGAGAGAGCAGTGTGTGAGAGATAGAGAGAGCAGTGTGTGAGAAGAGAGCAGTGTGTGAGAGATAGAGAGAGCAGTGTGTATGAGAGATAGAGAGAGCAGTGTGAGAGAGATAGAGAGAGCAGTGTGTGAGATATAGAGAGAGCAGTGTGTGAGATATAGAGAGAGCAGTGTGTGAGAGATAGAGAGAGCAGCATGTGAGAGATAGAGAGAGCAGTGTGTGATAGAGAGAGCAGTGTGTGAGAGATAGAGAGAGCAGTGTGTGAGAGATAGAGAGAGCAGTGTGTGAGAGATAGAGAGAGCAGTGTGTGAGAGGGAGAGACAGCACTGTCTGAGAGGGAGAGAGCATTGTGTGAGAGATAGAGATAGAGCTGTGTGTGAGAGATAGAGAGAGCAGTGTGTGAGAGATAGAGAGAGCAGTGTGTGAGAGATATAGAGAGCAGTGTGTGAGAGGGAGAGACAGCATTGTCTGCGAGGGAGAGAGCATTGTGTGAGTGTGAGAGATAGAGCAGTGTGTGAGAGATAGAGATAGAGCTGTGTGTGAGATAAAGAGAGAATTGTGTGTGTGAGAGAGAGAACACAGTGTGTGAGAGATGGAGAGAGCAGTGTGTGAGAGATAGAGAAAGCAGTGTGAGAGATAGAGAGCAGTGTGTGAGAGATAGAGAGAGCAGTGTGTGAGAGATAGAGAGAGCAGCGTGTGAGAGATAGAGAGAGCAGTGTGTGAGAGATAGAGAGAGCAGTATGTGAGATAGAGAGAGCAGTGTGTGAGAGATAGAGAGCAGTGTGTGAGAAATAGAGAGAGCAGTGTGTGAGAGATAGAGAGCAGTGTGTGAGAAATAGAGAGAGCAGTGTGTGAGAGATAAAGAGAGCAGTGTGTGATAGATAGAGAGAGCAGTGTGTGAGAGATAGAGAGAGTAGTGTGTGAGAGATAGAGAGAGCAGTGTGTGAGAGATAGAGAGAGCAGTGTGTGAGAGATAGAGAGAGCAGTGTGTGATAGATAGAGAGAGCAGTGTGTGATAGATAGAGAGAGCAGTGTGTGAGAGATAGAGAGAGCAGTGTGTGAGAGATAGAGAGAGCAGTGTGTGAGAGATAGAGAGAGCAGTGTGTGAGAGATAGAGAGAGCAGTGTGTGAGAGATAGAGAGAGCAGTGTGTGAGAGATAGAGAGAGCAGTGTGTGAGAGATAGAGAGAGCAGTGTGTGAGAGAGCAGTGTGAAAGACAGAGAGCAGTGTGTGAGAGATAGAGAGAGCAGTGTGTGAGAGATAGAGAGAGCAGTGTGCGAGAGATAGAGAGAGCAGTGTGTGAGAGATAGAGAGAGCAGTGTGTGAGAAATAGAGAGCAGTGTGTGATAGATAGAGAGAGCAGCATGTGATAGATAGAGAGAGCAGTGTGCGAGAGATAGAGAGAGCAGTGTGTGAGAAATAGAGAGCAGTGTGTGAGAGATAGAGCAGTGTGTGATAGATAGAGAGAGCAGTGTGTGAAAGATAGAGAGAGCAGTGTGTGATAGATAGAGAGAGCAGCGTGTGAGAGATAGAGAGAACAGTGTGTGAGATAAAGAGAGCAGTGTGTGAGAGATAGAGAGAGCAGTGTGTGATAGATAGAGAGAGCAGTGTGTGAGAGATAGAGAGAGCAGTGTGTGAGAGATAGAGAGAGCAGTGTGTGATAGATAGAGAGAGCAGCGTGTGAGAGATAGAGAGAGCAGTGTGTGAGAGATAGAGAGAGCAGTGTGTGAGAGATAGAGAGAGCAGTGTGTGAGAGAGCAGTGTGAAAGACAGAGAGCAGTGTGTGAGAGATAGAGAGAGCAGTGTGTGAGAGATAGAGAGAGCAGTGTGTGAGAGATAGAGAGAGCAGTGTGCGAGAGATAGAGAGAGCAGTGTGTGAGAGATAGAGAGAGCAGTGTGTGAGAAATAGAGAGCAGTGTGTGATAGATAGAGAGAGCAGCATGTGATAGATAGAGAGAGCAGTGTGTGAGAAATAGAGAGCAGTGTGTGAGAGATAGAGCAGTGTGTGAGAGATAGAGAGCAGTGTGTGAGAAATTGAGAGAGCAGTGTGTGATAGATAGAGAGAGCAGTGTGTGAGATAGAGAGAGCAGTGTTTGAGAGATAGAGAGAGCAGTGTGTGAGAGATAGAGAGAGCAGTGTGTGAGAGATAGAGAGAGCAGTGTGTGATAGATAGAGAGAGCAGTGTGTGATAGATAGAGAGAGCAGCATGTGAGAGATAGAGAGAGCAGCATGTGAGAGATAGAGAGAGCAGTGAGTGAGATAGAGAGAGCAGTGAGTGAGATAGAGAGAGCAGTGTGTGATAGATAGAGAGAGCAGTGTGTGATAGATAGAGAGAGCAGTGTGTGAGAGGGAGAGAGCAGTGTGTGAGAGGGAAAGACAGCACTGTCTGAGAGGGAGAGAGCATTGTGTGAGTGTGAGAGATAGAGCAGTGTGTGAGAGATAGAGATAGAGCTGTGTGTGAGAGATAGAGAGAGTAGTGTGTGAGAGATAGAGAGAGCAGTGTGTGATAGATAGAGAGAGCAGTGTGTGATAGATAGAGAGAGCAGTGTGTGATAGATAGAGAGAGCAGTGTGTGAGAAGAGAGCAGTGTGTGAGAGATAGAGAGAGCAGTGTCTGAGAGGGAAAGACAGCACTGTCTGA
The DNA here is from genome assembly GCF_947568905.1 of Ostrea edulis. Lineage (NCBI taxonomy): Eukaryota > Metazoa > Mollusca > Bivalvia > Ostreida > Ostreidae > Ostrea > Ostrea edulis. The sequence goes on along the minus strand of NC_079169.1, from coordinate 43,396,001 downwards.
GAGGGAGAGAGCATTGTGTGAGTGTGAGAGAGAGAGCAGTGTGAGAGATAGAGAGAGCAGTGTGTGAGATATAGAGAGAGCAGTGTGTGAGAGATAGAGAGAGCAGTGTGTGAGAGATAGAGAGAGAAGTGTGTGATAGAGAGAGCAGTGTGTGAGAGATAGAGAGAGCAGTGTGTGAGAGATAGAGAGAGCAGTGTGTGATAGATAGAGAGAGCAGTGTGTGAGAGGGAGAGACAGCACTGTCTGAGAGGGAGAGAGCATTGTGTGAGAGATAGAGATAGAGCTGTGTGTGAGAGATAGAGAGAGCAGTGTGTGAGAGATATAGAGAGCAGTGTGTGAGAGGGAGAGACAGCATTGTCTGCGAGGGAGAGAGCATTGTGTGAGTGTGAGAGATAGAGCAGTGTGTGAGAGATAGAGATAGAGCTGTGTGTGAGATAAAGAGAGAATTGTGTGTGTGAGAGAGAGAACACAGTGTGTGAGAGATGGAGAGAGCAGTGTGTGAGAGATAGAGAAAGCAGTGTGAGAGATAGAGAGCAGTGTGTGAGAGATAGAGAGAGCAGTGTGTGAGAGATAGAGAGAGCAGCGTGTGAGAGATAGAGAGAGCAGTGTGTGAGAGATAGAGAGAGCAGTATGTGAGATAGAGAGAGCAGTGTGTGAGAGATAGAGAGCAGTGTGTGAGAAATAGAGAGAGCAGTGTGTGAGAGATAGAGAGCAGTGTGTGAGAAATAGAGAGAGCAGTGTGTGAGAGATAAAGAGAGCAGTGTGTGAGAGATAGAGAGAGCAGTGTGTGAGAGATAGAGAGAGTAGTGTGTGAGAAATAGAGAGAGCAGTGTGTGAGAGATAGAGAGAGCAGTGTGTGAGAGATAGAGAGAGCAGTGTGTGAGAGATAGAGAGAGCAGTGTGTGAGAGATAGAGAGAGCAGTGTGTGAGAGATAGAGAGAGCAGTGTGTGAGAGATAGAGAGAGCAGTGTGTGAGAGATAGAGAGAGCAGTGTGTGAGAGATAGAGAGAGCAGTGTGTGAGAGATAGAGAGAGCAGTGTGTGAGAGAGCAGTGTGAAAGACAGAGAGCAGTGTGTGAGAGATAGAGAGAGCAGTGTGTGAGAGATAGAGAGAGCAGTGTGTGAGAGAGCAGTGTGTGAGAGATAGAGAGAGCAGTGTGTTAAAAATAGAGAGAACAGTGTGTGAGAGATAGAGAGAGCAGTGTGTGAAAGATAGAGACAACAGTGTGTGAGAGATAGAGAGAGCAGTATGTGAGATAGAGAGAGCAGTGTGTGATAGATAGAGAAAGCAGTGTGTGAGATAGAGAGCAGTGTGTGAGAGATAGAGAGCACTGTGTGTGAGAGATAGAGAGAGCAGTGTTTGAGAGATAGAGAGCAGTGTGTGAGAAATAGAGAGCAGTGTGTGAGAAATAGAGAGAGAAGTGTGTGAGAGATAGAGAGAACAGTGTGTGAAAGATAGAGAGAACAGTGTGTGAGAGATAGAGAAAGCAGTGTGTGAGAGATAGAGAGAGAGAGCAGTGTGAGAGATAGAGCAGTGTGTGAGATAGAGAGAGCAGTGTGTGAGATAAAGAGAGTAGTGTGTGAGATAGAGAGAGCAGTGTGTGAGAGATAGAGAGAGCAGTGTGTGAGAGATAGAGAGAGCAGTGTGTGAGAGATAGAGAGAGAAGTGTGTGATAGAGAGAGCAGTGTGTGAGAGATAGAGAGCAGTGTGTGAGAGATAGAGAGAGCAGTGTGTGATAGATAGAGAGAGCAGTGTGTGAGAGGGAGAGACAGCACTGTCTGAGAGGGAGAGAGCATTGTGTGAGAGATAGAGATAGAGCTGTGTGTGAGAGATAGAGAGAGCAGTGTGTGAGAGATATAGAGAGCAGTGTGTGAGAGGGAGAGACAGCATTGTCTGCGAGGGAGAGAGCATTGTGTGAGTGTGAGAGATAGAGCAGTGTGTGAGAGATAGAGATAGAGCTGTGTGTGAGATAAAGAGAGAATTGTGTGTGTGAGAGAGAGAACACAGTGTGTGAGAGATGGAGAGAGCAGTGTGTGAGAGATAGAGAAAGCAGTGTGAGAGATAGAGAGCACAGTGTGTGAGAGATAGAGAGAGCAGTGTGTGAGAGATAGAGAAAGCAGTGTGAGAGATAGAGAGCAGTGTGTGAGAGATAGAGAGAGCAGTGTGTGAGAGATAGAGAGAGCAGCGTGTGAGAGATAGAGAGAGCAGTGTGTGAGAGATAGAGAGAGCAGTATGTGAGATAGAGAGAGCAGTGTGTGAGAGATAGAGAGCAGTGTGTGAGAAATAGAGAGAGCAGTGTGTGAGAGATAGAGAGCAGTGTGTGAGAAATAGAGAGAGCAGTGTGTGAGAGATAAAGAGAGCAGTGTGTGAGAGATAGAGAGAGCAGTGTGTGAGAGATAGAGAGAGTAGTGTGTGAGAGATAGAGAGAGCAGTGTGTGAGAGATAGAGAGAGCAGTGTGTGAGAGATAGAGAGAGCAGTGTGTGAGAGATAGAGAGAGCAGTGTGTGAGAGATAGAGAGAGCAGTGTGTGAGAGATAGAGAGAGCAGTGTGTGAGAGATAGAGAGAGCAGTGTGTGAGAGATAGAGAGAGCAGTGTGTGAGAGATAGAGAGAGCAGTGTGTGAGAGATAGAGAGAGCAGTGTGTGAGAGATAGAGAGAGCAGTGTGTGAGAGAGCAGTGTGAAAGACAGAGAGCAGTGTGTGAGAGATAGAGAGAGCAGTGTGTGAGAGATAGAGAGAGCAGTGTGTGAGAGAGCAGTGTGTGAGAGATAGAGAGAGCAGTGTGTTAAAAATAGAGAGAACAGTGTGTGAGAGATAGAGAGAGCAGTGTGTGAAAGATAGAGACAACAGTGTGTGAGAGATAGAGAGAGCAGTATGTGAGATAGAGAGAGCAGTGTGTGATAGATAGAGAAAGAAGTGTGTGAGATAGAGAGCAGTGTGTGAGAGATAGAGAGCACTGTGTGTGAGAGATAGAGAGAGCAGTGTTTGAGAGATAGAGAGCAGTGTGTGAGAAATAGAGAGAAGTGTGTGAGAAATAGAGAGAGAAGTGTGTGAGAGATAGAGAGAACAGTGTGTGAAAGATAGAGAGAACAGTGTGTGAGAGATAGAGAAAGCAGTGTGTGAGAGATAGAGAGAGAGAGCAGTGTGAGAGATAGAGCAGTGTGTGAGATAGAGAGAGCAGTGTGTGAGATAAAGAGAGTAGTGTGTGAGATAGAGAGAGCAGTGTGTGAGAGATAGAGAGAGCAGTGTGTGAGAGATAGAGAGAACAGTGTGTGAAAGATAGAGAGAACAGTGTGTGAGAGATAGAGAAAGCAGTGTGAGATAGAGAGAGAGAGAGAGCAGTGTGAGAGATAGAGCAGTGTGTGAGAGATAGAGAGAGCAGTGTGTGAGATAAAGAGAGTAGTGTGTGAGATAGAGAGAGCATTGTGTGAGAGAGAGAGAACACAGTGTGTGAGAGATAGAGAGAGCATTGTGTGAGAGATAGAGAGAGCAGTGTGTGAAAGATAGAGAAAGCAGTGTGAGATATATAGAGAGAGAGAGAGCAGTGTGAGAGATAGAGCATTGTGTGAGATAGAGAGAGCAGTGTGTGAAAGATAGAGAGAGCAGTGTGTGAGAGAACAGTGTGTATGAGAGATAGAGAGAGAGCAGTGTGTGAGAGATATATAGAGCAGTGTGTGAGATATAGAAAGAGCAGTGTGTGAGATATAGAAAGAGCAGTGTGTGAGAGATAGAGAGCAGTGTGTGAGATAGAGAAGAGAGCAGTGTGTGAGATAGAGAAGAGAGCAGTGTGTGAGAGATAGAGAGAGCATTGTGTGAGAGATAGAAAGAGCAGTGTGTGAGAGGAAGAGAGAGCATTGTGTGTGAGAGAGCAGTGTGTGAGAGATAGAGAGAGCAGTATGTGAGGGATAGAGAGAGCAGTGTGTGAGAGGGAGAGAGAGCAGTGTGTGAGAGATAGAGCAGAGTGTGAGATAGAGAGAGCAGTGTGTGAGATAGAGAGAGCAGTGTGTGAGAGATAGAGAGCAGTGTGTGAGAGATAGAGTAGTGTGTGAGAGATAGAGAGCAGTGTGTGAGAGATAGAGCAGTGTGTGAGATAGAGAGAGCAGTGTGTGAGATAGATAGAGCAGTGTGTGAGAGATAGAGAGCAGTGTGTGAGAGATAGAGAGCAGTGTGTGATAGATAGAGAGCAGTGTGTGACAGATAGAGAGCAGTGTGTGAGAGATAGAGAGAGCAGTGTGTGAGAGATAGAGAGAGCAGTGTGTGACAGATAGAGAGAAGTGTGTGAGAGATAGAGAGAGCAGTGTGTGAGAGATAGAGAGCAGTGTGTGAGAAATAGATAGAGCAGTGTGTGAGAGATAGAGAGAGCAGTGTGTGATAGATAGAGAGAGCAGTGTGTGAGAGATAGAGAGAGCAGTGTGTGAGAAGAGAGCAGTGTGTGAGAGATAGAGAGAGCAGTGTGTATGAGAGATAGAGAGAGCAGTGTGAGAGAGATAGAGAGAGCAGTGTGTGAGATATAGAGAGAGCAGTGTGTGAGATATAGAGAGAGCAGTGTGTGAGAGATAGAGAGAGCAGCATGTGAGAGATAGAGAGAGCAGTGTGTGATAGAGAGAGCAGTGTGTGAGAGATAGAGAGAGCAGTGTGTGAGAGATAGAGAGAGCAGTGTGTGAGAGATAGAGAGAGCAGTGTGTGAGAGGGAGAGACAGCACTGTCTGAGAGGGAGAGAGCATTGTGTGAGAGATAGAGATAGAGCTGTGTGTGAGAGATAGAGAGAGCAGTGTGTGAGAGATAGAGAGAGCAGTGTGTGAGAGATATAGAGAGCAGTGTGTGAGAGGGAGAGACAGCATTGTCTGCGAGGGAGAGAGCATTGTGTGAGTGTGAGAGATAGAGCAGTGTGTGAGAGATAGAGATAGAGCTGTGTGTGAGATAAAGAGAGAATTGTGTGTGTGAGAGAGAGAACACAGTGTGTGAGAGATGGAGAGAGCAGTGTGTGAGAGATAGAGAAAGCAGTGTGAGAGATAGAGAGCAGTGTGTGAGAGATAGAGAGAGCAGTGTGTGAGAGATAGAGAGAGCAGCGTGTGAGAGATAGAGAGAGCAGTGTGTGAGAGATAGAGAGAGCAGTATGTGAGATAGAGAGAGCAGTGTGTGAGAGATAGAGAGCAGTGTGTGAGAAATAGAGAGAGCAGTGTGTGAGAGATAGAGAGCAGTGTGTGAGAAATAGAGAGAGCAGTGTGTGAGAGATAAAGAGAGCAGTGTGTGATAGATAGAGAGAGCAGTGTGTGAGAGATAGAGAGAGTAGTGTGTGAGAGATAGAGAGAGCAGTGTGTGAGAGATAGAGAGAGCAGTGTGTGAGAGATAGAGAGAGCAGTGTGTGATAGATAGAGAGAGCAGTGTGTGATAGATAGAGAGAGCAGTGTGTGAGAGATAGAGAGAGCAGTGTGTGAGAGATAGAGAGAGCAGTGTGTGAGAGATAGAGAGAGCAGTGTGTGAGAGATAGAGAGAGCAGTGTGTGAGAGATAGAGAGAGCAGTGTGTGAGAGATAGAGAGAGCAGTGTGTGAGAGATAGAGAGAGCAGTGTGTGAGAGAGCAGTGTGAAAGACAGAGAGCAGTGTGTGAGAGATAGAGAGAGCAGTGTGTGAGAGATAGAGAGAGCAGTGTGCGAGAGATAGAGAGAGCAGTGTGTGAGAGATAGAGAGAGCAGTGTGTGAGAAATAGAGAGCAGTGTGTGATAGATAGAGAGAGCAGCATGTGATAGATAGAGAGAGCAGTGTGCGAGAGATAGAGAGAGCAGTGTGTGAGAAATAGAGAGCAGTGTGTGAGAGATAGAGCAGTGTGTGATAGATAGAGAGAGCAGTGTGTGAAAGATAGAGAGAGCAGTGTGTGATAGATAGAGAGAGCAGCGTGTGAGAGATAGAGAGAACAGTGTGTGAGATAAAGAGAGCAGTGTGTGAGAGATAGAGAGAGCAGTGTGTGATAGATAGAGAGAGCAGTGTGTGAGAGATAGAGAGAGCAGTGTGTGAGAGATAGAGAGAGCAGTGTGTGATAGATAGAGAGAGCAGCGTGTGAGAGATAGAGAGAGCAGTGTGTGAGAGATAGAGAGAGCAGTGTGTGAGAGATAGAGAGAGCAGTGTGTGAGAGAGCAGTGTGAAAGACAGAGAGCAGTGTGTGAGAGATAGAGAGAGCAGTGTGTGAGAGATAGAGAGAGCAGTGTGTGAGAGATAGAGAGAGCAGTGTGCGAGAGATAGAGAGAGCAGTGTGTGAGAGATAGAGAGAGCAGTGTGTGAGAAATAGAGAGCAGTGTGTGATAGATAGAGAGAGCAGCATGTGATAGATAGAGAGAGCAGTGTGTGAGAAATAGAGAGCAGTGTGTGAGAGATAGAGCAGTGTGTGAGAGATAGAGAGCAGTGTGTGAGAAATTGAGAGAGCAGTGTGTGATAGATAGAGAGAGCAGTGTGTGAGATAGAGAGAGCAGTGTTTGAGAGATAGAGAGAGCAGTGTGTGAGAGATAGAGAGAGCAGTGTGTGAGAGATAGAGAGAGCAGTGTGTGATAGATAGAGAGAGCAGTGTGTGATAGATAGAGAGAGCAGCATGTGAGAGATAGAGAGAGCAGCATGTGAGAGATAGAGAGAGCAGTGAGTGAGATAGAGAGAGCAGTGAGTGAGATAGAGAGAGCAGTGTGTGATAGATAGAGAGAGCAGTGTGTGATAGATAGAGAGAGCAGTGTGTGAGAGGGAGAGAGCAGTGTGTGAGAGGGAAAGACAGCACTGTCTGAGAGGGAGAGAGCATTGTGTGAGTGTGAGAGATAGAGCAGTGTGTGAGAGATAGAGATAGAGCTGTGTGTGAGAGATAGAGAGAGTAGTGTGTGAGAGATAGAGAGAGCAGTGTGTGATAGATAGAGAGAGCAGTGTGTGATAGATAGAGAGAGCAGTGTGTGATAGATAGAGAGAGCAGTGTGTGAGAAGAGAGCAGTGTGTGAGAGATAGAGAGAGCAGTGTCTGAGAGGGAAAGACAGCACTGTCTGAGAGGGAGAGAGCATTGTGTGAGTGTGAGAGAGAGAGCAGTGTGAGAGATAGAGAGAGCAGTGTGTGAGATATAGAGAGAGCAGTGTGTGAGAGATAGAGAGAGCAGTGTGTGAGAGATAGAGAGAGAAGTGTGTGATAGAGAGAGCAGTGTGTGAGAGATAGAGAGAGCAGTGTGTGAGAGATAGAGAGAGCAGTGTGTGATAGATAGAGAGAGCAGTGTGTGAGAGGGAGAGACAGCACTGTCTGAGAGGGAGAGAGCATTGTGTGAGAGATAGAGATAGAGCTGTGTGTGAGAGATAGAGAGAGCAGTGTGTGAGAGATATAGAGAGCAGTGTGTGAGAGGGAGAGACAGCATTGTCTGCGAGGGAGAGAGCATTGTGTGAGTGTGAGAGATAGAGCAGTGTGTGAGAGATAGAGATAGAGCTGTGTGTGAGATAAAGAGAGAATTGTGTGTGTGAGAGAGAGAACACAGTGTGTGAGAGATGGAGAGAGCAGTGTGTGAGAGATAGAGAAAGCAGTGTGAGAGATAGAGAGCAGTGTGTGAGAGATAGAGAGAGCAGTGTGTGAGAGATAGAGAGAGCAGCGTGTGAGAGATAGAGAGAGCAGTGTGTGAGAGATAGAGAGAGCAGTATGTGAGATAGAGAGAGCAGTGTGTGAGAGATAGAGAGCAGTGTGTGAGAAATAGAGAGAGCAGTGTGTGAGAGATAGAGAGCAGTGTGTGAGAAATAGAGAGAGCAGTGTGTGAGAGATAAAGAGAGCAGTGTGTGAGAGATAGAGAGAGTAGTGTGTGAGAAATAGAGAGAGCAGTGTGTGAGAGATAGAGAGAGCAGTGTGTGAGAGATAGAGAGAGCAGTGTGTGAGAGATAGAGAGAGCAGTGTGTGAGAGATAGAGAGAGCAGTGTGTGAGAGATAGAGAGAGCAGTGTGTGAGAGATAGAGAGAGCAGTGTGTGAGAGATAGAGAGAGCAGTGTGTGAGAGATAGAGAGAGCAGTGTGTGAGAGATAGAGAGAGCAGTGTGTGAGAGATAGAGAGAGCAGTGTGTGAGATAGAGAGCAGTGTGTGAGAGATAGAGAGCACTGTGTGTGAGAGATAGAGAGAGCAGTGTTTGAGAGATAGAGAGCAGTGTGTGAGAAATAGAGAGCAGTGTGTGAGAAATAGAGAGAGAAGTGTGTGAGAGATAGAGAGAACAGTGTGTGAAAGATAGAGAGAACAGTGTGTGAGAGATAGAGAAAGCAGTGTGTGAGAGATAGAGAGAGAGAGCAGTGTGAGAGATAGAGCAGTGTGTGAGATAGAGAGAGCAGTGTGTGAGATAAAGAGAGTAGTGTGTGAGATAGAGAGAGCAGTGTGTGAGAGATAGAGAGAGCAGTGTGTGAGAGATAGAGAGAGCAGTGTGTGAGAGATAGAGAGAGAAGTGTGTGATAGAGAGAGCAGTGTGTGAGAGATAGAGAGCAGTGTGTGAGAGATAGAGAGAGCAGTGTGTGATAGATAGAGAGAGCAGTGTGTGAGAGGGAGAGACAGCACTGTCTGAGAGGGAGAGAGCATTGTGTGAGAGATAGAGATAGAGCTGTGTGTGAGAGATAGAGAGAGCAGTGTGTGAGAGATATAGAGAGCAGTGTGTGAGAGGGAGAGACAGCATTGTCTGCGAGGGAGAGAGCATTGTGTGAGTGTGAGAGATAGAGCAGTGTGTGAGAGATAGAGATAGAGCTGTGTGTGAGATAAAGAGAGAATTGTGTGTGTGAGAGAGAGAACACAGTGTGTGAGAGATGGAGAGAGCAGTGTGTGAGAGATAGAGAAAGCAGTGTGAGAGATAGAGAGCACAGTGTGTGAGAGATAGAGAGAGCAGTGTGTGAGAGATAGAGAAAGCAGTGTGAGAGATAGAGAGCAGTGTGTGAGAGATAGAGAGAGCAGTGTGTGAGAGATAGAGAGAGCAGCGTGTGAGAGATAGAGAGAGCAGTGTGTGAGAGATAGAGAGAGCAGTATGTGAGATAGAGAGAGCAGTGTGTGAGAGATAGAGAGCAGTGTGTGAGAAATAGAGAGAGCAGTGTGTGAGAGATAGAGAGCAGTGTGTGAGAAATAGAGAGAGCAGTGTGTGAGAGATAAAGAGAGCAGTGTGTGAGAGATAGAGAGAGCAGTGTGTGAGAGATAGAGAGAGTAGTGTGTGAGAGATAGAGAGAGCAGTGTGTGAGAGATAGAGAGAGCAGTGTGTGAGAGATAGAGAGAGCAGTGTGTGAGAGATAGAGAGAGCAGTGTGTGAGAGATAGAGAGAGCAGTGTGTGAGAGATAGAGAGAGCAGTGTGTGAGAGATAGAGAGAGCAGTGTGTGAGAGATAGAGAGAGCAGTGTGTGAGAGATAGAGAGAGCAGTGTGTGAGAGATAGAGAGAGCAGTGTGTGAGAGATAGAGAGAGCAGTGTGTGAGAGAGCAGTGTGAAAGACAGAGAGCAGTGTGTGAGAGATAGAGAGAGCAGTGTGTGAGAGATAGAGAGAGCAGTGTGTGAGAGAGCAGTGTGTGAGAGATAGAGAGAGCAGTGTGTTAAAAATAGAGAGAACAGTGTGTGAGAGATAGAGAGAGCAGTGTGTGAAAGATAGAGACAACAGTGTGTGAGAGATAGAGAGAGCAGTATGTGAGATAGAGAGAGCAGTGTGTGATAGATAGAGAAAGAAGTGTGTGAGATAGAGAGCAGTGTGTGAGAGATAGAGAGCACTGTGTGTGAGAGATAGAGAGAGCAGTGTTTGAGAGATAGAGAGCAGTGTGTGAGAAATAGAGAGAAGTGTGTGAGAAATAGAGAGAGAAGTGTGTGAGAGATAGAGAGAACAGTGTGTGAAAGATAGAGAGAACAGTGTGTGAGAGATAGAGAAAGCAGTGTGTGAGAGATAGAGAGAGAGAGCAGTGTGAGAGATAGAGCAGTGTGTGAGATAGAGAGAGCAGTGTGTGAGATAAAGAGAGTAGTGTGTGAGATAGAGAGAGCAGTGTGTGAGAGATAGAGAGAGCAGTGTGTGAGAGATAGAGAGAACAGTGTGTGAAAGATAGAGAGAACAGTGTGTGAGAGATAGAGAAAGCAGTGTGAGATAGAGAGAGAGAGAGAGCAGTGTGAGAGATAGAGCAGTGTGTGAGAGATAGAGAGAGCAGTGTGTGAGATAAAGAGAGTAGTGTGTGAGATAGAGAGAGCATTGTGTGAGAGAGAGAGAACACAGTGTGTGAGAGATAGAGAGAGCATTGTGTGAGAGATAGAGAGAGCAGTGTGTGAAAGATAGAGAAAGCAGTGTGAGATATATAGAGAGAGAGAGAGCAGTGTGAGAGATAGAGCATTGTGTGAGATAGAGAGAGCAGTGTGTGAAAGATAGAGAGAGCAGTGTGTGAGAGAACAGTGTGTATGAGAGATAGAGAGAGAGCAGTGTGTGAGAGATATATAGAGCAGTGTGTGAGATATAGAAAGAGCAGTGTGTGAGATATAGAAAGAGCAGTGTGTGAGAGATAGAGAGCAGTGTGTGAGATAGAGAAGAGAGCAGTGTGTGAGATAGAGAAGAGAGCAGTGTGTGAGAGATAGAGAGAGCATTGTGTGAGAGATAGAAAGAGCAGTGTGTGAGAGGAAGAGAGAGCATTGTGTGTGAGAGAGCAGTGTGTGAGAGATAGAGAGAGCAGTATGTGAGGGATAGAGAGAGCAGTGTGTGAGAGGGAGAGAGAGCAGTGTGTGAGAGATAGAGCAGAGTGTGAGATAGAGAGAGCAGTGTGTGAGATAGAGAGAGCAGTGTGTGAGAGATAGAGAGCAGTGTGTGAGAGATAGAGTAGTGTGTGAGAGATAGAGAGCAGTGTGTGAGAGATAGAGCAGTGTGTGAGATAGAGAGAGCAGTGTGTGAGATAGATAGAGCAGTGTGTGAGAGATAGAGAGCAGTGTGTGAGAGATAGAGAGCAGTGTGTGATAGATAGAGAGCAGTGTGTGACAGATAGAGAGCAGTGTGTGAGAGATAGAGAGAGCAGTGTGTGAGAGATAGAGAGAGCAGTGTGTGACAGATAGAGAGAAGTGTGTGAGAGATAGAGAGAGCAGTGTGTGAGAGATAGAGAGCAGTGTGTGAGAAATAGATAGAGCAGTGTGTGAGAGATAGAGAGCAGTGTGTGAGAAATAGAGAGAGCAGTGTGTGAGAGATAGAGAAAGCATTGTGTGAGAGATAGAAAGAGCAGTGTGTGAGAGGAAGAGAGAGCATTGTGTGTGAGAGAGCAGTGTGTGAGAGATAGAGAGAGCAGTATGTGAGGGATAGAGACAGCAGCATGTGAGAGGGAGAGAGAGCAGTGTGTAAGAGGGAGAGAGAGCAGTGTGTGAGAGATAGAGCAGAGTGTGAGATAGAGAGAGCAGTGTGTGAGATAGAGAGAGCAGTGTGTGAGAGATAGAGAGCAGTGTGTGAGAGATAGAGCAGTGTGTGAGAGATAGAGAGCAGTGTGTGAGAGATAGAGAGCAGTGTGTGAGAGGGAGAGAAAGCTGTGTGTGAGATAAAGAGAGTGGTGTGTGAGAGATTGAAAGAGCTGTGTGTGAGATAGAGAGAGCAGTGTGTGAGAGAGCAGTGTGTATGAGAGATAGAGAGAGCAGTGTGTGAGAGATAGAGAGAGCAGTGTGTGAGATAAAGAGAGCAGTGTGTGAGAGATAGAGAGCAGTGTGTGAGAGATAGAGAGAGCAGTGTGTGAGAAATAGAGAGAGCAGTGTGTGAGAGAGAGAGACCAGTGTGTGAGATATAGAGAGAGCAGTGTGTGAGATATAGAGAGAGCAGTGTGTGATATAGAGAGAGCAGTGTGTGAAATATAGAGAGAGCAGTGTGTGAGATAGAGAAGAGAGCAGTGTGTGAGAGATAAAGAGAGCATTGTGTGAGAGATAGAAAGAGCAGTGTGTGAGAGGAAGAGAGAGCATTGTGTGAGAGATAGAGAGAGCAGTGTGTGAGAGATAGAGAGAGCAGTGTGTGAGAGATAGAAAGAGCAGTGTGTGAGAGATAGAGAGAGCAGTGTGTGAGATATAGAAAGAGCAGTGTGTGAGATATAGAAAGAGCAGTGTGTGAGAGATAGAGAGCAGTGTGTGAGATAGAGAAGAGAGCAGTGTGTGAGATAGAGGAGAGAGCAGTGTGTGAGAGATAGAGAGAGCATTGTGTGAGAGGAAGAGAGAGCATTGTGTGCGAGAGAGCAGTGTGTGAGAGATAGAGAGAGCAGTATGTGAGGGATAGAGAGAGCAGTGTGTGAGAGGGAGAGAGAGCAGTGTGTGAGAGATAGAGCAGAGTGTGAGATAGAGAGAGCAGTGTGTGAGATAGAGAGAGCAGTGTGTGAGAGATAGAGAGCAGTGTGTGAGAGATAGAGTAGTGTGTGAGAGATAGAGAGCAGTGTGTGAGAGATAGAGCAGTGTGTGAGATAGAGAGAGCAGTGTGTGAGATAGATAGAGCAGTGTGTGAGAGATAGAGAGCAGTGTGTGATAGATAGAGAGCAGTGTGTGACAGATAGAGAGCAGTGTGTGAGAGATAGAGAGAGCAGTGTGTGTGAGATAGAGAGAGCAGTGTGTGACAGATAGAGAGAAGTGTGTGAGAGATAGAGAGAGCAGTGTGTGAGAGATAGAGAGCAGTGTGTGAGAAATAGAGAGAGCAGTGTGTGAGAAATAGAGAGCAGTGTGTGAGAAATAGAGAGAGCAGTGTGTGAGAGATAGAGAGAGCAGTGTGAGAGATAGAGAGAGCAGCATGTGAGAGGGAGAGAGAGCAGTGTGTGAGAGGGAGAGAGAGCAGTGTGTGAGAGATAGAGCAGAGTGTGAGATAGAGAGAGCAGTGTGTGAGATAGAGAGAGCAGTGTGTGAGATAGAGAGCAGTGTGTGAGAGATAGAGAGCAGTGTGTGAAAGATAGAGCAGTGTGTGAGAGATAGAGAGCAGTGTGTGAGAGATAGAGAGCAGTGTGTGAGAGGGAGAGAAAGCTGTGTGTGAGATAAAGAGAGTGGTGTGTGAGAGATTGAAAGAGCTTTGTGTGAGATAGAGAGAGCAGTGTGTGAGAGAGCAGTGTGTATGAGAGATAGAGAGAGCAGTGTGTGAGAGATAGAGAGAGCAGTGTGTGAGATAAAGAGAGCAGTGTGTGAGATAAAGAGAGCAGTGTGTGAGAGATAGAGAGCAGTGTGTGAGAGATAGAGAGAGCAGTGTGTGAGAGATAGAGAGCAGTGTGTGAGAGATAGAGAGAGCAGTGTGTGAGAGATAGAGAGCAGTGTGTGAGAGATAGAGAGAGCAGTGTGTGAGAGATAGAGAGAGCAGTGTGTGAGATATAGAAAGAGCAGTGTATGAGATATAGAAAGAGCAGTGTGTGAGAGATAGAGTAGTGTGTGAGAGATAGAGAGCAGTGTGTGAGAGATAGAGCAGTGTGTGAGATAGAGAGAGCAGTGTGTGAGATAGATAGAGCAGTGTTTGAGAGATAGAGAGCAGTGTGTGAGAGATAGAGAGCAGTGTGTGATAGATAGAGAGCAGTGTGTGAGAGATAGAGAGCAGTGTGTGAGAGATAGAGAGAGCAGTGTGTGAGAGATAGAGAGAGCAGTGTGTGAGAGATAGAGAGCAGTGTGTGAGAGATAGAGAGAGCATTGTGTGAGAGATAGAAAGAGCAGTGTGTGAGAGGAAGAGAGAGCATTGTGTGTGAGAGAGCAGTGTGTGAGAGATAGAGAGAGCAGTATGTGAGGGATAGAGAGAGCAGCATGTGAGAGGGAGAGAGAGCAGTGTGTGAGAGGGAGAGAGAGCAGTGTGTGAGAGATAGAGAGAGCAGCGTGTGAGAGATAGAGAGAGCAGTGTGTGAGATAGAAAGAGCAGTGTGTGAGAGAGCAGTGTGTGAGAGATAGAGAGAGCAGTTTGTGAGATATAGAGAGAGCAGTGTGTGAGATATAGAGAGAGCAGTGTGTGAGATATAGAGAGAGCAGTGTGTGAGAGATAGAGAGAGCAGTGTGTGAGAGATAGAGAGAGCAGTGTGTGAGAGATAGAGAGAGCATTGTGTGAGAGATAGAGAGAGAGAACAGTGTGTGAGAGATAGAGAGAACATTGTGTGAGAGAGAGAGAGAGAGAGAGAGAGAGCAGTGTATGAGAGATAGAGAGAGCATTGTGTGAGAGAGAGAGAGAGAGAGAGAGAGAGAGAGCAGTGTGTGAGAGATAGAGAGAGCAGTGTGTGAGAGCAGTGTGAGAGAGAGATAAAGAGAACAGTGTGTGAGAGATAGAGAGCAGTGTGTGAGAGATACAGAGCACTGTGTGAGAGTGAGAGAAAGCTGTGTGTGAGATAAAGAGAGTGGTGTGTGAGAGATTGAAATAGCTGTGTGTGAGATAGAGAGAGCAGTGTATGAGAGAGCAGTGTGTATGAGAGATAGAGAGAGCAGTGTGTGAGAGATAGAGAGAGCAGTGTGTGAGATAAAGAGAGCAGTGTGTGAGAGATAGAGAGAGCAGTGTGTGAGAGATAGAGAGCAGTGTGTGAGAGATAGAGAGAGCAGTGTGTGAGAGATAGAGAGAGCAGTATGTGAGATAGAGAGAGCAGTGTGTGAGATAGAAAGCAGTGTGTGAGTGTGAGAGAGACAGAGCAGTGTGCGAGAGATAGAAATAACAGAGAGAGAGAGAGAGAGAAAGAAAAGAGAAGAGAGAAAGAATGAGAGAAGAGAGAAGAGAAGAGAAGAGAGAGAGAGAGAGAAAGAATGAGAGAAAGGAGAGAGAAGAGAAAGAATGAGAGAGAGAAGAGAGAAAAGAAGAGAGAAGAGAAGAGAGAAGAGAGAGACAGAGAGAGAGAGATGAGAGAAATGAGAGAGAGAAATGAGAGAGGAGAGAGATGAAAGAGAGAGGTGAGAGAGAGATGAGAGAGAGAGATGAGAGAGAGAGAGATGAGAGAGGAGAGAGATGAGAGAGAGATGAGATAGATGAGAGAGGGAGATGAGAGAGAGATGAGAGAGAGAGAGAGAGATGAGAGAGAGAGAGACAGATGAGAGAAAGATGAGAGATGAGATAGACAGAGATGAGAGAAAGAGAGATGAGACAGAGAGATGAGAGAGATGAGAGAGAGAGAGAGATGAGAGAGAGAGAGAGAGAGAATGAGAGAGAGGAGAGAGAAGAGAGAGAGAAAGAATCAGAGAAAGAATGAGAGAGAGAAGAGAAGAGAGAGGAGAAGAGAAGAGAGAAGAGAGAGACAGAGAGAGACGAGAGAGAGAGATGAGAGAGAGAAAAATGAGAGATGAGAGAGAGAGGTGAGAGAGAGAGGTGAGAGAGATGAGAGAAAGAGAAGAGAGAGATAGAGATGAGAGAGAGAGATGAGAGAGAGAAGAGAAGAGAAGAGAGAAGAGAGAGAGACAGAGAGAGAGAGATGAGAGAGAGAGAGATGTGTGAGAGAGAGAGAGATGAGAGAGAAATAAGAGAGGATAGAGAGAGAAATAAGAGATGAGAGAGAGATGAGAGAGGAGAGAGAGAGATGAGAGATGAGAAAGATGAAAATGAGAGAGAGATGAGAGAGAGAGAGATGAAAGAGAGATGAGAGAGAGAGAAAAGAGAGATAGAGATGAGATGAGAAAGAGATGAGAGAGAGAGAGATGAGAAAGATGAGAGAGAGAAGAGAGAGAGAAAGAATGAGAGAAAGAATGAGAGAGAGAGAAGAGAGACAGAGAAAGAGAGATGAAAGAGAGATAAATGAGAGAGGAGAGAGAGAGATGAGAGAGAAATGAGAGAGGTGAGAGAGAGAGGAGAGAGAGAAAGAGAGAGAGAGGTGAGAGAGAGGAGAGAGAGATGAGAGAGAGAGAAAATGAGAGAGAGAAGAGAGGAGAGAAAAGAGAGAAGAGATGAGAGAAGAGAGAGAGACAGGGAGAGAGATGAGAGAGATGAGAGAGAGAGAAATGAGAGAGGAGAGAGAGAGAGAGGAGAGAGAGATGAGAGAGAAATGAGAGAGGTGAGAGAGAGAGGAGAGAGAGAAAGAGAGAGAGAGAGAGAGAGGTGAGAGAGAGAGGAGAGAGAGAGGACAGAGAGATGAGAGAGAGAGAGAGAATGAGAGAGAGAAGAGAGGAGAGAAAAGAGAGAAGAGATGAGAGAAGAGAGAGACAGGGAGAGAGATGAGAGAGAGATGAGAGAAAAATGAGAGAGAGAGAGAGAGAGAGAAATGAGAGAGGAGAGAGAGAGATGAGATAGAGATGAGAGAGAGATGAGAGAGAGAGATGAAAGAGAGATGAGAGAGAGATGAGAGATGAGAGAGAGAGAGAGATATGAGAGAGAGAGGAGAGAGAGATGAGAGAGAGAGAGAGAATGAGAGAGAGAAGAGAGGAGAGAAAAGAGAGAAGAGATGAGAGAAGAGAGAGAGACAGGGAGAGAGATGAGAGAGAGAGAGATGAGAGAGAAAAATGAGAGAGAGAAAGAGAAATGAGAGAGGAGAGAGAGATGAGATAGAGATGAGAGAGATGAGAGAGAGAGGAGAGAGAGAAAGAGAGAGAGAGAGAGCTGAGAGAGAGGAGAGAGAGAGGACAGAGAGATGAGAGAGAGAGAGAGAATGAGAGAGAGAAGAGAGGAGAGAAAAGAGAGAAGAGATGAGAGAAGAGAGACAGGGAGAGAGATGAGAGAGAGATGAGAGAGAAAAATGAGAGAGAGAGAGAGAGAGAAATGAGAGAGGAGAGAGAGAGAGATGAGATAGAGATGAGAGAGAGAGATGAAAGAGAGATGAGAGAGATGAGAGATGAGAGAGAGAGAGAGGAGAGAGAGAGAGAGAGAATGAGAGAGAGAAGAGAGGAGAGAAAAGAGAGAAAAGATGAGAGAAGAGAGAGAGATGAGAGAGAAAGAGATGAGAGAGAGAGATGAGAGAGAGAAAAATGAGAGAGAGAGAGAAATGAGAGAGGAGAGAGATGAGATAGAGAGGAGAGAGAGATGAGAGAGAGAGAGATGAAAGAGAGATGAGAGAGAGATGAGAGATGAGAGAGAGAGAGATATGAGAGAGAGATGAGAGAGAGAGATGAGAGATGAGAGGGAGAGAGAGCAGTGTGTTAGATAGAGAGAGCAGTGTGTGAGAGATAGAGAGAGCAGTGTGTGAGAGAGAGAGACCAGTGTGTGAGAGATAGAGAGAGCAGTGTGTGAGAAATAGAGAGAGCAGTGTGTGAAATATAGAGAGAGCAGTGTGTGATAGAGAAGAGAGCAGTGTGTGAGAGATAAAGAGAGCATTGTGTGAGAGATAGAAAGAGCAGTGTGTGAGAGGAAGAGAGAGCATTGTGTGAGAGATAGAGAGAGCAGTGTGTGAGATATAGAGAGAGCAGTGTGTGAGAGATAGAGAGAGCATTGTGTGAGAGATAGAAAGAGCAGTGTGTGAGAGGAAGAGAGAGTATTGTGTGTGAGAGAGCAGTGTGTGAGAGATAGAGAGAGCAGTATGTGAGGGATAGAGAGAGCAGTGTGTGAGAGGGAGAGAGAGCAGTGTGTGAGAGATAGAGCAGAGTGTGAGATAGAGAGAGCAGTGTGTGAGATAGAGAGAGCAGTGTGTGAGAGATAGAGAGGAGTGTGTGAGAGATAGAGTAGTGTGTGAGAGATAGAGAGTAGTGTGTGAGAGATAGAGCAGTGTGTGAGAAAGAGAGAGCAGTGTGTGAGATAGATAGAGCAGTGTGTGAGAGATAGTGAGTAGTGTGTGATAGATAGAGAGCAGTGTGTGAGAGATAGATAGCAGTGTGTGAGAGATAGAGAGAGCAGTGTGTGAGAGATAGAGAGAGCAGTGTGTGACAAATAGAGAGAAGTGTGTGAGAGATAGAGAGAGCAATGTGTGAGAGATAGAGAGCAGTGTGTGAGAAATAGAGAGAGCAGTGTGTGAGAAATAGAGAGAGCAGTGTGTGAGAGATAGAGAGAGCAGTGTGTGAGAGATAGAGAGCAGTGTGTGAGAGATAGAGAGAGCATTGTGTGAGAGATAGAAAGAGCAGTGTGTGAGAGGAAGAGAGAGCATTGTGTGTGAGAGAGCAGTGTGTGAGAGATAGAGAGAGCAGTATGTGAGGGATAGAGAGAGCAGCATGTGAGAGGGAGAGAGAGCAGTGTGTGAGAGGGAGAGAGAGCAGTGTGTGAGAGATAGAGCAGAGTGTGAGATAGAGAGAGCAGTGTGTGAGATAGAGAGAGCAGTGTGTGAGATAGATAGCAGTGTGTGAGAGATAGAGAGCAGTGTGTGAGAGATAGAGCAGTGTGTGAGAGATAGAGAGCAGTGTGTGAGAGATAGAGAGCAGTGTGTGAGAGATAGAGTAGTGTGTGAGAGATAGAGAGCAGTGTGTGATAGATAGAGAGCAGTGTGTGAGAGATAGAGAGCAGTGTGTGAGAGATAGAGAGAGCAGTGTGTGAGAGATAGAGAGAAGTGTGTGAGAGATAGAGAGCAGTGTGTGAGAGATAGAGAGCAGTGTGTGAGAGATAGAGAGCAGTGTGTGAGAAATAGAGAGAGCAGTGTGTGAGAGATAGAGAGAGCAGTGTTTGAGAGATAGAGAGCAGTGTGTGAGAGATAGAGAGAGCAGTGTGTGAGAGATAGAGAGAGCAGTGTGTGAGATAAAGAGAGCAGTGTGTGAGAGATAGAGAGCAGTGTGTGAGAGATAGAGAGAGCAGTGTGTGAGAGATAGAGAGAGCAGTGTGTGAGATAAAGAGAGCAGTGTGTGAGAGATAGAGAGCAGTGTGTGAGAGATAGAGAGAGCAGTGTGTGAGAGATAGAGAGCAGTGTGTGAGAGATAGAGAGAGCAGTGTGTGAGAGATAAAGAGAGCAGTGTGTGAGAGATAGAGAGAGCAGTATGTGAGATAGAGAGAGCAGTGTGTGAGATAGAGAGCAGTGTGTGAGTGTGAGAGAGACAGAGCAGTGTGCGAGAGATAGAAAGAACAGAGAGAGAGAGAGAGAAAGAAAAGAGAAGAGAGAAAGAATGAGAGAAGAGAGAAGAGAAGAGATGAGAGAGAGAGAAATGAGAGAGGAGAGAGAGAGATGAGAGAGGGAGATGAGAGAGAGGTGAGAGAGAGAGATGAGAGAGAGAGATGAGAGAGAGATGAGACAGAGAGATGAGAGAGAGAGATGAGAGAGAGAGAGATGAGAGAGAGAGAGAGAATGAGAGAGAGGAGAGAGAAGAGAGAGAGAAAGAATCAGAGAAAGAATGAGAGAGAGAAGAGAGGAGAAGAGAAGAGAACAGATAGACAGAGAGACGAGAGAGAGATGAGAGAGAGAAAAATGAGAAATGAGAGAGAGGTGAGAGAGAGAGGTGAGAGAGATGAGAGAAAGAGAAGAGAGAGATAGAGATGAGAGAGAGAGATGAGAGAGAGAGAAGAGAAGAGAAGAGAGAAGAGAGAGAGACAGAGAGAGAGAGACGAGATGAGAGAGAGAGATGAGAGACAGAGATTTGAGAGACATGAGAGAGAAATAAGAGAGGATAGAGAGAGAAATAAGAGATGAGAGAGAGATGAGAGAGAGAGATGAGAGAAAGAGGTGAGAGAGAAATGAGAGAGATGAGAGAGGAGAGAGAGAGATGAGAGAGATGAGAGATGAGAAAGATGAAAATGAGAGAGATGAGAGAGAGAGAGATGAAAGAGAGATGAGAGAGAGAGAAAGAGAGATAGCGATGAGATGAGAGAGATGAGAGAGAGAGAGAGAGAGAGAGAGAGAGAGATGAGAAAGATGAGAGAGAGAAGAGAGAGAAAGAATGAGAGAAAGAATGAGAGAGAGAGAAGAGAGACAGAGAGAGATGAAAGAGAGAAATGAGAGAGGAGAGAGAGAGATGAGAGAGAAATGAGAGAGGTGAGAGAGAGAGGAGAGAGAGAAAGAGAGAGAGAGGTGAGAGAGAGGAGAGAAAGATGAGAGAGAGAGAGAGAGAGAGAGAGAAGAGAGGAGAGAAAAGAGAGAAGAGATGAGAGAAGAGAGAGAGAGACAGGGAGAGAGATGAGAGAGATCAGAGAGAGAGAAATGAGAGAGGAGAGAGAGAGAGGAGAGAGAAATGAGAGAGGTGAGAGAGAGAGGAGAGAGAAATGAGAGAGGTGAGAGAGAGAGGAGAGAGAGAAAGAATGAGAGAAAGAATGAGAGAGAGAGAAGAGAGACAGAGAAAGAGAGATGAAAGAGAGAAATGAGAGAGGAGAGAGAGAGATGAGAGAGAAATGAGAGAGGTGAGAGAGAGAGGAGAGAGAGAAAGAGAGAGAGAGGTGAGAGAGAGGAGAGAAAGATGAGAGAGAGAGAGAGAGAGAGAAGAGAGGAGAGAAAAGAGAGAAGAGATGAGAGAAGAGAGAGAGAGACAGGGAGAGAGATGAGAGATCAGAGAGAGAGAAATGAGAGAGGAGAGAGAGAGATGAGAGAGAAATGAGAGAGGTGAGAGAGAGAGGAGAGAGAGATGAGAGAGAGAGAGAGAATGAGAGAGAGAAGAGAGGAGAGAAAAGAGAGAAGAGATGAGAGAAGAGAGAGAGACAGGGAGAGAGATGAGAGAGAGATGAGAGAGAGAAAAATGAGAGAGAGAGAGAGAGAAATGAGAGAGGAGAGAGAGAGATGAGATAGAGATGAGAGAGAGATGAGAGAGAGAGATGAAAGTGAGATGAGAGAGAGATGAGAGATGAGAGAGAGAGATATGAGAGAGAGATGAGAGAGAGATGAGAGAGAGAGATGAGAGGGAGAGAGAGCAGTGTGTTAGATAGAGAGAGCAGTGTGTGAGAGATAGAGAGAGCAGTGTGTGAGAGATAGAGAGAGCAGTGTGTGAGAGATAGAGAGCAGTGTGTGAGAGATAGAGAGAGCAGTGTGTGAGAGATAGAGAGCAGTGTGTGAGAGATAGAGAGAGCAGTGTGTGAGAGATAGAGAGAGCAGTGTGTGACAGATAGAGAGCAGTGTGTGAGAGATAGAGAGCAGTGTGTGAGAAATAGAGAGAGCAGTGTGTGAGAGATAGAGAGCAGTGTGTGAGAAATAGAGAGAGCAGTGTGTGAGAGATAGAGAGAGCAGTGTGTGAGAGATAGAGAGCAGTGTGTGAGAGATAGAGAGAGCATTGTGTGAGAGATAGAAAGAGCAGTGTGTGAGAGGAAGAGAGAGCATTGTGTGTGAGAGAGCAGTGTGTGAGAGATAGAGAGAGCAGTATGTGAGGGATAGAGAGAGCAGCATGTGAGAGGAAGAGAGAGCAGTGTGTGAGAGGGAGAGAGAGCAGTGTGTGAGAGATAGAGCAGAGTGTGAGATAGAGAGAGCAGTGTGTGAGATAGAGAGAGCAGTGTGTGAGATAGAGAGCAGTGTGTGAGAGATAGAGAGAAGTGTGTGAGAGAGCAGTGTGTGAGAGATAAAGAGAGCAATTTGTGAGAGATAGAGAGAGCAGTGTTTGAGAGATAGAGAGAGCAGCGTGTGAGAGATAGAGAGAGCAGTGTGTGAGATAGAAAGAGCAGTGTGTGAGAGAGCAGTGTGTGAGAGAGCAGTGTGTGAGAGATAGAGAGAGCAGTTTGTGAGATATAGAGAGAGCAGTGTGTGAGATATAGAGAGAGCAGTGTGTGAGAGATAGAGAGAGCAGTGTGTGAGAGATAGAGAGAGCAGTGTGTGAGAGATAGAGAGAGCATTGTGTGAGAGATAGAGAGAGAGAGCAGTGTGTGAGAGATAGAGAGAACATTGTGTGAGAGAGAGAGAGAGAGAGCAGTGTGTGAGAGATAGAGAGAGCATTGTGTGAGAGAGAGAGAGAGAGAGAGAGAGAGCAGTGTGTGAGAGATAGAGAGAGCAGTGTGTGAGAGCAGTGTGAGAGCAGTGTGAGAGAGAGATAAAGAGAACAGTGTGTGAGAGATAGAGAGCAGTGTGTGAGAGATACAGAGCACTGTGTGAGAGTGAGAGAAAGCTGTGTGTGAGATAAAGAGAGTGGTGTGTGAGAGATTGAAATAGCTGTGTGTGAGATAGAGAGAGCAGTGTATGAGAGAGCAGTGTGTATGAGAGATAGAGAGAGCAGTGTGTGAGAGATAGAGAGAGCAGTGTGTGAGATAAAGAGAGCAGTGTGTGAGAGATAGAGAGAGCAGTGTGTGAGAGATAGAGAGCAGTGTGTGAGAGATAGAGAGAGCAGTGTGTGAGAGATAGAGAGAGCAGTATGTGAGATAGAGAGAGCAGTGTGTGAGATAGAAAGCAGTGTGTGAGTGTGAGAGAGACAGAGCAGTGTGCGAGAGATAGAAATAACAGAGAGAGAGAGAGAGAGAAAGAAAAGAGAAGAGAGAAAGAATGAGAGAAGAGAGAAGAGAAGAGAAGAGAGAGAGAGAGAGAAAGAATGAGAGAAAGGAGAGAGAAGAGAAAGAATGAGAGAGAGAAGAGAGAAAAGAAGAGAAGAGAAGAGAGAAGAGAGAGACAGAGAGAGAGATGAGAGAAATGAGAGAGAGAAATGAGAGAGGAGAGAGAGAGAGAGAGGAGAGAGAGAGATGAAAGAGAGAGGTGAGAGAGAGATGAGAGAGAGAGATGAGAGAGAGAGAGAGGAGAGAGATGAGAGAGAGATGAGAGAGAGATGAGATAGATGAGAGAGGGAGATGAGAGAGAGATGAGAGAGAGAGAGAGAGAGAGATGGGAGAGAGAGAGACAGATGAGAGAAAGATGAGAGATGAGATAGACAGAGATGAGAGAAAGAGAGATGAGACAGAGAGATGAGAGAGAGATGAGAGAGAGAGAGAGATGAGAGAGAGAGAGAGAGAGAGAATGAGAGAGAGGAGAGAAGAGAGAGAGAAAGAATCAGAGAAAGAATGAGAGAGAGAAGAGAAGAGAGAGGAGAAGAGAAGAGAGAAGAGAGAGACAGAGAGAGACGAGAGAGAGAGATGAGAGAGAGAAAAATGAGAGATGAGAGAGAGAGGTGAGAGAGAGAGGTGAGAGAGATGAGAGAAAGAGAAGAGAGAGATAGAGATGAGAGAGAGAGATGAGAGAGAGAAAAGAGAAGAGAAGAGAGAAGAGAGAGAGACAGAGAGAGAGAGATGAGAGAGAGAGAGATGTGTGAGAGAGAGAGAGATGAGAGAGAAATAAGAGAGGATAGAGAGAGAAATAAGAGATGAGAGAGAGATGAGAGAGAGAGATGAGAGAGGAGAGAGAGAGATGAGAGATGAGAAAGATGAAAATGAGAGAGAGATGAGAGAGAGAGAGATGAAAGAGAGATGAGAGAGAGAGAAAAGAGAGATAGAGATGAGATGAGAAAGAGATGAGAGAGAGAGAGAGATGAGAAAGATGAGAGAGAGAAGAGAGAGAGAAAGAATGAGAGAAAGAATGAGAGAGAGAGAAGAGAGACAGAGAAAGAGAGATGAAAGAGAGAGAAATGAGAGAGGAGAGAGAGAGATGAGAGAGAAATGAGAGAGGTGAGAGAGAGAGGAGAGAGAGAAAGAGAGAGAGAGGTGAGAGAGAGGAGAGAGAGAGATGAGAGAGAGAGAGAAAATGAGAGAGAGAAGAGAGGAGAGAAAAGAGAGAAGAGATGAGAGAAGAGAGAGAGACAGGGAGAGAGATGAGAGAGATGAGAGAGAGAGAAATGAGAGAGGAGAGAGAGAGAGAGGAGAGAGAGATGAGAGAGAAATGAGAGAGGTGAGAGAGAGAGGAGAGAGAGAAAGAGAGAGAGAGAGGTGAGAGAGAGAGGAGAGAGAGAGGACAGAGAGATGAGAGAGAGAGAGAGAATGAGAGAGAGAAGAGAGGAGAGAAAAGAGAGAAGAGATGAGAGAAGAGAGAGACAGGGAGAGAGATGAGAGAGAGATGAGAGAAAAATGAGAGAGAGAGAGAGAGAAATGAGAGAGGAGAGAGAGAGATGAGATAGAGATGAGAGAGAGATGAGAGAGAGAGAGATGAAAGAGAGATGAGAGAGAGATGAGAGATGAGAGAGAGAGAGAGATATGAGAGAGAGAGGAAAGAGAGATGAGAGAGAGAGAGAATGAGAGAGAGAAGAGAGGAGAGAAAAGAGAGAAGAGATGAGAGAAGAGAGAGAGACAGGGAGAGAGATGAGAGAGAGAGATGAGAGAGAAAAATGAGAGAGAGAGAGAGAGAAATGAGAGAGGAGAGAGAGAGATGAGATAGAGATGAGAGAGATGAGAGAGAGAGGAGAGAGAGAAAGAGAGAGAGAGAGAGCTGAGAGAGAGAGGAGAGAGAGAGGACAGAGAGATGAGAGAGAGAGAGAGAGAATGAGAGAGAGAAGAGAGGAGAGAAAAGAGAGAAGAGATGAGAGAAGAGAGACAGGGAGAGAGATGAGAGAGAGATGAGAGAGAAAAATGAGAGAGAGAGAGAGAGAAATGAGAGAGGAGAGAGAGAGAGAGATGAGATAGAGATGAGAGAGAGATGAGAGAGAGAGATGAAAGAGATGAGAGAGAGATGAGAGATGAGAGAGAGAGAGAGAGGAGAGAGAGAGAGAGAGAGAGAATGAGAGAGAGAAGAGAGGAGAGAAAAGAGAGAAAAGATGAGAGAAGAGAGAGAGATGAGAGAGAAAGAGATGAGAGAGAGAGATGAGAGAGAGAAAAATGAGAGAGAGAGAGAAATGAGAGAGGAGAGAGATGAGATAGAGAGGAGAGAGAGATGAGAGAGAGAGAGATGAAAGAGAGATGAGAGAGAGATGAGAGATGAGAGAGAGAGATATGAGAGAGAGATGAGAGAGAGAGATGAGAGATGAGAGGGAGAGAGAGCAGTGTGTTAGATAGAGAGAGCAGTGTGTGAGAGATAGAGAGAGCAGTGTGTGAGAGAGAGAGACCAGTGTGTGAGAGATAGAGAGAGCAGTGTGTGAGAGATAGAGAGAGCAGTGTGTGAGAGATAGAGAGAGCATTGTGTGAGAGATAGAAAGAGCAGTGTGTGAGAGTAAGAGAGAGCATTGTGTGTGAGAGAGCAGTGTGTGAGAGATAGAGAGAGCAGTATGTGAGGGATAGAGAGAGCAGTGTGTGAGAGATAGAGCAGTGTGAGATAGAGAGAGCAGTGTGTGAGATAGAGAGAGCAGTGTGTGAGAGATAGAGAGCAGTGTGTGAGAGATAGAGTAGTGTGTGAGAGATAGAGAGTAGTGTGTGAGAGATAGAGCAGTGTGTGAGATAGAGAGAGCAGTGTGTGAGATCGATAGAGCAGTGTGTGAGAGATAGTGAGTAGTGTGTGATAGATAGAGAGCAGTGTGTGAGAGATAGAGAGCAGTGTGTGAGAGATAGAGAGAGCAGTGTGTGAGAGATAGAGAGAGCAGTGTGTGACAAATAGAGAGAAGTGTGTGAGAGATAGAGAGAGCAGTGTGTGAGAGATAGAGAGCAGTGTGTGAGAAATAGAGAGAGCAGCATGTGAGAGGGAGAGAGAGCAGTGTGTGAGAGGGAGAGAGAGCAGTGTGTGAGAGATAGAGCAGAGTGTGAGATAGAGAGAGCAGTGTGTGAGATAGAGAGAGCAGTGTGTGAGATAGATAGCAGTGTGTGAGAGATAGAGAGCAGTGTGTGAGAGATAGAGAGCAGTGTGTGAGAGATAGAGCAGTGTGTGAGAGATAGAGAGCAGTGTGTGAGAGATAGAGAGCAGTGTGTGAGAGATAGAGTAGTGTGTGAGAGATAGAGAGCAGTGTGTGATAGATAGAGAGCAGTGTGTGAGAGATAGAGAGCAGTGTGTGAGAGATAGAGAGCAGTGTGTGAGAGATAGAGAGCAGTGTGTGAGAGATAGAGCAGTGTGTGAGAGATAGAGAGCAGTGTGTGAGAGATAGAGAGCAGTGTGTGAGAGATAGAGTAGTGTGTGAGAGATAGAGAGCAGTGTGTGATAGATAGAGAGCAGTGTGTGAGAGATAGAGAGCAGTGTGTGAGAGATAGAGAGAGCAGTGTGTGACAGATAGAGAGAAGTGTGTGAGAGATAGAGAGCAGTGTGTGAGACATAGAGAGCAGTGTGTGAGAAATAGAGAGAGCAGTGTGTGAGAGATAGAGAGAGCAGTGTGTGAGAGATAGAGAGCAGTGTGTGAGAGATAGAGAGAGCAGTGTGTGAGAGATAGAGAGAGCAGTGTGTGAGATAAAGAGAGCAGTGTGTGAGAGATAGAGAGCAGTGTGTGAGAGATAGAGAGAGCAGTGTGTGAGAGATAGAGAGCAGTGTGTGAGAGATAGAGAGAGCAGTGTGTGAGAGATAAAGAGAGCAGTGTGTGAGAGATAGAGAGAGCAGTATGTGAGATAGAGAGAGCAGTGTGTGAGATAGAGAGCAGTGTGTGAGTGTGAGAGAGACAGAGCAGTGTGCGAGAGATAGAAAGAACAGAGAGAGAGAGAGAGAAAGAAAAGAGAAGAGAGAAAGAATGAGAGAAGAGAGAAGAGAAGAGATGAGAGAGAGAGAAATGAGAGAGGAGAGAGAGAGAGATGAGAGAGAGAGAGAGAGAGAGATGAGAGAGAGAGATGAGAGAGAAAGATGAGAGAGGAGAAAGATGAGAGAGAGAGATGAGATAGATGAGAGAGGGAGATGAGAGAGAGGTGAGAGAGAGAGATGAGAGAGAGAGATGAGAGAGAGATGAGACAGAGAGATGAGAGAGAGATGAGAGAGAGAGAGATGAGAGAGAGAGAGAATGAGAGAGAGAATGAGAGAGAGGAGAGAGAAGAGAGAGAGAGAGAATCAGAGAAAGAATGAGAGAGAGAAGAGAGGAGAAGAGAAGAGAACAGATAGACAGAGAGAGACGAGAGAGAGAGATGAGAGAGAGAGAAATGAGAGAGAGAGGTGAGAGAGAGAGGTGAGAGAGATGAGAGAAAGAGAAGAGAGAGATAGAGATGAGAGAGAGAGATGAGAGAGAGAGAAGAGAAGAGAAGAGAGAAGAGAGAGAGACAGAGAGAGAGAGACGAGATGAGAGAGAGAGATGAGAGAGAGAGAGATTTGAGAGACATGAGAGAGAAATAAGAGAGGATAGAGAGAGAAATAAGAGATGAGAGAGAGATGAGAGAGATGAGAGAAAGAGGTGAGAGAGAAATGAGAGAGATGAGAGAGGAGAGAGAGAGATGAGAGAGATGAGAGATGAGAAAGATGAAAATGAGAGAGAGATGAGAGAGAGAGAGATGAAAGAGAGATGAGAGAGAGAGAAAGAGAGATAGCGATGAGATGAGAGAGATGAGAGATGAGAGAGAGAGAGAGAGAGAGAGAGAGAGAGAGAGAGAGAGAGAGAGAGATGAGAAAGATGAGAGAGAGAAGAGAGAGAAAGAATGAGAGAAAGAATGAGAGAGAGAGAAGAGAGACAGAGAAAGAGAGATGAAAGAGAGAAATGAGAGAGGAGAGAGAGAGATGAGAGAGAAATGAGAGAGGTGAGAGAGAGAGGAGAGAGAGAGAGAGAGGTGAGAGAGAGGAGAGAAAGATGAGAGAGAGAGAGAGAGAGAGAAGAGAGGAGAGAAAAGAGAGAAGAGATGAGAGAAGAGAGAGAGAGACAGGGAGAGAGATGAGAGAGATCAGAGAGAGAGAAATGAGAGAGGAGAGAGAGAGAGGAGAGAAATGAGAGAGGTGAGAGAGAGAGGAGAGAGAGAAAGAGAGAGAGAGAGAGGTGAGAGAGAGAGGAGAGATAGAGAGGAGAGAGAGATGAGAGAGAGAGAGAGAATGAGAGAGAGAAGAGAGGAGAGAAAAGAGAGAAGAGATGAGAGAAGAGAGAGAGACAGGGAGAGAGATGAGAGAGAGAGAGATGAGAGAGAAAAATGAGAGAGAGAGAGAGAAATGAGAGAGGAGAGAGAGAGATGAGATAGAGATGAGAGAGAGATGAGAGAGAGAGAGATGAAAGTGAGATGAGAGAGAGATGAGAGATGAGAGAGAGAGATATGAGAGAGAGATGAGAGAGAGATGAGAGAGAGAGATGAGAGGGAGAGAGAGCAGTGTGTTAGATAGAGAGAGCAGTGTGTGAGAGATAGAGAGAGCAGTGTGTGAGAGATAGAGAGACCAGTGTGTGAGAGATAGAGAGAGCAGTGTGTGAGAGATAGAGAGAGCAGTGTGTGAGATATAGAAAGAGCAGTGTATGAGATATAGAAAGAGCAGTGTGTGAGAGATAGAGAGCAGTGTGTGAGATAGAGAAGAGAGCAGTGTGTGAGATAGAGAAGAGAGCAGTGTGTGAGAGATAGAGAGAGCATTGTGTGAGAGATAGAAAGAGCAGTGTGTGAGAGGAAGAGAGAGCATTGTGTGTGAGAGAGCAGTGTGTGAGAGATAGAGAGAGCAGTATGTGAGGGATAGAGAGAGCAGTGTGTGAGAGGGAGAGAGAGCAGTGTGTGAGAGATAGAGCAGAGTGTGAGATAGAGAGAGCAGTGTGTGAAATAGAGAGAGCAGTGTGTGAGAGATAGAGAGCAGTGTGTGAGAGATAAAGAGCAGTGTATGAGAGATAGAGAGCAGTGTGTGAGAGATAGAGTAGTGTGTGAGAGATAGAGAGCAGTGTGTGAGAGATAGAGCAGTGTGTGAGATAGAGAGAGCAGTGTGTGAGATAGATAGAGCAGTGTGTGAGAGATAGAGAGCAGTGTGTGAGAGATAGAGAGCAGTGTGTGATAGATAGAGAGCAGTGTGTGAGATAGAGAGAGCAGTGTGTGAGAGATAGAGAGAGCAGTGTGTGAGAGATAGAGAGAGCAGTGTGTGACAGATAGAGAGAAGTGTGTGAGAGATAGAGAGCAGTGTGTGAGAGATAGAGAGCAGTGTGTTAGAAATAGAGAGAGCAGTGTGTGAGAGATAGAGAGCAGTGTGTGAGAAATAGAGAGAGCAGTGTGTGAGAGATAGAGAGAGCAGTGTGTGAGAGATAGAGAGCAGTGTGTGAGAGATAGAGAGAGCATTGTGTGAGAGATAGAAAGAGCAGTGTGTGAGAGGAAGAGAGAGCATTGTGTGTGAGAGAGCAGTGTGTGAGAGATAGAGAGAGCAGTATGTGAGGGATAGAGAGAGCAGCATGTGAGAGGGAGAGAGAGCAGTGTGTGAGAGGGAGAGAGAGCAGTGTGTGAGAGATAGAGCAGAGTGTGAGATAGAGAGAGCAGTGTGTGAGATAGAGAGAGCAGTGTGTGAGATAGAGAGTAGTGTGTGAGAGATAGAGCAGAGTGTGAGATAGAGAGAGCAGTGTGTGAGAGATAGAGAGCAGTGTGTGAGAGATAGAGAGCAGTGTGTGAGAGATAGAGAGCAGTGTGTGAGAGATAGAGAGCAGTGTGTGATAGATAGAGAGCAGTGTGTGAGAGATAGAGAGCAGTGTGTGAGAGATAGAGAGAGCAGTGTGTGACAGATAGAGAGAAGTGTGTGAGAGATAGAGAGCAGTGTGTGAGAGATAGAGAGCAGTGTGTGAGAAATAGAGAGAGCAGTGTGTGAGAAATAGAGAGAGCAGTGTGTGAGAGATAGAGAGAGCAGTGTGTGAGAGATAGAGAGCAGTGTGTGAGAGATAGAGAGAGCAGTGTGTGAGAGATAGAGAGAGCAGTGTGAGAGAGAGCAATGTGTGATAGATAGAGAGAGCAGTGTGTGAGAGAGCAGTGTGTGATAGATAGAGAGAGCAGTGTGTGAGATATAGAGAGAGCAGTGTGTGATAGAGAAAAAGCAGTGTGTGAGAGGGAGAGAGAGCAGTGTGTGAAAAGTCTACTGTGTTTATGATTTAGTTATAGAACTTTAACGTTTAAAGTTTTTCCCTGACAAGTTCAGGATTTTAAGAAATGCTTCCGTCATCTATTTTATTGCTAATGAAAATGAAAAATAAAAAGCCTCCCTCCCTCATCTTGTTTTTGAGAAAATTGGCCTGAGAACCAAAGAATTAATTTTATGTTGCCTTATGTATGCCTGACATCTTTAAAAAGGTGGCAACATACACATTTTCTTTGGTTATTGATTAAATTTAACTATACAGTAAAACTCTGATATAGCGAATTTCTGGGGACTCTCTATAAAAATTCGCTATAAGCGTAATTCGCTATACGTTTATAGCGAATTCATAATTCAAATATAACGAATTCGTTAGAAAACTGATTTGTTCTACATGTATATCAGTTTTATAAGAAAGCAGCAATCGATATACATACTTGCGTTTGTATTGTATTTAAGAGAAATGAAGCCTATAGATTTTCGAGAAGAAATATTTTTATACAAGAAATACACGTGTCACATTGATTTATATATGATAATTTATCTTGATGATTATTAAGTCATGCAAGAACATGTCGAGAGAGAAATGTCAACAACATTTTGCGCAATACATACATGTACAGTCTATTGCAATTGTCATTCACTTGTTGCTTTACACAAATACAGAAGTGTACGATAAAATCAATGCAATCAAACTTCAAATTTAATTAACGAAAATAGTAAACAATACCGACAATATATTTCCTAAACATATGTGTAAGTATTGTTTTGCGTTAACAACCTTTTTTGAAAAAATGCAAACAAATTTTGTAATAAGTGTGGAACCTTTATGTCAATGGAAAACGATTGTTAAAAATCACAAAGAGTTTAAAATGAAAAAAATAAATTCGTTATAAAAGGTGATTTTTACGTTCATTTTTAATTCAAGGGGAATAAGAATTTACTTCGTTATATCCGTAAATTCGCAATATCCATGTTCGTTATAGACGCAGATTTTTATATAGAATATATAAAGAATTTGCCGGGGAAATCGTTTTCACTTCGCTATAGCCGTAAATTCGCTATATTCGAGTTTTACTGTATATCAAAAAGAAATTAATACAGTTGTTCTACTTTCAACCATTAATATTGATAATGCACATGAGGATGAAGCTACCTTAAGAGAAAACTATTTGAAGTTTTATAATGAATTCATTTTGAATGAATTATGTGGCACTGTTGAATTTCATTAACAAGGTGCTTGTTGGGTTACAAATCTTTGTGAAGTTTTGATATTTGTATGGTTGATGAGAGAACTGAGTTTAATGGTGATGTGAAATGAAGTAAATGAATTTGTAAAGAGTGACATTCTGTATCGGATGTCACAAAATGCAAAAAATAATGAAATGTTATTACATGTATATATTTGGGGTGTTAATGTTAGATTTTATGCAAGGTGAAGGTACAAAAGAATAGCTCTCCTGACATTTGTCCCATGTAAGTAAAAGGAAAATTAAATTATTTAAAGATGTTTTATGGAAATCTAAATAGGTCCAACACCCTCCTCCCCTAATCCCAATCCTCCCTAGTAAATATTTATTTAATTGAATTGAATCACACAAGAAATAGTCTGACAGACAACCTTGCAAACTTATAACACCCAACCTTACGTTTACCCCTAGGATCTAAACGATACATGTGATAATCAATTAATTAATATATAAAGCACTAAATAATCACAACTAGGTACTGAAAATTTTCGCCCCAGCCCGGGGTCAAACCAGCAACGTACGGCACCCACCGCCTAGCAAGATTGTCAAACCAGTGCGTAAGTCCACTCGGCCACAACGACTTCCCAGTTGTGGCCGAGTGGACTTACGCACTGGTTTGACAATCTTGCTAGGCGGTGGGTGCCTTACGTCGCTGGTTCGACCCCGGGCTGGGGCGAAAATTTTCAGTACCTAGTTGTGATTATTTAGTGCTTTATATATATATATATATATATATATATATTTAATATATTATATTAAAATTATATATATATATACATGTATATATATATATATATATATATATATATATATATATATATATAAAGCACTAAAATCCAACAACACTCAACCTCCAAAGTGTCTGATCTAATAGTAGATAATAGGTCAAATAAATATATATATATATACCATTTTGGGAAATACATGTACATATTGTTTAAGCTCAGGTACATTTTTAAAAAGTGTAAAAATTTGTCATGTTTTAATCTTCTTCCACTAAGAACATTATGCAAGAAACCAGAAATTCATCTATAAGGCTATCAAATTGTAAAGGTGCGTTCAAAATTGGGGGGGGGGGCAGTTGGTTTCAGCTTGCAACCCTACTAAATTTATGTACTTCATAATTTTAAGAGAATTTTTTGTCCCACAAATTTAGTATCATAATGTCACATGACAAAGTACCTTGGGAGCTGATGTCTTGTGGAATGTTTGAGTTATCGCTGTATGGTTCTTCTCATGCTTTCCTTCACTATAAGGATGATTAAATAGCAGCTGATTTCTCATCTACAAATTAACAAATGGTTTAATTCATATTTGCAGTTTTTATCAAAACATCACGAGCAAGAAAATCTTTAAATGTCAATATCTTTTAAAGGACAAGTTGATAATTTACCTTTGCATCCAAACATTTTGACATCGTGTTTAGCACAAGATCACATGTGTCAAGGATAATTTCATCCCCTATTGGTTTGTATTTTTCTCCTATGACACTTTGGTAACCTTTGCTGTCATTTTCTCTCCTCCTTGTGTAATGTTTTTCCCAGAGATCATCTGGTCTTTCATTTATAACAAACTTCTTTGTCTTGGTCCATATTTTTTGTGGTACATATGGAATGGCTAAAATACAATGATTTATCAGTTGTTGAAATAATACAAATTATTATAAATACACAATTACTCTTCGGAAAATCTGCCTATTTATGAGTAATGGTCATTTTCGCTAGCCAAGGATGAAAATCACAGTGGATCATCACCATTGGCAAAGAAGGAGTAACCATAACGGTTTAATTTCAATATTATATTAATACATCCATTGTACTGTGTTTGTGAATTCACGTCTTTGACATATAGAGTACAAAATTGTTCAACTAAATACATGTACTTATTCAATTCTTTGATTTTGGAAGTGAAAAAAATGTGCCTGTACTCAAGTTTCTGTCCTCTATATGATGTAAAAATATAAATCATTTAATGTTGACAACCAAAATTTGGACCTTTTGAATGAAATGACAAGAGCAATATTCTAGCCTTAGTCTTTTTTTCTTTTTTTTTTTTACAAAAAAACCAGTGAAATGTTAATTTTGTAATTTAAAGTATTTTGCATAATCACAAATTAGACTTTAAATGACACATTTAACCTACAGAATACTTGAAATGTGATAGACTTACTAGATTGATATCCATTCATTTTAAAAACTTCGTAAACAATAACACACGTACCTCAATCTTTGTTTACAAAACAAATAATAAACTCTCTATAATGAACTTTTGTCCTAATATGTGACCTCAACTTTTTTGTAAAACCTTTTTGTAATGAAGTTCTTTTCGATTTTGTGCAAGCAATAGAGAAAATGATAAATTGTAGAATAAATAAAAAGAAATTTCATTACATATGGTGGCAGTGGTGGGATTGTTAGCGCTCTATTGTGTATGGAGGCCTGGTTGTATCAAGTGTGACATTTGAACTGTGCTGAGTAGCCAAATTTTCATTTTGAGTTTTAGTAAATTAACATTTTATCAAAAAGGAATTTGAGAAATTTTGTATTTACTTACAGATATTTACTAATGTTTGAACTTTTAGTTAGCAGAATCTGTTAGTATTTGAACCATTTTGTATTAGATATTAACGGCAATCTAACAAATTAACTTAATGATAACAGGATGATTTCACCTTGTCCATCGTCAACTTCCCATATTTATGTAGCGATATTCCATTATTACCTGCATATGGTGTTTATATCTCTTAACTGATTCCATATGCAAGAGCTTGTTCTGCGTATGATCAGTTTTTTAATCAAGGCCACAGGCACTTATATCGCTTGGGGGCCTAATTACTATATACTCTTATATGTAGTAATTAGGCCCCCAAGCGATACAAGTGCCTGTGATCGAGGCAGCCTACTGACAAACAAGTTGATGGTGCAGGGGTTTCAACAGTCTCGTTTAAAGTCAACATTTCACAAATTCTATGGTTGTTATAACAATCTAGTTTGTCCTTACAACCTATCATTGGGTCAAATGCTGTTTGACTTGTTTCATACCAATTGTTAGGCCGTTCTTGGCACACTAATTTTGACTACGGATAACTCCGCTTACCTGATCAAGATATAGGGTTCACAGTCGGTGTGACCGGTTGACAGAGGATGCTTACTTCTCCTAGGCACCTATCCCACCTCTGGTGTGTCCAGGGGTCCGTGTTTGCCCAACTCTCTATATTTTGTATTGCTTATAGGAGTTATGAGATTCATCACTGTTCGTTATCTTCCCCTTTCATTATTACCAGTTACATTTTCAGCCTGGATTGATATATTTGTTGTATTGACCATTGAATTGTCTTGACATATATTCGTTAAATTTATTGTCAATATTGCCAGGTTTATTTTATAAATTTTTTTTTTTTTCACAGTGAGAGAGTGGGTGTGTGTACATGTGAAAGTGTGATTACTTTGTGTTTTTCAAACATCTTTAGATTTCCTCTCTTATTGCTAAATAAAATTTCTTTTATTTATTCTAGTACAATTTATCATTTTCTCTATCCAAAATCCAAAAGAACTTTTTTTGAATCTCAAAGCGACGCTTAAGATATGCTGGTAAAAACAACCACACTGATATTTTGAAATTGAAAACTTTCAAATTTCCTTTATTTTGTTAAAAAATGCAGTTTTATTAGAAAGTAACCTTAAAAACCTGCTGAATTCGAACCCGTGATCTACAGTTCAGCAGTTGACGCGCTAACCTACTAAGCTATGCAATGATATTTGAAACGAATAGACAAATATTGCTGATGTTTATATTTTTATCCATGACGATGTATAATACCTCCTTAAAGAAAACATTTACAACAAAGTATTATCTGTTTATGAAGTTGTTTTAAACTTATTAGACAGTA
The DNA here is from genome assembly GCF_947568905.1 of Ostrea edulis. Taxonomy (NCBI): domain Eukaryota; kingdom Metazoa; phylum Mollusca; class Bivalvia; order Ostreida; family Ostreidae; genus Ostrea; species Ostrea edulis. The sequence goes on along the minus strand of NC_079169.1, from coordinate 43,361,442 downwards.
AATTTTTATCATTAAAAGTGAAAAAACAAAATTCGGTGAGAAATCGTGAATCTGTCCCTGTAAAGATAATTTTGTTCAATTTTTTTTTAAAGAATCAACATGAATCCCAATGACTCACACAAGTAATTTTCTGAAAGAAATAATAATTTTATGCATTTATTTCCAAATTAAAAATGATTATAATCTTAAAATTATGTCCCCTGAATTTTTGCTTCCTGGACAAAACACAAGTTGACTACTAGTGTAACTTTTGACAAACATGCAGTCATTTCAAAGTTGAAATCAATTATATTAGAAAGGAATAAGATGATTGGGGGGGGGGGGGGGGGGGGGGGGGGGTTTCCACCAAAATGAACTTTACTATATTTTTAAGTACCTAGTACTCATCTGACCTTTACATTCCTCCCTCCTTAAATAGTCATTGCACTCAAAGACACACAACCCAGATTCTTTTTGCCCTTGGCTGGACTTTCACCTGTGCAAATCCAGGGGTGGTCTACGTCATCAAATGTAAAAGGGAGAAAATGCAACAGACCATACAGGGATTCGAACCCAGGCCCCCTTGAACCCGTCTGACAGTTACATTAGCAATAGTATGCCAATCCACAGATGGTGCATTATGAGTACACAGGCAAGGTCATTTAGTATGATAGAATCAATAACAATTAAATGTTCAGATAATGAAGGCAGGTATATGCCTGGAATATAAAGGGGAAATAACACATTGTCATAGTGATCGACTTGTTTCTGAAACATGAATGAAAATTTAAATATCATCAATACTTGCAATTTCCATTTCAATCAAATTGTTCACCTGGGTAGCTCAGTAGGTTAACATGTTGACTGCTGATCTGTAGGTCTACCAGGGGGTTTATTTCTTTTATTTTTTTCAAGATTACTTTCTACTAAACTTGCATTTTTGTTTTTAGCTAGATAAGGTAAATTTCAAAGTTTTCAATTTCAAAATGTTATTGGATATATCCTCGACTTTCCACCCATGTTGTATCAATCCTCCTTATTTTACAGGCTCAGCTTATTGAAATTAGCACAAATATTCTACCTTAGCTGTCTAATAATACTACATCGACTAACTCACCTGCTGGGACTGTAAAATAATTTCGTACAAGTTCTGTAATATCACTGCTCTTTGTATAAGTTGATAATAATTGAGACATGCTATTTCACTACACAGCAAAAGCCGCTTTCTTTTTTGTTTGCACGTATTCGTTTCTTGGCGCCATATATCACAATAGATGACGTCATAATGAAAATTCAATATCAACCCCGATGTGAATGTATAATAAATAAAGGAATATGAAAAATTATGCAATGTTTTCCTTATATCTGTTAATATTATTTAAAATAATATAAGCATGTTATATAAAATGTATAAAATCAAAATATCTGTCCATTGGATTGGATCACGTGCAGCTCCAATCGTACCGTAATCCTGAAATATCGTGCCCCAACTGTAGTGTTTTTATTGTTGTTTATTTACAGTCGAAGTAATGTGGTCATCCCCGAGATTATATGTATGAGCAACATATCTCTGAATGCTTTATGAGTTTATTGAGTGGACAAAACGCACACTACTCTTCACGAAGACAATTTAAATATGGGTCTAATCGGTCTAATGCAGACTTCGTGAAAGTTTTAAAAACCTACCGATGAAAGTCAAGGAAAATGTAATATTTACCTGGCCGAAGCAAATTTTAACCAGATTTGGTGACTTTCGGACAGTCTGTTAATATGCATCATAATGTGTGAACAATAGGAAGACTCACAGATCACAATGTTTACCGTATGCTTTACTGGGATTACTTCTAACGATTAATTGAATCAAGAACCCACTTTCGCCGTTTCTCAGTCTTCCTATTTTTCTTTTCTCTCTTTCTTTTTCTCTCTTTCTTTTGTAGCAGACGACCGGAAAAAACAACAATTTTATAAAGTAGAATAAACCCGAGCTTTTAACCATAAAAATCCGGAATAGAATTCTTGTTAGGTCTAATATGTTTTAGACCAGTGACGAAAATAGGTTGTGAATTTTTTTTCTAATTATCAATACATTTTGAAAGTTTGATATTTACTTTATTCAAAGTTATATGGCAGGACCACGGGCAGGGGAATATGTACAGTGGCGGATTTAAGGGAGGGCGCATCTACTCCCCCCCCACCCCCCAACATTTTCAAATTAAAGGTATTTCGTGGTCTCTTGTATAGAAAAATAAAAGAAGCAATAATTTCTTTCACTCTTGTAGAAATAAATGACAAAATCTTTTGATTTATTGAAATCATGAAATATAAAACTCTGTTGTTTATAATGTATAATATATGATAATAGAACTCCACTTTAGAGATTTATCTTATTTTATTCTGCTAGATTAGAATGGCACAATTAGTATCTAGTAGAGTTTGGTTTAATGCTATTAATATAATTTTGGTTGAACTAAAATTACATGTATATTGAACAAAATTACTAAAAAGAGAGAGACAGAAATCATCAATAAATGATAAAATCATCAAATAAAATACAGAATTATTAAATGAAATATTAATGTATTATTTTTTGTTGAATCAAAAACTAAATTATTTAAAATCAAGCTAAATTGTTAAATATATGTATGAAAGGTGAGGATAACAAACAGTGATCAATCTCATAACTGCTATAAGCAATACAAAATAAATAGTTAGGCAAACACGGATGCCTGGACAAACCAGAGGTGGGATCAGGTGCCTAGGAGTATAAGCATCCCCTGTCAACCGGTCACACCCGCCGTGAGCCCTATATCCTGATCAGGTAAACGGAGTTGTCCATAGTCAAAATCAGTGTGCCAAGAACGGCCTAACAATCAGTATGAAATAAGTCAGACAGCATTTGACCCAATGATAGGTTGTATTGATGAACTAGATCGTTATAACGACCATAGAATTTGCGAAATGCTGACTTCAATCGAGACTGTTGAAACCCCTGTACCATCAACTTGTTTGTCAGTAGCTTGCCTCGATTTAAAAGCTGACCATAAGCAGAACAAGCTCTAGTGTATCCAATCAGTTGAGAGATATAAACACCATATGCAGGTGATAATGGAATATTGCTACATAAATATGGGAAGTTGATGATGGAGACGCTGAAATCATTCTGTTCGTCATACAGTTGAGTTGTCAGTTTGCCATAAAATGTCTACTTTCAATAAAATATCTAAGTATGAAGCAGAAGTGGATGACTTTGTGGTGTCTTTTATTTCTAGCTCACAGGGATATATCGAATCGACATATGAATGAAAGTTATTATTGTTAATAGACAAAACGTCATTGATATATCTAAATGCCAAATTGAAGGCCACAGCAAGAGATTTTTTCTTCTTACATAGAAGTTTTTGAATAAATTCTGCTTCATATGAATATAGAAACAGGTCAGCTAACAAGCGAACACAATTCGTGCCCATGGGAATTCCAACAGACTGTTGGAAAACCTGATCACCAAAGACAATGAGAAACTCTATCATATTTTTTATTTCAACTTCAGAGTAAAAGAAAATAAATGAATTTATTAGATATAGTAGCGTCTTAAACTTAAATTATCATTATTAAATATCATCTGCACATAACTCTTCTGAATAATTAATCTGCAGGGTCATTCACAGAGGCCAGCTTACAGAAGCTTTCAATGTGACAACAGGAGTTAGACAAGGATATATACTTTCACCTTTCCTGATTGTTGTTGAATGGATAATGAAATCATAGAATGGAATTCACTTGGCACATGCATCTATTCCACATGCACACATCAATAAAATCAAGAGAAGGCAACTGGTATGGAGTGACAAATTAACGTAAACTCCAATAATTGAAGATATCTATATCATCAATTCATTTGATGTGACGTGCAATAATTCAATTAAAGATCTCTTCAAGTACTTAAATAATGATATCTTCAAATTAATGTGTGCATAATTGAATTTGAAAGCATTAATCATTCTGCTGAGTTGAAGTGTGCTATAATTGAATTGTTGCTCTCTTCAAATGAATTGATGATACCAACAATTGAATTAATGAGCACTATGATGGAAGAGGGCAATAATTCAATTAATGCAAGCATCAATTAATGCATACCATAAATGAAATATTGTTCTCTTCCATTGAATTATTGTATGCATCAATTCAATTATTGCATGATGCAATCATTCAATCAATGTGCACAATAATTGAATTATTACCCTCTTCAATTTAATGAATATAATTAATTCAGTAGATGAATGCAATAATTCTTTAGAGAGAGAGCAGTTATTTATAAAGAGATCATCAAATCATTTATGCCAAGCTCCAAATTCAATTTTGTATGCAATAATTCCACGGCATTGATGTGCGCATCAATTTGATTTATGAAAGTGATAATTGAATTGATGCACGCATGAGAGTATTAATTAATATGATGTGCACATCATTTCAATTATTGTGTGCAATATTTCAATTGATACATGCATCAATTCAATTATTGCCTGCAATAATTCGATTGATGCATGCATCAAATCAATCACAGCCCACAATAATTCAATTTATATATTCATTTACATTTGTGTTAATTTGGCACTCCATAATCTGGAATGCCAGCCAATTCTTAACATTAACAAAACAAAGACCAGGGTTCTCAGGGCCAACATGGTAAACACAGGGGAATCCTGGGAAGAAGTAAATGCTTTCACCTATTTGGGTAAATGTTGTTGACTAACAAGGATGCATGTACTGATGCCAACATCAAAGCAAGGATTGGCAAATCCAGAGACTCTTCCTGCTCTTAAAGATATCATATAAAAGTTAACTTTCACTGACAGTTAAATGTCTAGTTAACACTATAGTAATAGTTAAATTGATGGCAACTTAGGTATTCAATGTATAACAGCCATATTTCTAGGGCTGAAACGATACTTGATGGAATCAGAGTGAATCTGAAGTAATAAACCCGTCAGATCAGCAGAAAATGTTGATTCATGAATCATTGTCATCCTGTCAGTAATTCCTGCTCGTGATCTCCGATGTGCATTGACCTCGGAGGTCATCAGTTCGGAAAAAAGCGAAAGGGAGGCACTGAGCACGTGTTAGATTTGTAAACAATTTAACATGCCAATTGCATAGAAAATCACTACCAAAATTTCCTTTGAGTTGCACATTTGCGTAATTATTACTTTCTTACAATTGTAACAGGAAGGGAGAAAATGCAACGGACCAGACCGGGATTCGAACCCGGGCCCCCTGAATCTCTAGTCAGGTGCTCTACAAATTGAGCTATCTGGCCACCGGCGATCGAACCCGGCTGACCGCTACATTCCTCCCTCCTTAAATATCTTCACACCCTGAAGATATCAACCCAGGATCTTTATCCCCTGGCAGGCATTTTCACCTGTCAGTTCCAGGGGCTGGTCTACGGCACCAAATGTAACAGGAAGGGAGAAAATGCAACGGACCAGACCGGGATTCGAACCCGGGCCCCCTGAATCTCTAGTCAGGTGCTCTACCAATTGAGCTCTCTGGCCACCGGCAATCGAACCCGGCTGACCGCTACACAATTATAGTACTTCTTGTCATTCATGAAAAGATGGAATATTTTAAACAAACGAAACGTGTAGTTATTCACGTCAGTTTCCATCTTTGTATGTGACGTCGGTCTCAGCAACCCGATTATGTTGTGCAACCATCGTTCCCATGTCCGTGTATATGACGCAATGGTGGTTTATACGAAATGCTCATTGTAGGTATGCTCTCAAACAATATTCCCTTCTTTATTTTGCTGAATTTTTCTTCAGATCTTGATTATTATATCAGTTATGCCGATAGGAGTTAATTGATGCATAATTGGATAGTTGAAAAAATGCCGTCAGTTACAGCTCATATTGCTTTAACATTGTAGTCAATGGGAAGAGCACGTTTTTAAAAAAAATATTTTTAAAAGAAATTATATTTTCATACAAATCTCTTCGTAGAAAGTTACATACACTTCCTCTATATGAAAATATGAAATAAAATTAATCATTTACTACACACATTTTTAGAAAATTAGATTTTTCTTATTTTTACAAAGGGCAGATAACTCTTTTAAAAAGTCTCAAGTGTAAAAAGGTCAGTTTTTCATGTGAATTTCATCTACTTCACTTTCATCATTATTTAACCCTAAACATTTATGCTGATTTAAATTTTCAAAATTGTTCATTTTGTTATACATTGAATACCTTAACTGTTAGTTAAAGTTAACTAACGTTCAATCAACTGAGTCCTGGTGTTCAAAGTATTTAAATTGACACTGCAGATGAAAGTCAAGATCTTTATAGCAATGTCAAAGCTATTAAGCTAAGGATCTGAGACGTAGAGGACAACTTTTAAACAGTATCAATTTCAGAGAATTCACTCCTATTTGCTTATAATAAGGAGAATCGTACAGATACATAGGACTAACATCATCACTGATGGGCCAGGGTACCTGTAAAATGCAAAATGAAACCAATAGAAAACTAAACAAAACTAAATGTACCAAAGAAAATCAAAATGAAATATATTCAATGTGTTGTTTCTGAAAAATGTTGTTCTGTTTTGCATTTCATAGGTTCTCTCATCAAATAGAATTCATGGAAGAATTTCAAGACAAATCAGATTCTCTTTGAAATCAAAATTATAAAGAGATGAATTAGGCATACTTTCACAAACCTCTAAACCATGTGACATTGCAAGTTTTATTAAGCTAGAATCCACAAGTGAAATAGAGGCATAGAGGTTCGGGTGTAGACACACAGGCCCGGGTGTAGACACAGAGGCCCGGGTGTAGACATAGAGGCCCAGGTGTTAGACATAGAGACCCGGGTGTTGACATTGAGACCCGAGTGTAGACGCAAAGGCCTGGGTGTAAAAAAAGACATTGAGACCCGAGTGTAGACATAGAGACCCGGATGTAGACATAGAGACCCGGATGTAGACATTGAGACCCGGGTATAGACATAGAGACCCAGGTGTAGACATTGAGACCCAAGTGTAGACGCAAAGGCCCGGGTGTAGACATAGAGACCCGGATGTATACATAGAGACCCGGATGTAGACATTGAGACCCGGGTATAGACATAGAGACCCAGGTGTAGACATTGAGACCCAAGTGTAGACGCAAAGGCCCGGGTGTAGACATAGAGACCTGGATGTATACATAGAGACCCGGATGTAGACATTGAGACCCGGGTATAGACATAGAGACCCAGGTGTAGACATTGAGACCCAAGTGTAGACGCAAAGGCCCGGGTGTAGACATAGAGACCCGGATGTATACATAGAGACCCGGATGTAGACATTGAGACCCGGGTATAGACATAGAGACCCAGGTGTAGACATTGAGACCCAAGTGTAGACGCAAAGGCCCGGGTGTAGACATAGAGACCTGGATGTAGACACTGAGGCCCGGGTGTAGATATAGAGACCCAAGTGTAGATATAGAGACCCAGGTGTAGACATAGGGACCTGAGTGTAGACACCAAGAGTTTGGGATTTACCTGGAACCAACTGCAGAAAAGTTCTGAATATAGATGTTTGCAAAAGTTTTGTCAGTGGTCTATGCCCCAAGAGAGGTTGCTGGTGTAAGTAAATAAGTTAGAAAATGTGTAAATAGTTCTATTAGGGCAGAGCGAAAGGTCCATCAGATGTATTGAAATGCAACAAGGAAAATGTGCAAGATCATTTTTTGATGTATGCTCGACCTTTTCATTCTTGAAAATCAAGAACATCTTTCTTGTTCTTCCTACATACATGTTTAACTAAAGTAAAGATATAGTATCAAATATTTGTTAACAAGTTCAATAGATGAGAATGAATGAATAAACAAGTACTCACTGAAGTGATGCCAAGATTGTATATATCCTAGTAAAAAGTGAAACTTTATGAAAAAATTCATAAAGTAGATGCTATTTCATAATCCAATGTTAATGATCTTTCTTTCTTATTTGAGACTAGTTAGGCTATTGCAGCAATGAGGAAAAATAAGGACCTTCAAGGAAGAAAATGTGTTCATATCATGGACCCCAGATATCCAGTGAAGCAACAGTATGGGGTTAGTTATATCTAGTTAGAATATATGGGAACATTCAGATTCTTGAAGTAAAATTCCTTTTCATATGCATCTATATTTATCACAACCCTATTGAGACATCAGGGGTCATGGTTTGAAGAAATTTGAATGTACACAGCTTACACTACACGAAGTATTCATGTACAACTATTTGACGAATTGTAACTTGTGCTCGAGAATAAAATTCATAATTTGATATTTTTCCAATTAAACTTTGAACTTCAACTGTGTCCCGCCCTTGCAGCAGGGGTCATGAGGAACAAATCTGAAGCTATACTATGTGTGGATGCTTATATGGAATTGATTAATTGTACCCTTTTTGTTCTCAATTATTTTCATTTAATAATATTCCTTTGTAAAACTTTATCCCCACTTGTAGCCCGAGAGTAATAAATGAATATACACAACATGAGGATGAAGGCATTTTCCCTTGTTGTTCTTAGGAAGATGTTTTAGAGAATGCTCCTATATAAAACTTAAAACCTGCTTTGGCCCTTAGTCACAGAGTGTGAACAAACTTGAATCGTTATTATATAAGGAACCTTTCAAAGTCTTGATTTTTCTAGTTTAGTAATTCTTGAGAAGATTTTAAACACCACACCCTGAATTTCACTATTTCTTACTAACCTTCTCTTGGAAAAGACCTGGTGTTTCATATGAACAAACTTCATCCCATTCACAAACTGATCCTTTGTGGTAAGTTTGATTAAAATTGGCATAATGGATTGGACAAAAGGTCAAAACTGTGAAAAGTTTACATCAATGATAACATACAAAATCAGAAGAGCTCATCCAAGTCTGAGACAATCAATAATCATATCTTTCTAATACCAGTATTTCCTTGCATAATATTTCATAGGCGTAGCTTGGGTTCGAATATTACCGAGGCAGGGGGTCTGGGTCCCAGAAGCTATCGACATTTTAACAACGTAAAAGGTGTTTTTTTTTACCGAGGCAGCTGCCTCGGTTGCCTCAATGGAAGCTACGCCACTGTATTTTAAAGTTGCTTTTAAAATTTGTAACTTAATTCACCAAACTTTGCATTGTACAATGTACTTAATTTTGACATGGTTATATTTAAAATCCCATGTTTGACTGACCCAAAGAGCATTTCCTGAGGATGACTGATTACCACTGTATTTACCTGTAGATGACCGAATACCACTGTATTTACCTGTAGATGACTGAATACCACTGTATTACATGAAGAAGACTGAATACCACTGTATTACCTGTAGATGACTGAATACCACTGTATTACCTGTAGATGACTGATTACCACTGTATTACCTGTAGATGACTGAATACCACTGTATTTACCTGTAGATGACTGAATACCACTGTATTACCTGTAGATGACTGATTACCACTGTATTTACCTGTAGATGACTGAATACCACTGTATTTACCTGTAGATGACTGAATACCACTGTATTACCTGTAGATGACTGATTACCACTGTATTGCCTGTAGATGACTGAATACCACTGTATTACATGAAGAAGACTGATTACCACTGTATTTACCTGTAGATGACTGAATACCACTGTATTACCTGTAGATGACTGATTACCACTGTATTACCTGTAGATGACTGAATACCACTGTATTTACCTGTAGATGACTGATTACCACTGTATTGCCTGTAGATGATTGATTACCACTGTATTGCCTGAATATGACTGATTACCACTGTATTACCTGTAGATGACTGATTACCAATGTATTTACCTGTAGATGACTGATTACCAATGTATTTACCTGTAGATGACTGATTACCACTGTATTTACCTGAAGATGACTGATTACCACTGTATTTACCTGTAGATAACTGAATACCACTGTATTTACCTGTAGATAACTGAATACCACTGTATTTACCTGTAGATGACTGATTACCACTGTATTACCTGTAGATGACTGATTACCACTGTATTACCTGTAGATGATTGAATACCACTGTATTTACCTGTAGATGACTGATTACCAATGTATTTACCTGTAGATGACTGATTACCAATGTATTTACCTGTAGATGACTGATTACCACTGTATTTACCTGTAGATGACTGATTACCACTGTATTTACCTGTAGATAACTGAATACCACTGTATTTACCTGTAGATAACTGAATACCACTGTATTTACCTGCAGACGACTGATTACCACTGTATTACCTGTAGATGACTGATTACCACTGTATTACCTGTAGATGATTGAATACCACTGTATTTACCTGTAGATGACTGATTACCACTGTATTACCTGTAGATGACTGATTACCACTGTATTACCTGTAGATGACTGAATACCACTGTATTTACCTGTAGATGACTGATTACCACTGTATTACCTGTAGATGACTGAATACCACTGTCCATGCTCCTTATGTCATCATCATCAACCGGTTTTGATTAAACAGGCCATGTATTAATCCTCATGTCGAGGGTGTGGCCTGTCTGTCTGTCGAGAACGAAGTCTTCCTCTCCACGCATGGCGATCCAGTGGGTTGGTAGAGTCCATGTTAAGGGCTACATTCTGCATTCGTCCCCAGAAAGCTTTGATCTGCCTTGGCCCCAATGTGCTACAATGTTCATGCATCTAGCCTGCGAGATTCAGTTTGTGCTGCGCTCAACGTGTCCAAGCCATCTCAGCCTGCTCAATTGGAGAACTTGAGCAATGTCTCTTTTGAGCCTAGATAGAGGAGTCTCAAAGTGGATGTCTTCTTCAGGCTTGACCAAGCAGGTCCATCTCATCATGGCTCTGTCGTTACGTTGAAGGCGCTTAACGGTGCTTGCTGATGTTGCCCACATTTCTGAACCATAGAGCATGACACTCCTCACACAGCTGGAGCTTGACCTCTGATTGTAGCAGGGAGTTGCTTGTTTGAGAGGATAAGAAGGAGTTCTCTGAACTTTTTCCAAGCTGACTTGCACTGCCATATGGCTGCAAGTTCACACCCTCCACCAGAAGACATGGTATCTCTGAGGTATCAGATGTCAGTAACCACGTCAAGTGTGTCTCCATCAACCATAACTACTGGCCTATTGGTCTTGCCGTGCCTACACAGCGTGGGCATGAGTATTGTGGGTCCAGTCTGAGTGGACCTTTAACTCCACTACAGTTCTTGTGGACCCAGCAAGAGCAGCTGGTACAGAAGATAGAGTTTCTTCCTGTTCTGGTTAGACATAACGAACAACGGTGTTTTCCTGATCTTCTATGGGAGTTCAGGTTTGGTCCAGCAATCATTACTTTGGTCTTTCCCATGTTCACTCTTAGACCCTTTGCTTCCTTGCCCTTCTTCCCTGTGGTGATTCTGTCAACTAGTGCCTCTAGTTAGGTGTCGACAATGGCAAGGTCATCAGCATACAAGAGCTCCCAAGGGCAGCCAGTGCGCAGCTCGATTGACATGGCTTCTAGGATGATGAAGAGCAGTAGGCTCAATACAGAACCCTGATGTACACCTACTCCCACTCTAAAAGCGTCACTGTATCCGTCTCCATCACGCACACGGCTCCTAGCATCTGAGTATATTGATTGTACCAACAGTACCAGCGGATGTGTATTGAAAATCCCAGAAACACTTGGCAGTGTTTGATTATTTATCTTATCAAATAGAATAAAGACTTGCCTGTGTTTTAAATTTTATTTCATCAAGTCAAACACTGTCTGTTGAATAACAATGTAATATATTACATTAATTAAATGAAACATCTAAAGTTGAATGTCACTGACAAATCACTGAAAAATTGAATAGGTAAAATCATATTAACAGTCTTGAATTGGTATTTATCATCCATGAAACTCTTGCATAAAATTTCCATCTCTTACAAAACTTTTATCCATTACCAAGATGTTATCCATGTTAAACGAAAATTGCAAAATAACAAATTTGTGACAGTTTCACCCTAGATAAATGAACATATGCTCTCCAAAAATACACCAGTACCAGCACCAATATAATCAATGCACTAGTCATTACTCCACTTCTTTCACAATTGCTTTTTTCCTCTCTGGAACATATGGAACAGCTCCAGGTTTGCTGTGTCTTCTTCTGTTGGACTCTCTGCAAAGAGAAAGGTGGGTGAAAAATACATCAACAAGCAAATTCTGTGAATTCTTGCCTCTCGCTTTTAAGTTCTATTCATTTAATTTGTGCTTTTTAAAGGGAGCGGGGGGGGGGGGGGGGGGGGGGTTCAATCTTCTTGCAGTTTCAGAGATACAATTGATGTAGTGACCTTACCTTAAAAAAAACCCAATACATTGTAGGTCATGAGAATTCTTCAAGTAAAGATTCACTGCAAAATGCTTAAACAGTTTATGAAGTATAATCTGGAAACTGTGACCCAGAACTGACTTAGGGGTCATATAAAGTTTTCCAATGTAGGTCAAATTCCAAGGTAAAAAATGTTGGTACCTAAAAGGTCATCACAAGGAATACAAATTTGAAATATGCAAGCCCCAATGTCACCCATTCAAAAGTTATGGCCAGGGCTATGGCCTCGATTATGGGGGACTTAAAAATAAATTAGTACGCCAACGGTACATAATACGCCCGTGAAAGCTAATATAGGGTATTTTTCTTGCACCATGATTTGTAGAACTTGGTTTCAGGTAGTATCAACAATCACCAGGGCGTGACATACTTTCTTTGCATCGTAAAAACAGACAAATCATGTACTGTGTATGTAATATTTTCACTTGGCATAAGGTGTATATGTACCAAGTTTGATGGTCCTAGCCCAAACAGTTTTGTCTGTATCCTGCTACTATGACCTTCACCTTTGACCTTCAGGAACAATAGGCATCCTCCACTTGGCATAAGGTGTATGTGTACCAACAAGTTTGAAGGTCCTAGCCCCAACAGTTCGGTTTGTATACTGCCTTCAAGGTTTTCCTACTAAGTGATACTGTGACCTTTGACCTTGAAAAAAATAGGCATCTTCCTCTCATCATGGTGATCAAATGTACCAAGTTGTAATATCCTAGATCTTGCGGTTCGGTTTTTATCCTGCCTACAATGTTTTCCTACTAAGTGATGCTACAACCTTGACCTTTGAAAACAAAGGTCTTCCTCCACCTTGGCATGAGGCGTATGTGTACTGAGGTTGACAGTCCTAGCCCATATAGTTCAGACTGTATACTGCCTACAAGGATTACCTATTTACTTATACTTTGACCTTAACATATGACCTTGAAAAATGGTAAGCATCTTCCTCTCATCATGGTGATCAAATGTTCTAATCTGCAATATCCTAGATCTTATGGTTTGGTCTGTTATACTGCCTACAAGGTTTTCCTACTAAGTGATACTGCAACCTTGATATCTGACCTTGAAAAACAATAGGCATCTTTCTTTCATCATGGTGTAAACAAATGTACCAAATTGTAATATCCTGGAGCTTAAGGTTTGGTCTGTATCCTGCCTATAACGTTTTCCTACTAAGTAATACTGCAACCTTGACCTTGAAAAACAATAGGCATCTTCCTCTCATCATGGTGATCAAATGTATGAAGTTGCAATATCTCGGAGCTTACAGTTTTGTTTGCATCCTACCTACAAGGTTTTCCTACTAAGTAATACTACAACCTTGTACTTTGACTTCTGTCTTTGAAAAACAATAGGAATCTTTTTCTCATCATGGTGATCAAATATACCAAGTTGTAATATCCTGGAGCTTACAGTTTGGTCTGTATCCTGCCTACAAGGTTTTCCTACTAACGAATACTACGACCTTAACCTTTGACCTCAGATCTTGAAAAACAATAGGCATCTTCCTCTCATCATGGTGATCAAATGTACTAAGTTGTAAAATCCAGTAGCTTATGGTTCAGTCTGTATCTTGCCCACAAGGTTTGGACAGACAGACGGATGACGCCATACCATAATACGTCCTGTCTTTGATGGGCATATAAAAACACTAGAGGCTCATGGACCATATCGCTCACCTGAGTAACTTTGGCCCTACTGTTCAGCTATTGTGATTTTTAAAAGATTTCTTGTATAATCTTTATTCCTATGAAAACTTTTGACCCCAAATTGTGACTCCAACCTAACCCCTAAGGGTCACAACATCACCATGATAAAAAGTCAGAAATCTAGGTATGTAAAGTAAATTCTTGCCATAAGGAATCTATGTACAAAATACGAAAGCAGTTGGGGGATAATAACTTTTCTTAACAGTAGATCAAAGTCCAAGATTAATGTTACAAGGTCAAAAACCTTGGCACCAAAAGATTGATCTGCTTTAAATGATATTAGGCGACATTATATACCAGATATATTTCATACTAGACCTAATGTTATGAAATTTCATAATCTATTTGCAACCAAAAATGAAAAATTACTTTTAAAATTGTGTAAATACATACAATTAATTACCGAGAGAGTACACTCTCCGGTTTAAATGTATATATAGTCTATTATTGTACTTATTTATTATCAAGACTGTGATATATATTTATAAGAATTACTTGTGCATGCGTGAATATTGTTTTTGAGTGCTTGTTTAATATGTTTTCTATGTTGTGTTAACAGCGAATGAGAAAAATAAAACTTGTACAAGGAATGCATACATGAAATATGAAGATGTCTCATTCACCATTCAAAAGTTATCAGCAAGGTTCAAGTTTGAAATCTGAGTCAAACTCTAAGGTCAAGGTCACAAAGTCAAACATCATGACATCAAATGAAACTAGGAAGAATTGTTTTAGCACACTAAAACTAATATCTCCCCTTCCATTTTCCATCGTTTTTTAAACAAATTTTTTGGGATCATCTTTAAAGTGAAAAATTTAGATTTATGGTACATAATATTCGCATATATGTGTATGTGCTTCAAACTAGGAACAGTGTTGTGAACATATGATAGTACATTAAACATACCAAATATCAAACGCATATGTCAAAAGACATCAAAGTTATAGTCCGGACCAAAACAAATATGCCCCAAAATTCTATTTTTTGATTTTTACATAAAAGGTCAAGGTCAAAGGTCAGCAAAAAATGGCACGTGACACACTGTCTTATCATGGTATACCCACATACAGTACCCGTAACGTTATTCTTGACATTCCTATCGTGTTCTATCGTGCGTGTATCCTATCGTATCGTGCGTGTATCCTATCGTATCGTGTTTTGAGTTTATCAGGTTTTCCGTTTTCTATCGTGTTTTGCGTTTATCAGGTCTATCGTGTATCGTATTTTGTGTGCATCAGGTTTTCCGTTTATCGTGAAAATTGTTTATCGTGTAGCTTTGGAAACTATCGGAATTGTATATTAAATCTAATGAAAAAGTACGATAATTTTCTTAAGCTTTATTCGTTTTGTTAAAGAAGCTATTTTTAGGAATCGAGAAAAGACAGTATATTTGAAGGAGAACATAAAGCTGTCGATTTTAAGGCAGAAGAAGAGTTATTTGTCAGTCCAGAGAGAGTAAAAATTTATCACAATTTCATTCTTAAAGTAGTATGAAAAGTAGGCAGTGGTCTGCCGAGCAAACCGGGGACAGTAAATCTGAAAGCTCCTTCATCTGAAGTTCATAAACATTTGCTTTTCTAGAAACAATTATTTGTAATCAACACTAACAGAGAAATATGGAAGTTCCGATTTAAAAGGAAAAATAAGTAAATTACATTGTTTATTACATATATTTTAATAAAGGCTCCTTTTCTTCCGATTTTTTCTCACCTGTGTACTATTTACATGTATATACCCACTACTGAACTTGTGCGCGTATGTGTATCACCCGTGTTTTGACAGCAAACATTCTCATTGACATTGTATTTCACACATTTAGAAGATTAAGTTTTAGAAGGGTGCAATGGTGTTGCATCTCCCAAAAGTCTGCCCAACTGGGCATGACTCGGCTGTCATCGTTGTTTTTACTGGAAATTAATGCCGGTTTTGATGATTATTTGAATTTTTTTTACATACTATATAAATTTTTAAGCATTTCAAAATTGTGAATTTAAAAAAGCCGTGTTTTGTTTATTTATTTCCCCATATTTTATTTATTTTTTGTTATTAAGATATCATTTCAAATACATATGTTCCAATTACTTATGAAAATCAATTATCAATGACATAGTGTAGAAATATCTAACGTATGAAGAGTTGGTATAATGCAGTGGATCTTTTTTAAAGCGGTCATAATGAAAATAATTGTAATTGTGGAATGACCGGTGAACTTCAAGCTTGATGCAAAATAACCCCCTCCTCGCTACACACAAAATATTACTTGGTTTTATTTCATATTCAAGATAATAGACATTAGAATAAGAGAGCTACTGAAGCATGATATCACTACATTATATTACATTTAGTTAATTCCCTGTATAATTATTATATATTAAACATTAGGTGACAGTACAATTTTAGAATCATTGGCTGGGAAAATTCATACAGATATCAAATAATGAATTAAATACTGTATATAGTTTAGTTTTCTGATTTTAGCTGTGATGGCGTAAAAAATTCAAATAATTTTTTTTTAAAGTACGACCATGTATTAAAGAAATTATATGTTTTAGGTGTGTAATGAATATTGAAATCCTTCAGTATTATTATCAACATAATGTAATTACGGTATCAAAATTTCGTTCTGTCTAAATTGCTTCTAAATTAACATTTCTATCAGGTTTTTCATTTATCGTGAAGATCGTTTACTGTGTTTTGCGTTTATCAGGTCTATCGTGAAGATCATTTATCAGGTTTTGCGTTTATCAGGTTTATCGTGTATCCTATCCTATCGTGCGTGTATCCTATCCTATCGTGCGTGTATCCTATCCTATCCTATCATGCGTGTATCGTGTTCTATCGTTTATCATGTCAAGAATAATGTTGCGGGTACTGTACCAAATGTCAAAAGACAAAAAAGTTATAGTCTGCAAACAAAAATGACAAAAAAATCTATTATTTGACCTTTACATAGAAGGTCAAGGTCAAAGGTCATAAAAATGACATAGTGTACCCACACACCAAATATGAAAGGCCTATTTCAATCGCTTAAGCAATATTGTCTTAAGCAAAAAGGTCTCCAAACTTGATCTACTATCAATAAACGTAATTAGTGGTGTAAATATTACAATTGCGCGTGTTTATCAAAACAGCAGTATGAGATTGCGTCATTTGTATCCATGTACACCATAACAAGATGCAGTGATTTCATTGGATGTTTTATTTATAGTGGATTGCGTAATGGTCTAATGAGCCCGACTTTTATATAGCGACTGATGTCAAGGGTTAGTGCGAGGTACGAATCAATAACCCTTGACTTGTAATTACATTCAAAGTAACAAGCTGTATGCCTGAAATATGAGCCTTGGTCATAACTTCTGAACTATTCAGGTTAGAAACTCAAAAGAAGGTGAACTGAAAGGTCGAGGTGAACTCTCTATGACAGATAAAGAGAAAAATCATGTCAAGGTCAAAAGTAGAAATTTCCACATGTTGTTGGTTGGTGACTCACTTTCGTTTGCGTGATTCCCTCATAATTCTCATCTCCTTTGACAGACTGTGTATTTGTCTGGGCACATGTCTGTGTCGGGCAATCCTTCTGATTTGTGGGTGATGCATGAATTTATCTTTCAACTTCTCATTATAATTGATGGATGCCTTCTCTCTCGTGGTTATCTACAAAATAAAGGCTTACAAAATTTATCTTCTTCAATGGGAAATACCTTATGTGTTTTTGGAAAGAAGGTCAAAGGATACCATAACAATTCAACAGAGAAAAACCTCACAAATAATTGTTATAACACTTTCAGTTGATAAGTACCAGTACAGTAGAACCCTCTTAATGTTTTATTTTCCAAACTATTGCATCACAATGAGCAAGTCATCATAATAAACAAGCTATTTCATCACAATAAGTAGGTCATCATAATAAACAAGCTAATTCATCACAATAAGTGGGTCATCATAATAAACAAGCTATTTCATCACAATAAGCAGGTCATCATAATAAAAAAGCTATTTCATCACAATAAGTGGGTCATCATGAAAAAATAATAAACAAGCTATTTATCACAATAAGTGGGTCATCATAATAAACAAGCTATTTATCACAATAAGCAGGCCATCATAATAAACAAGCTATTTCATCACAATAAGTGAATCATCATAATAAACAAGCTATTTCATCACAATAAGTGGGTCATCATGATAAAATAATAAACAAGCTATTTATCACAATAAGTGGGTCATCATAATAAAAAAGCTATTTATCACAATAAGCAGGTCATCATAATAAACAAGCTATTTCATCACAATAAGTGGGTCATCATAATAAACAAGCTATTTCATCACAATATATGGGTCATCATAATAAACAAGCTATTTCATCACAATAAGTGGGTCATCATGAAAAAATAATAAACAAGCTATTTATCACAATAAGTGGGTCATCATAATAAACAAGCTATTTATCACAATAAGCAGGTCATCTTAATAAACAAGCTATTTCATCACAATAAGTGGATCATCATAATAAACAAGCTATTTCATCACAATAAGTGAATCATCATAATAAACAAGCTATTTCATCACAATAAGTGGGTCATCATGAAAAAATAATAAACAAGCTATTTATCACAATAAGTGGGTCATCATAATAAACAAGCTATTTCATCACAATAAGTAGGTCATCATAATAAACAAGCTATTTCATCACAATAAGTGGGTCATCATAACAAACAAGCTATTTCATCACAATAAGTGGGTCATCATAATAAACATGCTATTTCATCACAATAAGTGAATCATCATAATAAACATGCTATTTCATCACAATAAGCAAGTCATCATAATAAATAACCTATTTCATCACAATAAGTGGGTCATCATAATAAACAAGCTATTTCATCACAATAAGCAGATCATCATAATAAACATGCTATTTATCACAATAAGCAGGTCATCATAATAAACAAGCTATTTCATCACAATAAGCAGGTCATCATAATAAACAAACTATTTCATCACAATAAGTGGGTCATCATAATAAACAAGCTATTTCACCACAATAAGCAGGTCATCATAATAAATAAGCTATTTCATCACAATATGTGGGTCATCATAATAAACAAGCTATTTCATCACAATAAGCAGGTCATCATAATAAATAAGCTATTCCATCACAACAAGTGGGTCATCATAATACATAATTCATATATGATCTATAACTTTTCAAACAAAAAACAGGTCACGCTGAACATGGTATATTTATTTTCTTTTGTACATTATGTAGGTATGTATATTATCTATCTAATTAATGAAATAAAATGTTCAGCATAAAGCCAACAACTACTTTTCAACCGAACTGGGATGATTTCATCCAAAATATTTGACTAAAAATTATAGCAGATAGTGGTAGTTCACAGAGTTTCAAAAAAAGACAAATATGGAAATGAACCAGGGTTGATTTGATTGGTTACCAACCATGGCTACATCAACAAGCAAAATCACTTGCAGCTATGAATTTCAGTTTGTATAGAACTTTAATAGTTGCTTGGAGGTATTTTGGCCACAAGTGTAGTGCGAAAATAAGTTTTGATTTTGGGTCTAAAGTTTGCTGTGATTTGATGCATGATATGAAAAACATGCCTAAAAGACTCGACAGATAGAAGATCTAACTTTTTAATTAATAAAATCTTTATAAAGATTAAAAACATTATTTGTTAATATTTTTTAAATATACAGCTAAAATCTTTTTTTTTAAAAACAGGTCATTTAGAAAAAAATAAATACATGTATCAGACATGTATTTTAAAAAGAAATTAAAAAAAAACAATTAAGATACACTGCGATTTTTCAAATTTGAACCAATTAAGCCCTATCAGAATTATAAGGGTCAAAGAGAACATTGTAGTAAAAAAACCTACATTCCATTAATGTAAAATGGTTTACAAATTAAATGAATTTATAACGAAAACTAATTTCTTGATGAAAAGTGCATAGAATTAGCAACAAAATGATTATTTATTTCTATCAATTTTGATTGGGATCAGTACTTTTTTCTTGGTTCAAATCTAAAAACAACAATATTTCTAAACTTTGGTCATTTCATTTCAATTTCTTTTTTGAAATATTTATCCAATATATAATTTTTCCAAATAACATTTTTTTAAAGAAAAAACATCAACAAAAAAACCATAATTATATTTTACAGATATTCTTTATTTAAAAAGTTGGAACATTTACATGAGTCTTCTTAACAGGTTTTATTAGATATTCATATCAAATCAAAGCAAAGTTTGGATTTTAAAATCTCTTATTTGCAAACACAGCACCTTTTTTATATCATTCTAGAAATAATCATAAAAAATTCATATATAGAGGATCTTGAGCAAGTGCTTATGGCATATGAAATTTATGAAATGAGTTGCCAGTTTTAATATTTCCTGAGCCTTGGCAAGAGAAATATTTAAACCCAGAAATGAATTTCATATGCCATAAGCATGAGTGTAAGCCTCAATGCATCATCTGAAAAATGTTCTTGAGTGCAAGAAATAAGATCTAAAGATACGTCAACTTGATAGCTAAATTGAAATTCTTAATATTAAGTGATGTCATTGTATTACAACAACAAATGAAACAGGAATAATTATGATAGACTTGAATAACTTTTGTTGTAAAACTATTTTGTATCTCTATCAGCACATGCAATTTTGCATTTTTCATGTTGTTATTGTTTGACGTCATCTGCTCTGTCACAGTTTGGGGAATTAAACTTAGCCTGGCGCTTGAAATTTCTGTTTCAATGTCAATGCTACTTAATTTCACTTCATAAAAACACAAACTCCTCTTGGAACAACTTTGGTTACAATTGCATGCCCTTTACCCAATCTGATTAGAATAAGATCTTTGATCCGCTCCGTTATTGTTATGTCGCTAAAAATGTGTAACAACTGTAACCAAAATGGGACATTAGCTAATGCAATGGAATATCATCTAAATATGAACAATATACTTTGCCTGCCAGAATGATCTAATGCAGGAATAAATAAGCTTCAATATAAAGATGTGAAGGCTTCTAAATGGTATGCTTTACAGTTTTGATAATTATCAGGGGCTTAGTTGCCAACTAACTTGATTTTGTCAGGTTACACTCGATTTTTTGACCTGTAACCTGATTATTTTTATGACCACCGGGTCATACCTTTCACCCGATTTCCGGGTTTGGTTGTGTAAATTAGTTTGTGCGTATAAGAACTAGGGACAGTTTCTACAGTCATTTGGCCCAGAAAATAGATGATTTCAGTAGGAGTCCCAAAATCGTGCATTCAAATAAGGAATATATATATTAAGCAAATTCAAACTACGTTTAATTTGATCCCAAATTGCTTTGTGTTGTATGACAGGAGCGTGAAGTTGGCATAAAATTGCCAAAAATGCAAAAATCAATGGAAATTTTCATAAATTCAGGGTGTTTTCCTTTCAGAAAACATACAGCCCATGTGTCGAGCAAATTTATATTTGAACACATTGTTCATCTTCTCTTAATACACAATATATATTAATTTCATTTTGCTCGACGGATGGGCACACCTTTTCCTAAGCAATAATCTGGATGAAATTTAACAGTTATCAAGCTCTTTTTGAAAAAAGGCGGGAAAAACTCTTATTCATGACATAATAATACTATAAATTAAGAAATAATTTTTATTTAAGTTGAGATACTATGCTTGGCATATATTTAACTTATTCAAAACACAGATCAAGCTTGATTCAAGACTCCTTTAAATCAGAGAATTTTGGGGGGCCTTTTTATGTACACAATTGCACCTTGTTCTTTCCAGTTTGCAACACAAGCTTGGATCTAGGTAAACAATGCCAATGGCCATGTACATTACAAATAAGTTATCAAAGCGAGTGTTAACAATTATCTGTGAGTTGTTTTGACAAATCTGGGATTAAACTCCTTATGTAGAATGGCTTCCATCAGGAAGAGATCCTTATCAGGGCCAATGGACACGCCAACAAAAACAAATTAAAAAGATCGATACTTATGATCCTACCAACTTTGGGGAAACGACTTTTCATGGGTAAACAGTATGAATTTCTTGTGCATTGTTCAACTTGCACTTGTCTATTAGGTCTGGAGCCAAAAATAATCTGACAAAACATGCCAAAATGCAAAATCATGTAATAAATACTGATCTCTCTAGTCATCTAATCACTGTCACGTAGAGGAAATACATAATGAATTCAGATCTGAGCTAAACAATAAATGCAGTTATGCATTATGACCAGAATTTTTGCTTCCCAAAGAGGGTCATGACCCTCTTTTTACATGTTGGAGGTTGGCAACTATGATCAGGGGATGCTAACTCCTCCTAAGCACCTGATCCCACCACTGGTTATTCCAGGGGTCCATGTTCGTCCTACTCTTAATTTTGTATTGTTATTCGTATTTATGGGATCGATCACTGTTCATTATCTTTCATTTTTCACTTTACATTGTTTTGATAATTGCAGCCAAAGAACAAGGTACGATTGTGTACATAAAAAGGCCCAAAAAATTTCCGTTTTATATGCATCTTGAATTAAGCTTGATCTGTGTTTTAAGTTAGTTAGATATATGCCAGATATACTATATCAGCTTAAATCAAAGTTATTGCTAATTTGATAGCTTTATTACATCATGAATAACACTTTTCCCCGCCTTTTTTCAAAAAGAGCCTGATAACTGCGTTAAATTTTATTCATATTTTTGCTTAGGAAAAGATGTGCCCATTTGTCGAGCAAATGAAATTAATATATATTGTGTGTCAATAGAAGACGAAAAATGTATTTGAACATGACTTTGCTCAACGCATGGGCTGTATGTTTTCTGAAAGGAAAATCCCCTGAATTTATGAATTTTTTCATTGATTTTGACATTTTCGTAATTCTATGCCAACTTCACGCTCCTGTCATATAACACAAAAGCAATCTTAGATTTAATTAAACGTAGTTTGTGTTTGCTTATATATTCCTCACCGTAATTGAATACCAGATTTTTGGACTCCTACTGCAATCACCTATTTTCTGGGCCAGATTACTGTAGAAACTGTACCTGCTTCTTTGACACTTGCACCATTAGGGTTTCTTGTTACTATCTGTATATGTTCATATATGTTAAAATGGACCCATTTAACAGAGTTCCTCTTTTCAATTCATACCATTCCAAGCTTTTCTGATGCCCGAGCTTTCCACACACGAATATTCATTTCATCAGATCCTGAGATGATGTATTTGTTATCTAAAGACCATTTCACCACCCTAACCCTCTGCATTCTTTTTGTGTGGTAAACTTCTCTGTAAAATGGACAAAAAATAAAAATACTTTAAACATCATAAAAAACCCATACTTTTTTGACACTCATTAAGGGTTATTCCAGCAAAAAAAATATGGGGGGGGGGGGGCACTTTATTTTTAAGACAGCCACCCATACAATTAAATTTTCCTCTGCTACCACCACCCATACAAATAGATTCTCCCCTGCCACCACCACCCATACAAATAAAATTAAGAATTCAATACTGAAATCACCTATATATTAAGATTTTCCTTTAAAAGTAGAGTTCAGTTTTAACAAGTTCATATTGGTCTTAATCCTATGTGCATGCAACTATTTTTTAGATAAGCCAAACGTTGATATTGTAATTTGTGATCCTTTCTCTAGCCAAACTCAAGTTGTAATGTCATCCAAAGCATGTTGATTTTAATAGTTAAAAGAGAAGGTTCACTCATACCAAAATTATTACACTACCTTAGTGGCCTAATGTTTAGCATTTGGTCTTCTAGCAGTGTTGTACGTAGGTTCGAACCTTACCCTTGATATAGGCCCATGTGTTAAAACAACAGGTTGTACATGTTGGTGTTTCAGACACGTGTATCACATCACAAAGTTCTGAGAAAATTCGGGTATTTTCAATTTTTTTTTACATGAATGCGGGTATTATTATTACCTTGAAAGACCTGACAATAACTGCCTAAGCCAATGACTGATAAAAATGTAGAATCACATTTCGGTGGGCTTATGGCTGAAACTTCTTTGTTAACTCGTACATAATTTTCTTCTCGTTCCCTTCCGTGTTCACTAAACATATCCCTTAATAGATCATATCTGGAGATGGTGTTACTTCTAATCATGTCACTCCAACAGAAAACATTTCATTTTCATTTATTCATTTTTTATTGTCATTTCTACACAAACCGAAATATTTACTTTGAATAGAGTTATCAGCCCATTTATCAATCTTTTCTTTGTACATAATGTAGGATGGCTCCGCTTTTCTTCTTCCTTTTCTTTTATAATAAAAGAAATTTCGGAACATGATACAGACTCTGTAATGTCTTCATTTTTATCATAATTCACTAGCACCCCCTTTTTTTTTAACCTAGAAGAGAACCACCCATACAAATACATTTTCCCTACTCAACACTACCCATACAAATACATTTTCCCAAATCACCCCCACCCATCCCAAAAATATCAACTGCCTCCCCCCCCCCCTACATTTTTTGCTGGAATAGCCCTAAGAATTCATCCATGGTATTCTTATCCTAGGGTTTCAGCATTCCTTTACCACCAAAAATATAAATCAATAAAACATACTAATCTATCAAATCTGTAAACCTCAAATATTTTTAGAATATACGACACAGTGTGCGTGCGAGCATGCAGAGTGTGTGCTGTGTGCCTGTGTTGGAGTGTGAGTGCATTTAGGTGGGTGTGTTGAGTGATGCTGGGTGTGTTGTATGTGTGATGCTGGGTGCGTTGTATGTGTGATGCTGGGTGTGTTGTATGTGTGATGCTGGGTGTGTTGAATGTGTGATGCTGGGTGTGTTGTGTGTGTGATGCTGGGTGTGTTGTATGTGTGATGCTGGGTGTGTTGTATGTGATGCTGGGTGTGTTGTATGTGTGATGCTGGGTGTGTTGAATGTGTGATGCTGGGTGTGTTGTCTGTCTGATGCTGGGTGTGTTGTATGTGTGATGTTGGGTGTGTTGTATGTGATGTTGGGTGTGGTGTGTGTGATGCTGGGTGTGTTGTATGTGCGATGCTGGGTGTGTTGTATGTGTGATGCTGGGTGTGTTGAATGTGTGATGCTGGGTGTGTTGTATGTCTGATGTTGGGTGTGTGGTATGTGCGATGCTGGGTGTGGTGTGTGTGATGCTGGGTGTGTTGTATGTGTGATGCTGGGTGTGTTGAATGTGTGATGCTGGGTGTGTTGTATGTGATGCTGGGTGCATTGTATGTGTGATGCTGGGTGTGTTGTGTGTGATGCTGGGTGCATTGTATGTGTGATGCTGGGTGTGTTGTGTGTGATGCTGGGTGTGTTGTGTGTGTGATGCTGGGTGTGTTGTGTGTGATGCTGGGTGTGTTGTATGTGTGATGCTGGGTGTGTTGTGTGTGATGCTGGGTGTGTTGTGTGTGTGATGCTGGGTGTGTTGTATGTGTGATGCTGGGTGTGGTGTGTGTGATGCTGGGTGTGTGGTGTGTGTGATGCTGGGTATGTGGTATGTGTGATGCTGGGTGTGTTGTATGTGATGCTGGATGTGTTGTATGTGTGATGCTGGGTGTGTTGTATGTGATGCTGGGTGTGTTGTATGTGATGCTGGATGTGTTGTATGTGTGATGCTGGGTGTGTTGTCTGTCTGATGCTGGGTGTGGTGTGTGTGATGCTGGGTGTGTTGTATGTGTGATGCTGGGTGTGGTGTGTGTGATGCTGGGTGTGGTGTGTGTGATGCTGGGTGTGTTGTATGTGTGATGCTGGGTGTGTTGTATGTGATGCTGGGTGTGTTGAATGTGTGATGCTGGGTGTGTTGTATGTCTGATGTTGGGTGTGTGGTATGTGCGATGCTGGGTGTGGTGTGTGTGATGCTGGGTGTGTTGTATGTGTGATGCTGGGTGTGTTGAATGTGTGATGCTGGGTGTGTTGTATGTGATGCTGGGTGCGTTGTATGTGTGATGCTGGGTGTGTTGTGTGTGATGCTGGGTGTGTTGTGTGTGTGATGCTGGGTGTGTTGTGTGATGCTGGATGTGTTGTATGTGTGATGTTGGGTGTGTTGTATGTGATGTTGGGTGTGGTGTGTGTGATGCTGGGTGTGTTGTATGTGCGATGCTGGATGTGTTGTATGTGTGATGTTGGATGTGTTGTGTGTGTGATGTTGGGTGTGGTGTGTGTGATGCTGGGTGTGTTGTGTGTGTGATGTTGGGTGTGTTGAATGTGTGATGCTGGGTGTGTTGTCTGTCTGATGCTGGGTGTGGTGTGTGTGATGCTGGGTGTGGTGTATGTGTGATGCTGGGTGTGTTGTATGTGCAATGCTGGGTGTGTTGTATGTGATGCTGGATGTGTTGTATGTGATGCTGGGTGTGTTGTATGTGTGATGCTGGGTGTGTTGTATGTGATGCTGGGTGCGTTGTATGTGATGCTGGGTGTGGTGTATGTGTGATGCTGGATGTGTTGTATGTGTGATGCTGGGTGTGGTGTGTGTGATGCTGGGTGTGGTGTATGTGATGCTGGGTGTGTTGTATGTGCGATGCTGGGTGTGTTGAATGTGTGATGCTGGGTGTGTTGAATGTGTGATGCTGGGTGTGTTGTATGTGATGCTGGATGTGTTGTATGTGCGATGCTGGATGTGTTGTATGTGTGATGCTGGGTGCATTGTATGTGATGCTGGGTGCGTTGTATGTGATGCTGGGTGTGGTGTGTGTGATGCTGGGTGTGTTGTATGTGATGCTGGGTGCGTTGTATGTGATGCTGGGTGCATTGTATGTGATGCTGGGTGTGGTGTGTGTGATGCTGGGTGTGTTGTATGTGTGATGCTGGGTGTGTTGAATGTGTGATGCTGGGTGTGGTGTGTGTGATGCTGGGTGTGTGGTGTGTGTGATGCTGGGTGTGGTGTGTGTGATGCTGGGTGTGTTGTATGTGTGATGCTGGGTGTGTTGAATGTGTGATGCTGGGTGTGGTGTGTGTGATGCTGGGTGTGGTGTGTGTGATGCTGGGTGTGGTGTATGTGTGATGCTGGGTGTGTTGTATGTGATGTTGGGTGTGTTGTATGTGTGATGCTGAGTGTGTTGTATGTGTGATGCTGGGTGTGTTGTATGTGATGCTGGGTGTGTTGTGATAACATAGATATACAACAGCTTCAGTCATGTGAGAAATATATAGGTTTCATATTAACAAGTGTGAGTTAGTAAACACTTTTTCTCAAAGTTCCTTCATTTTTTTTTTTTTCATTTTCATTAAACACAAAGCTTCCTGAGTGTTTCTTGAAAATAAAACAAGAAGCCCACTGGCTTTATCTGTCATCTGAGTATTTATCAAAAGTATCACTAGCCCCAATGGCTATGAAATCTATGATTTTTCCTGTTTTCAAATTCAGAAGAACATTCAGTAACTTACCTGCTGCGAGTTGTGTCAACATTAAAGATTCGGAGACATTTGTCATATCCTGCTGATACTAACTCTTTTCCAGTTGGGGAATAATCTACATCCATCACTAAAAATGAAAAATTACGTTATTATTCAGAGACAACTTATAATATACATAAACTAGAGATTGTTTTTATGAAAAACTAATGTCTCCCAAACTCCCCAAATTGGAAGTGCTCCAAATGAAACCCCCTCCCCTTAATGTACTGCATGGTATGGAGGAAAGAGCATGAGCAGGAACATAGACATTATGAACTCCCATAACCACATAGGAGAAATGTTCACAAACTATTTTACACTCTCCACCCCTCAGATCCACTATAACTTTTAAGGAAAACAATTGGATCCTCCTGTCCCTAGAATATGCACATCTGCAAATGGCATTGAAGTATTGTACAAAATTTCAAGTCTATTGGATAAGCCATATAGGAGGAGAAGCGTTCACAAGCTATTTTAATATCCTCTACCCCTCTTAGATCCACTATAACTTTTAGGAAAATAATTGGATCCTCCAGTCCCAACGATATGCACATCTACAAATGGCAATAAAGCATTGTACAAAGTTTCAAGTCTATCCGATAACCCATATAGGAGGAGAAGCATTCACAAGATTTTGTGACAGACAGACAGTACAAAAACAATATGTCTCCCCCTGAAAGAGGAGAGACATAGTTCAGTTAGCAGATGCACAACTGATTTATAAATACAGGCCCATTCAAGGTGTGGGGAGAGGTGTCAAAACATACTCTTGGACAAATTTCAGTACAAAGTAGAAGATATAGAGCACACACTTGCCTATCTCTTTAACTTACACAATTTGTACACTTGTATCAGCTGCAACTTTAGTTAACAGCACATGATCTGCCCGTCAGATGTTTATTCATTATAAATAGATAAAAAAAAAGTGCATGACACAAAATCATGTCAACATCAATAGGTGAAAAGATTGCAACAATATCTTTGCTTTTAGGTCTGAGGTAAAAACAAGATTATTCCTTGTAATGTATCTATTGCACATTGCAATGACTTGTCAATATCTCTTTTGAGTTGTTCAAATACAGTCAAACCTGTATTAAGAGACCGTCCAACGGAGAATGGAAAAAAGGTCACATATGACAGGTGGTCTCTTAATACAGGTTGCCTATTTTCCGCAGTTAATGGATAAAATTTCGCAAATAATTTGTACAATGGAGAAAATGACTACTTGTATTTGGAATTTATCATTAAGAATATCAAGTACGGTTTTAATAGTTGTAAAATAAAATTATTAATACACTGTAGTTAAAAATCTAGAATACAATGTATTGTATCATAATTTATTATTCAACAAAAATTACATTTAATCTATTTAAGAATGATAAACTTTGCATGCAATTCATATTACACATTTACACGAGATTTATAACTTATTTATAAACTGCATGTAAATTTTCTAAATCTTAAACACTTTGTTGTAAAGGGTATTTATGTATAGCCTACTTGTACAGTGTAACTAAAAAATGCAATGCTTGTGGTAAGAAAGCAAATGGTGAAGTGTTGCGTCTCCTTTTGTACAATAGGCCTACATGCTGGAAATATGTTATTCAATTTGAGAAACATTAAATAAATTACAATATCCATTGTACATGCACAGGAAATCTTTTAAGCTTAGAACTAATGCAGGCAACTTTCTTGAACTCGGACGTGTCAAATACTCGGGACATGTTGAAGTGAGCCGCTAGTTCCAGTCATTATTCTGGAAACCTCGAGTATCTCATGCAGAATACTCCGTTTAAAATTTCAGTCCTAAGCATAATATTTACCTAATTTATATCACAATCGGACAAAATTTTCACTCTGTTGAACATAATGGTATAACAAGTGATAGATTTTCATATCCGATCTAGCCTACTCGGCACTTCTTAAAGTTTGTCGAAATTCACTTTCAAATACACCGGCCTTGATTCCCTGATCCTTGATTTTGTTAAATAAACAACTACTCGGGTTTTATTAATTAACCACACACGACACTGCATGTTGACAGCTTGGGTATAATAATTTATTCAGAGGGCCGACTAAACAACATCACCGCCAAACTGTGCGTATTAAAACGAAAGTGTTAGGGGCGATACATGTAATTCCCAGAATAGTCGTGCGTTTGAAAACGAAAGTGTTAGGGGCGATAATTCCCAGAATAGTCGGCTCAACCGAAATCGAAAGTAATAGTCACGTTGTAATAGAAAAATGCACAGTCGTTAAAAAGGGGTAAAATTTCATGAAAATACACGAAAATGTTATAAAAATCATGGTCGTTGGTCGCGTCAGACAGGTGGTCGTTTAATACAGGTAAAATATATAGAGTAACGTCTTGGGGGAACTTTTTATGGTCACATACGACAGTGAGTTGCTTAATACAGTGGGTCGCTATGGCAGTTTTGACTGTAACTACAGAAATATTCCGAAACATATTTTCATTTTATTACAATGTTCAGATAATTTCTTTCACATGGTATGAATTACTTATTTTGGTTTGAACAAAGATTATGCTCATTAATTAATCCTTAACTGGACAGATGTAATCTAGCTCTTATCAAAATGGTGTATTTTCTGATGTAATGGTTATTGAACTGGGTTAAATGCATTACTCTCTCACATATGTAGGGATTACCTCCCTTAAAACATTGTTTTCATTAAAATACTTATCATTTAAGTTTAAAATGCCCTGATTTGAAGCTACAATTTACATTTTTATACAGATGTACAAATTGACAAAGTTTGTTGATTTTAGGACTCGTATCTACATGAGCCCAAAAAAGTAAATGCCATATATGGCCAAATCATCTTAATTATAGGTCACGGTGACCTTGATTTAGGGCGCGACACACCTTCTTTTAAAAGACCCATTTCTAAGCCACCTCCCTTAAAATTTACCTGGACAAGGATACAAAAGACACTGCTTGTCAATCATATAAGAGACAATAGCTCAGGTCCTGATTGACAGCTTTATAGTGAGTCACCTGGGTATCAGAGACCAGAATGTGTTGATAGCAATTAACAGCACCAGTATCAGCCCCTTTCATCTACTGCAAAGATAACTTCTCGGAATTTTTTTTTTAAATTAAGAGATGATAATTACCCGAGCTACGTATTTGAACATTAAAAATAAATCAGTCATAGCCATATTGTATCCCGATGAAGATGTCCAATAAGATCACTGTGCAACTTTCAGAGGAGAAATTAGTAGTAATTCGTGCTTTATTTGCGCATAGCGATTGGGAATGGGATCCAGAAAAAGAAGAAGTTTCCGAAGCAACATCAGCCTTCGTGCCTAATCCTATCATTCCTCCCCAAGCATCATTGATAGAATACCCGAATTGCCTCTGTCGGCCATGTGTGCTGTCAGAGAACAACGACAATCTTGGTGGCCTGATCGACCAAAACCGGCATCCCGAAAAAACAGCCATGGCAGAAAAAATCTGTATAAAAAATTCTGGACAATTCTTTGTCATATTTTATACAAGTATCATTTATGAATTGAAGATACATAGATTTTTATTCCTCAAGCACAGACAGGTAGATTTCTAACACGTTCTGTCTCTGTGTATTTCTTGAGTGCCACAGGATATAGCAATTAACACCTTGGTAGACCCTGGCCACTCTTTGTAAATAACATCTGTTTAGATTAGGCTCCGCCTACATTTTCACCTGGGTCTTTTTAAAAGATGCATTAACTGACCAAGTTTGATGATTCTAACATCAAATAATAGTCCAGATACGAATTGGACAGGATTTTGCCATATTTGGTCATATCGTTTTAATCAAAGGTTACAATGACCTAACTAAATGGTACCTAGGCAAAATGTATATTGCATGTACATATATAAAATTAAAATAAAATATGCAATATTCCTCAGAAACCCAAAATTTGCTCAAATCTATGACAATTTGGTATATTTGGTATGCAATTGCATTCATAACTACTGGTATATATTCACTAACTAAAGGGATTTTTTTTTCAGATATTAGTATCCTCTAGGTTTCATGCTCTTAAATCTATTTTCAAAACTAAGTGAAAATGGGGGGGGGGGGGGGGGGGGGGGGGGGGGGGGGGGGGGGGCATATATGGGGCCCTTATCCTACCTCGTCCTTTATTTTTTAAACTCTGAAAAGAGCCCCCACCCCCTCCTGAAGTCCTGTTCTATGTTTTTAAACTTACCAGCTGCTACATGATCCATGTGCATCATGACTGGAGCAGACAACTTTCGCATGTCAAAGGTGTACAGACTACATGCAGAAAAAATTACAATGTATTCATCAGGTCTTAATACAAAACTGGAAAATTGATACATCTTAAAATTTCAGTAAAACTTAACTTTGAATAGTAATTACTATTAAGTAGAGTATTTCTTAACATGACAAACAAATTGGGAACTAGGAAACAATAATAGAGAGCTTTAGCAAACCAAAGAGTATGTGCACTTTGCAGGTTTACACTTCATGTAAACTTTGCTAGTCATGTACTTGTAAGAATTTTTTTCATGAAAGTGCCATTTATTAAATGATCTGCACAATTATAAATCAATTAAACAGAGTAAGCATAGTACAAAATTTTAGATTCATAGAAATGATGACCTGTTACTGGTATACACAATAGACCTTCCCCTTCCTGTATTTCATTAATCATTAGTACATTTGTACTATTGTACATCTTCCCTTCCTTCCCTACAGTAGAAGTACAAAATTATCACACATACATGCCCTCGCACGCACACACACACACACACACACACACACACGATAGAGTCATGGATCTAATCTTGTACACTAGTTATTGGTCAAACAACAATTGTTGCATACTTTCAAGAAAGTCTCATGATCTTTTGACTTAAAAGACAATAGAATGCCATCAATTAATCATGACAAAGTTTAATGACCATTGGACAAGGCTCTAATGATTAGTTGGACATCAAAAGAACCCTGCAAACTTGGACTTTTTGATGAAAATCTAATAGCCATGACTAACAGCTTAGCCTTTTGAAGTTTGATAATTATCAGTACATGGATTCTTCAGTTGGACAAGAACTACAGTATACCATGAACAAACACAAGCCTCTCTCAAATCAGCTCAAAATTGGTGCATATCTAATCATGTCAATAAAAATAACAGTTTTCTTGAGAAATGCTTTTATGACCATTTTAACAACTACTGGTGTAGAGAGCAAGAGTCAGTAGAGTTTTTCAGTATGGGCACATGATAGAGTATTATATAAATCTTAGTATTAGTGATGGGATACTCAGTATGGGAACATGATAGTGAAGGGATCCTCAGTATGGGAACATGATTGTGATGGGATCCTCAGTATGGGAACATGATAGTGAGGGGATCCTCAGTATGGGAACATGATAGTGAGGGGATCTTCAGTATGGGAACATGATAGTGATGGGATCCTCAGTATGGGAACATGATAGTGATGGGATCCTCAGTATGGGAACATGATAGTGAGGGGATTTTCTGTATGGGAACATGATAGTGAGGGGATCCTCAGTATGGGAACATGATAGTGAGGGGATTATCTGTATGGGAACATGATAGTGAGGGGATCCTCAGTATGGGAACATGATAGTGAGGGGATCCTCAGTATGGGAACATGATAGTGATGGGATCCTCAGTATGGGAACATGATAGTGAGGGGATCCTCAGTATAAGAACATGATAGTGAGGGGAACCTCAGTATGGGAACATGATAGTGAGGGCAACCTCTGTATGGGAACATGATAGTGATGGGATCCTCAGTATGGGAACATGATAGTGAGGGGATCCTCAGTATGGGAACATGATAGTGAGGGGATTCTCTGTATGGGAACATGATAGTGAGGGGATCCTCAGTATGGGAACATGATAGTGAGGGGATCCTCAGTATGGGAACATGATAGTGAGGGGATCCTCAGTATAAGAACATGATAGTGAGGGGAACCTCAGTATGGGAACATGATAGTGATGGGATCCTCTGTATGGGAACATGATAGTGATGAGATCCTCAGTATGGGAACATGATAGTGAGGGGATCCTCAGTATGGGAACATGATAGTGAGGGGATACTCAGTATGGGATCATGATAGTGAGGGGAACCTCAGTATGAGAACATGATAGTGATGGGATTCTCTGTATGGGAACCTGATAGTGATGATGGGATCCTCAGTATGGGAACATGATTGGTGGTGCACTTTATAAATCTTGGTATTAGTAAAAGGGGATCCAACTCCATGACCATGAACTAAAAAAAGACTCTTATAAATCAAATTTTGAAAATGGATCAATTCCATAGAGAAGTCAATAAAAATCATGCTAAGTTTAGATTTCAAATAGGATTCATAATGTAGTATTTCTGTAATTTTAACACATCATGGATATATACATATTGTTATTTTTGAGTGAAGTCTTTTCTCAGTTTATGGTAACGAAGGCTAGATATTTCACTTCATATTTTGCAAGAACATATACACATTGGTCTGCAAAACCTCTCTAAATCATCTTAACATCGACTAAAACTGTATTTTCATTTACTTGTAATCTTCATTAGCTACTGTGAACACAAATGATTCCATGGGATTCCAAGCTATAGCATTAGATTTGAGTGACAATATGACCTGCAAAAAACAATTCATGTGAAACAAGAGGCCCATGGGCCACATCACTCACCTAATTCACCTTGGCCCTGCTGATGTTCAACTGTTGTGAATTTTTAAAAAAATTCTTTATTTCATGAAATTTTCTTATCCTAAATTCTGATCTTCTATTGTGGCTAACCCTACCCCCAGGGCCACTGATTTGAACAAACTTGAATTTGAACTACCTTAAGATACTTGCATATCATTATGACTAATTAGGGCCCTCCTGTTGCAGTGTTCATCAAGGTTCATCAAACCATTGGACAAGTCCAGTACAAATGTGTGCAGTCCAACATAAAACTGCTACTAATTTGGACCAAATGACCGGAAACTATTTTAGTTTTAAATACTACCTTTTCAGTCTTGATCATGTAGAACCTTGCATCTACAATCAATCTCTTATCTAAAAAAGCGCCAAAATGATCTGGACTAAATCAGCCAAGAAAAGTCTTTAATATCACAAG
Organism: Ostrea edulis; assembly: GCF_947568905.1. NCBI lineage: Eukaryota > Metazoa > Mollusca > Bivalvia > Ostreida > Ostreidae > Ostrea > Ostrea edulis. The sequence continues at coordinate 43,326,807 of NC_079169.1, read as the reverse complement.
GGTGCCGTGGAGAAAAGGAGAACTGGAACTTAATTTTGAATTTTTAAGTGGAATCAATTAGTCTTGTAATAAAGTCCATTAACACTGATTTACTCTGTTTCTCTTCTTTTATCTTAAAAATATTTTTTTTAAAAACAAGCATTTCCATAACTAAACTCTACAATCCTATTCAGTAAGGTAAATCATTTAACAATGTTGGACCGAATGTCCTGTAAAGTTCTGGGAACCTTGGCAAACACTGCTGTTGTTGTGATGAAGATTAAAATTTTAAAGATTCCCATGTAAAACTTTCCTATTGTGGCCCCACCATATATCAGAGTGCCACAATTTCAAAAAATGTGAATCTACTTTATGTCATGAATTTCATGTAAAATTTAAAACTTTTCTGGTCTAGTAGTTGTTGAGAAGATTTTTCTCCTATACATTGACATGTATAACTTTAATCCCCTATTGTGGTCCCACCAAAGCCCTAGAGGCCATGATTTTAACAAAATTAAATCTGAACTATGGCAGGAAGCTTTCATGTAATTTCACCTTTTCTGGTCCAGTGATTCTGGAGAAGATTTTTAAATGACCCCACCCTATTTTTGCCTTTTGTTGATTATCTCCCTTTCAAGGGGTCATGGACCTTTACTTAAACAAAATTGAATCCTTTCATCCAAGGATGGATGATTTGTACCAAGTTTGCTTGAAATTGGTCCATTGGTTGTGGAGAAGAAGATGAAAATGTGAAAAGTATATAACGACACCAACAGACAAATTTTGATCAGAATAGCTCACTTGAGCCTTCGGCTCAGGTGAGCTAAAAATAAACAATCCAATCATCAAACGCAACAAAGATGTTTATAAAAAAAATTATACACACATGTACCTAATTCAGTAGAACTTTATCTTCTTTAAATATTATTTCTGTTTTGATGTCTCACTAGATTTATCTGGTAAGAAAATATCTACCTTTCGTAATGGTGTAGAACCTCGTAGATCATACAGTAATATACTGCGGTCTGAGGCACATGCTCCAAGTAAGTTTGTCTGAAACAGAAAGACAAATGTGTAAATCTTTTTATCACAGATAAGCAATCTACAGATATACATCTAGTGGTTTTACAGCAAAATAACTTTTAGATCTTCATTTCAGATTAGAGGTCCATGGGACACAACACTCACTTAACTCAATTGAACGACTGACAAACAATCTGATAATTTCTGATAGGGTTGGAGTAGAAATGCCTCATTCCCCTCTCTGTTGTATATCATTATACTTGTATGGTTTAGAGATGGGGATTGCATTTGAAACATTTTAGAGACAGTGGGACTAGAGATTTGATTGCAGATTCATGGGGCCATAAATGCAAATCTCAATTTAGTTTATTGTATTTTATTCATTCCTCTTCCATCACATACTGCATACCATATACAGTCAGGGGAATAATGCAACCAAGATAATATCATTTTCAAAAATAACTCAAACTGGATTTTTTTTTTGTTATAATGAGATACCTCTCTTTGCTTTAAATTGCTCCTGTCCATGCATTGCCAATATTACTTAATCCTTCATTAATAACTCAAACAGGTTTGTTTTAACTGGTTCATGTCATTTTGTTTCAAACCCCCCTCACTCCACACCATGTGCACCAGATTTTCTCTTGTGCACCAAGACTAAAACAAATGTTTTGTTGTATTGAAAAGCCTGCTAAATCCAGGAAAAGTATTCAAATTCTTCTGAAAAGTACAGAAAATTCTAAATATGTCAATAAAAATGTCACCAAAAAATGTAAATAACATCTCAAAGGAACAAGTAAAATATTACTAGTAAACACTTGCTACAGGTGAGGTCTTTTGTCACAACTGTTGTCCTCTTCTTTTACATCTGGAATCCCATAATGCAATATATATGGGCAGAATACAACAGATCGAAGATTTCAGATAAAATCAAAGGCATTATAAGATCGAAAAAATAATGATAATGCATTATTTTAAGATCTATTTATATATTTTTTAAAACAATGCATTTTTGTTATTATTTTTTTTATCTTACAGTGTCATTGATTTTGTATTTTTTTTTTAAATTTTCCAATAATGTGTTTGCATTATGTTCCTGACTGATACAGTGTGTAGTTAATGGGAATGTTAAATCAAAAAGGATAAACAAAGTACATAATATTATGCACAAAATTATGAAACAGTCCAGCTTTAACAATTTTTTTCTTTTTGTCAATGTTTGAAACTTATCACCAGGAACCCAAGCAGTTATATATAAATCAGGGAATGTTGGAAAAACACTGTCTCCTCAGAAAGACTGCTCTGTATATAGAATTCATTGTCTCAACCATGGTCTTCATGAAAACTCAGTGGTCCAAAGACTAAAGCCAGTGAATTTCAAGGTCATGTCAGTGAAAATTAACAAGTTTGATAAAGTATCTAAAGAACACATGCATTGCACAGTCATTTATTTTGACAGTTGTACATCATCGTCGGTTACCCACGGGTGCTTCTATTCGATTCTCTCCATCATGAGGGAGCATAAGTGGACTCAAAACTGTGGTTTGCGACGATGGTTGTACATGTACATTAGAAAAGCATCAAGAATGAATAATGTCAATATGCTTTTAATTAATGTATACGTGAAATTATCAACAAGATAAATTCATTATGTAGACACTTAGAGGGGTAATACGGAAATATATGGGGTCCTCGGCTTACACCTTGCCCAATATGATTTTTTTCAAGGACCCCATATATTTCCGTATTACCCCTCTAAGGGGTCATCCATAATTGTCAACCATTTTCCAAAGTGTGCAAAAAGCACACTTTTTGAGACCCCCCCCCCCCCCCCCCAAAAGTGTACATCAACCATTTTCAAATTCCCAACAAGAAGATCGACAATCAAGTTTATGAGCAATTTAGTTCACACAAGATGTACTGTGAGCAATGCTCACTAAGAATACCCCCTGCTTACCCCAATCTCCCAAAGGGTGTTGTTAATAGGTATAAATTACCTCTTTCCTGAGTGTAAAAATATGGTATGCATTTGTAGAAGAAAATGGAAGATATAGTCCGAACACAAATCCATGGCATAAACCTATAATTTTGACCTTGAGATCAAAGGTCAAGGTCATAAAGAGGTCATGAATGTACATGACACATAGTCTCATGGTGATACACCCATGTCTTATGGTATGACTATGTCAAAACCCTATAATCAATTTTGACCTTGAGGTCAAGGGTCAAGGTCATATGGAGGTACATGACACATCGTCTCATGGTGATACACTCATGTGTCAAATATGGTATGCCTATGTCAAAGAACAAAGAAGTTATGGCCCGGACACGAATCCATTGTAAAAAACCTTTAATTTTGACCTTGAGGTCAAGGGTCAAGGTCATATAGAGGTCATGAAGGTACTTGACACATCGTCTCATGGTGATCTACCTGTGTGCCAAATATGGTATGCCTAAGTCAAAGAACAAAGAAGTTATGGCCCGGACACGAATCTGCACAGACAGACAGACGGACGGACGGACAGACAGACAGAGTGATTCCTATATATCCCCCAGAACTTCGTTCGGGGGGTATAACAATGAGTTCTTTAATATTGGTACCCCTATTTCTTGTTATATATGAATGATATAATGTTTTATAAACGTACAAATCTTGTGTACATAATAGATTTTTGTTTTTATAGAAAAAATAAAGATGTCTCTGTCTTATCTTGTCGTCTTTTTTTAATAGGCAATACACTTTTGTAACATGACCAATACTTTAATGTTTTTATAGCCAATAGGTCCATATAAAAGGAACAGAGCAAAGGCAGTTTTTAAATTATTCATCAAAGAAAGTGTTTCATTTTTACTGGAACTGTCTTGACTATATAGATAAAAATAAAAAAAGACGTAGATGAAATCACGATAAAATAAAACCGAATCCGTGGATACGAAATAAATCCAGAAGAGAAAAAAAGAGCGTACAGTAAAATTGTTGATTTTTTTTACCCCCCCCCCCCCCCCCCCCCCCCCCCCCCCCCCAGCGTGCTTTTAGCACACTTTGGAAAATGGTTGACAATTATGGATGACCCCTAAGTGTTTACATAACTAATAATATATTTTCACTATATGGGAATATTGTCCCTGCCCTAGGGCCTGAATTTCACAATTCGTTTTTCTCAAATATATATGGGAGTAGAGAAGATTTTCTAAGATCTAATAAATGTTCACTATATGGTCATACTGGCCCAGGTGCCCTAGGACCTGATACCCTCACCCAAGGGCTATGAATTTCACAATTTTAGTAGAGGGTTTCATGGACATTACAACCATGCATTTAGTTTTTCTCCCACATGTGTGGGAATAGAGAAGAAGATTTTTGAAAATATGGCTTTTCTTTTTGGGGGGGCATATTTTGCCCCACCCATGAGGCCCCGGGGAACGCATTGTCATAAATTTCACAATTTATATTCCTCTTATCCTAGAGATTCCTCAAACCAACAAGAGGCCAACAGGCCTTATCGATCACCTGAGTACTAGTAAAAAGTATCACTACTCCCAAGGGTTATGAAATCTAGAAAAAAATTCCTGTTCTAAATATCTAAGCTAAATTCTAATGTTCAGCAAAAGTATAAAACAAGACGTGATCTTCAAACTTCAATGCCCACAAAAGTGCATACACTGATGAAAGGCTTTACATAATATATGTGTAGGACTCCAAAGTGTGATGGGACTCCAAAGTGTGATGGTCTGCACCAAAGTGCAATGGTGTGAGAAGAATGTGCCAAGGTGCAATGGAGTGACAAGCCAAGCCAAAGTCCGTTGGTTTGCAAAACTGAATGCACACAGTGTTTTGGTACAGACTGTACCAACCTTGTGTTGCTTCACCAAAATAGCAATGCAAAATGGTAATAATAAAAACTTGTTTCATTACCATTTAGTTGTTGTGTTAATAAACACAAAATTTTCAAACAAGAAATCGCATAGAATGCTTTGCATTTTAGCATACTCCCCAGGAATTTATTACATGTACATCACAAGTAATAAAATCTAATGATCATGAATTGCAGCATGTCTGGTCGAAGTAGATATGTACTTTGCCGTTCTCACAATCCTCAAAAGTGTAAACCTTGCCCTTGCTATCGTCCATGTAAATCTTAATCACCCATGCCTTTCTCCAATATCCCGAAGACATTGGTGCCAGCAGAGAGAACCTTCGTTGGTGCAAACTGACGTTGGATTTTGAAAGACGTTACGAATGCCGTCATAATAATGTGACGTTACAAACGTTACTCTACCCTGCACCATCACACTTTGGCGTGGTGCACCTACAAATGACAGGTCATTGCACTTTGGCGTAACGTGCCTATAGGAGAGGGACCAACGTCAACAAACCATCGTACTTTGGAGCAGAACATCACACTTTGGCATGACCATCACACTTTATAGAGTCTTACATATGTATTAACATTAAAAGATATTACTAATTTGGACCCATCCTAGAGTCAAAACCCTGGGTTGTGAAATTCACCATTTTTTGTACATCCTTTTCTGCTATTTCTAAGTATGCACTTAGATTTTATACAGTATCAACAAACTTAAAGAAGTCCTTCAAATCGTTATTATAATTTTGAAACCACATTGAAATCAAACCTTTACAGTTTTGGTAATGGACTACCTACTCCTTCTAAATATCCATTTATTTTCAATTTAGTATCAATAGCACTAAAGAAGATGTCATTTTAATGTTTTACACATAAGCACTATATACTAAGTTTGACCCCACCATGGGGTCAGAACCCCTTGCCCGGGGATCATGAAATTGACAATTTTGGTAGAGGCATTTAGTTTTTCTTACACATGTGCGGTTGTAAAGAAGAAGATTTTTTAAAATATGACAATTTTGCCCCCCCCCCCCCCCCCCCAAGGTCCCAGGGGTGCAGGAGACCTAAAATTTACAATTTATGTCCTCCTGTCCCAAAGATGCTTCATACCAAATCTAAAAAGAATTGGAATGGTAGTTATCAAGAAGTTAAAAATGTTCAATTGTTAATGCATGACGGACGATGATGGACGTATACCAATTGGCTAAAAATGGTTTTGATTGGCTTTGTAATTTGAAGAATTTAAAAATGTAAAATTGTTACCAGACGATGCACGACGATGGACATAGACTGAAGACCGAAAAATCTTATGGGCTTGTAGATTTTATAAAGTTACATAAATAAAAATATTGCATGTAGTTATTGAAGTAAAATTACCATCGAAATCAAAATAAACCGATAATTAGCACCTAGAGTAAGTGTTGTACAGAATGTGTGATGATAACAATACTTGTAACTGTCAAGGTTACTCATATGAAAAGTGTGTGAACATCCAATGAACAAAAAAAACAAGAGGCCCATGGGCCTAGAATCGCTCTTCTGATACATTGTAGAACAGGCAAAAATTCTCACTAACCAAGATTCATCAATTAACAAAGTTTGATGATGTTAAGTCAAATAGTACCTGAAAATTTAAATGTAATTGTCCAAAAGTAGGTCACGGTGACCTACTTTTGGTCGACACACTGAAGACTCAAGATGCATCAACTGACAAGTCAAAGAGTATTCAAATATAGCCGTCAAATTCCAAAAGAAGGCCACAGTGACCTACTTTTTGGTCAACACACTCCAAAGACTCAAGATGCATCAACTGACAAAGTTTGATAATTGAAGTCAAATAGCATCTGAAATATTCAGATATAAATGTCCCAGTGACCTACTTTTTGATCGACACACTCTGAAGACTCAAGACCCATCAACTGACAAAAGTTTGATGATTGTAAGTCAAATAGTATCTGAAATATTCAAATATAACCGTCAAAATCCAAAAATAGGTCACGGTAACCTACTTTTTAGTCAACACACTCTGAAGACTCAACATGCATCAACTGACAAAGTTTGATAATTGTAAGTCAAATAGTATCTGAAATATTAAAATATAGCCGTCAAATTCAAAAAGTAGGTCACGGTGACCTACTTTTTGGTCAACAAATTATGAAGACTCAAGATGCATCAACTGACAAAGTTTGATGATCCAAGCTTTCATAGTGTCCAAAATATGCATCTAAAATTGAAAATGTGAAATTTGAATATCTGCAAAATTAAAAAAGTAGGTCACTGTGACCTACTTTTTTTATAAATATGTTTCGAGGCCTCTAGACGCATCAACTTAGAAGGTTTGATGATTCTAAATATTTGAAATAACAACCTAAAATGTATTCATAAATGATTAGCCATAAAATTCAGAAAGTAGGTCATGGTGACATACTTTTCACATGACGCACTTCAAGGTCCCATGATCCATCAACTGACAACTTTTGATGATCATAGGCTCAAAAGCGTCCAAGATATGCATCAAAATCCATTTAATAATAATTACCTGCGAAATTCAAAAAGTAGGTCATCATGACCTACTTTTGAGACAACATGATATTAGGTCCTAAGATGCATCAACTGACAAAATTTGATGATCCTAGTCCTTATACTAAGCAAAATAACAAAGTTTTAACAAAACAAAATTTAAGGTCAACTTTGAAGTGACCACACCCTTTGCCCCAGGATGATGCCTTGAACATTTTTTTTTATCTACAACCTATCCTCATCCTTATGCATAAATTTGGTGATAATTTGCCCAGTGGTTCTTGAGAAGAAGATTTTTTAGCAACCACTACTTTTGTTTGCATTTTCCTAATTATCTCCCCTTGTTAAAGGGTCACAACCCTAGTTTTCGTACAAATGAAAGCCCTTGGGCCAAGGATACCCTGTGACAAATTTGACAAAAATTGGCGAAGGGGTTCTTGAGATATAGCCCTTTTCCCAAAAAGTTGACGCACACCGCACGCCAGACATATGGCCATATGATTAGCTCTTTGAGCCTTCGGCTCAGAAGAGCTAAATAGGCTACGTTCTCCATATCAAAAAGTATAGAATTTGGTGCCAAGTAGCTACAAAAAACACTTTATTTATGGTCATAAAATATAAACATGAACAATATTCATATTTCAATTATTTGATCCAATTTTCAATAAATTAATTGTTCAATTAAGCAATTTAGTATTTATTTACATGCATCACTTTCCATGATATACACAATAAACATGTACATTTGTATCCCGTGGGGATCCGGGTTAGAATAGGTCCTCAGTACCCCTTGCTTGTCGTAAGAGGTGACTATATGGGGCGGTCCTTTGGATGAGACCGCAAAAACCGATGTCCTGTGTCACAGCAGGTGTGGCAGGATAAAGATCCCTCCCTGCTCAATGGCCATAAGCGCCGAGCATAGGCCTAAATTTTGCAGCCCTTCACCGGCAGTGGTGATGTCTCCATATGAGTAAAATATTCTCAAGAGGGACGCTAAACAATATACAATCAATCAATCAATGTACATTTGTACAATGAAAATTTTTGAGGGGGCGGAGTAAAGAGGTATAGCGCATTTGCTGACAAAACGCCCAACTCAGAAATCTAAATGAATAACACCTGTTTCCAATAATAGACTGGCGTGTTATATTTAAATATAAAGCCAACATTTTTTATGTTTCGTTAACAAAGATAAATAACTGCCACAGTTTAGCATTACTGACATTTATATGAGTCGTTCTTTAATCAATAAACCATTTTCCTATTTGGAATGATGAACAGTACAATATTTTCATAGGTGCATTCATATTACACAACAACCCTTTTACATATGGCATTACTTAACTCACTGTCTTTTTCTGACATGACTGCAGCACCTTTAATAGATTTCATCAGTTCATTTGCCTTTGGTTGATAATTCAAGTGTTTAGCTTTGCCTAAATATCATATATGACAGTTGCTACATGAGTTTTTATATTTACTTTTGAGAAGTCAAACTGTTCAACAGTTCTTTTCCTCCCTTGACCTATTTTTACTTATTACATGCTGTGCATCTGTTCCCTTTTTCTTGTAGTATTTGTTTAGCTTTTCGTCAGCAACATTACTGTTTGAAAATCCTGTGCACACAGGAACATGTTATAGTGTAAACAAACAGAACTACAGTGATCTCGGAATACCCAAAAAATGAAAAGCAAAAAAAAAAAAATAGATTGGGAAAATATTGGACTTGAACTCGGAATGTATGGTTTAAGTGGAAGATTACCGAGCACCTAAACCACTAGGCCACCCAGGCATATAAGTTTAAAGGTTTAACAGGCTGTTATATCTCAAGGTAAATTTTGAGAATGATTTTTTCATATTTTATCCATTTTCAACAAGAAGACCACCTTAAACCAAATTTCCTCAAATGGACTTATGTACAGTCATACTCAAGTAAGACAATTTCAGTGTTTTATTTCTGGTTTAAGGTGGCCTTTTGCAATTTTTTATGCCCATTACGTTACATCTACTATATACTCACAGTGATGTTTATGCTTATCAAATAAAAATACTGTCAACATATAGATATCTTTATTGAGTAATTTGGGTAAAGACAAGTATAAACTGACACTGTATAGTAGAATATTTGTAAAAATTGATATTCAAGAAAAAAGTATTTATGTAGGCGAAATTGCATACCAAGTGCACTATACTCCTTTCACTATGAGACAGTCAACTGCATGGTCCTACTGGTTGTTAAGTTTTAAAAGTTTTAACGGTTTCAAAAGGGCCATTTGCCATCAACTCTATGGGGCTGAATGCCCAAACCTCTATAAGGATGAAATTTCTATTATTTATTGGGTTGAATTTTTAAAGCTCTGTATAGTCAAATGCACTGATCTCTAAAAGGTTGATTGCCCTAACTCTACTGGGCAAGACTTCTATAGGGTTGAATGTCCTAACTTTGAATGGTTGAATGCACTACCTTCTATGTAAAGGATATAAGCCAAAAACTGTCCATTTTGTGAGAGAAAGAACTGATCGAGGTCACAGAATGGACAGTTTGAGGCTTATATCCTACTTAAAACATTACATCTTTTGTTCTAAGAATGGACAGTCTCAGGTAAACCCATTGACAATGATAATTATGAATAAAGCTATATTTGAATAGTCTGACAATATAACCAGTTTTGCGTAGAAGTCTGTTTCTTTTGTTCACTTATTGGACAATGTCAGGTAAGTAGGCCTAGTCTTGTACTGCAGGTTTTATATTCACTCACTCTATAGTACCAAGCCATATCAACATGTCTTCCTCTGATGGGGAGAGCATTTTCATTGCACAATCAAAATTTAAGGATTTTAATGAAAGTGTTGCAAATATTATCTTAATGGGTGTTATATTCTGGATATGGAGGGTGAGAAAGTTATGGAGCCAAATTTTGATCTGAAAAGCATTGTGTTTTCCAATATTTGGATGAGGAAATAATTAATGCCAGCCAAAAGAACCCAATGCGCCCATCTCGTGAAATGAAATTATTCATGAAAGCGAAAATAATAATTCAGAATTAGGATATGCTAATAAAGAAAACATAAAAAAGCATTGTGAAGAAGTTTCGGAATGTGCCTCTGAATCCAGTGAAATTCAAATATGGAAATACGTTTCTCAAATTTAAGTTTTAATGTGATATCATAATGGCCAATGGAATTCAAAAAATTGTGAATCTTAAAGAATTCTACTAAGGGGAAATATCGTTTTAAGTGTTTCAGTGATTTTTCCGATATCTGTTTTGATTCTTACTTGTAGGGAATTTAAAATTGAATTTGTATCTCCTTGACAAACGTATTGTCTTTCTCTTATTTTCAGCCTACCTGTAGATGTGTACCGGTAGTAAGTTATTGGGTTTACCTGACACTGTCCAATAAGTTGACAATTACTGTCCATTATTTTTAAGAACAGACAGTATCTGTCCATTCTTAAAAATAATGGACAGCAATTGTCAACTTATTGGACACCTACAGGTAACTTTTTTACTACAAGTGGACTTTCTTGTATATAAAAGCCTAAAAAGACCAAGGATTGCGTAACAAAAATGTTTTAAATACATGTAGTTGAATTCTTAACTGAATTGTATCCTCTATAGAAATAATTGCCCTATAAACTTTTATAGAGCTAAAAAGTGAGGTTGAATGTCCTAACCTCTGTAGTGTTGAATTTTCTAACATATACAGGATTGAATGCCTTAACCTCTATATAGATGAAATTTTTAACATTTATAAGGTTGAATTTTCTAACTTCTATAGCATTAAATGTCCCAAGATCAAGAAATTCTAATGCCTTAATAGGGTTAAATTCCTTAACTGAACGCCCAATCTCCTAACCTCTATAGAGTTGAGTTTCCTTACCTTTATAGCGCTGAATAGCCTAGTCTCTGAAAGATTGAATACCCTAACCTCCATATAACCTCTATATAAGATTGAGGACTCCCTAACCTGCCCTCACCTCTATATAAGATTGAGGACTCCCTAACCTGCTCTCACCTCTATATAAGATTGAGAAATCCCTAACCTGCCCTCACCTCTATATAAGATTGAGAAATCCCTAACCTGCCCTCACCTCTATATAAGATTGAGGACTCCCTAACCTGCCCTCACCTCTATATAAGATTGAGGACTCCCTAACCTGCCCTCACCTCTATATAAGATTGAGGAATCCCTAACCTGCCCTTACCTCTATATAAGATTGAGGACTTCCTAACCTGTCTAACCTCTATATAAGATTGAGGACTCCCTAACCTGTCTAACCTCTATATAAGATTGAGGACTTCCTAACCTGCTATCACCTCTATATAAGATTGAGGACTTCCTAATCTGCCTTACCTCTATATAAGATTGAGGACTCCCTAACCTGTCTAACCTCTATATAAGATTGAGGACTTCCTAACCTGCTATCACCTCTATATAAGATTGAGGACTTCCTAATCTGCCCTCACCTCTATATAAGATGAGGACTCCCTAACCTGGTATTACCTCTATATAAGATTGAGGACTTCCTAACCTGTCCTCACCTCTATATAAGATTGAGGACTCCCTAACCTGCCTCACCTCTATATAAGATTGAGGACTTCCTAACCTGCTCTCACCTCTATATAAGATTGAGGACTTCCTAACCTGCCCTCACCTCTATATAAGATTGAGGACTTCCTAACCTGCCCTCACCTCTATTGGGTTGAATTTGACATGGTGAGTACTATCCACTCCCCAGCTAAAGCTCCTTACTGGTTCTGACCGGTCTTCCTTCCAAATGTCCACTTGTTGACCACAAGTTGCAAAAATATTCTCTGCCTGGTGGTGGTCCATACATTGAAACACACTCTACAAACAAAATGCAGTACTTGTAACTGTAGAATAGATTCTCCAAACTCAACTTACAAACAACATACAGTACTTGTACTTTACATTGTGTGAGAATCTTTCTCCACACTATACATGAAAATGCAGTGTTTTGAATACTTGTAATTCTAAATATGGACGTAAAAATTGCTGCTTTTATTAACTGATTATTGTTGAATCATTACATTTCCAAAAACATCTACACAACTCTTTACCATAGTCCTTTTCAGAAGCAGCTTTTGATCAGTGCATGGTATGGGTGTTAATTATCCAGGTAGCATACTACATCTTCATGGTACATGTAGACTTTTAAATCTAATTACCTCAAGTGGGGTGGTTTTACTCTCAAGCAAATTCATTCATAATCATTTCTATTCTAACGAAATGCCAGACCTTCATTTACGAAAAGAAAGATAACTTGTTTCATATAGAAATGAACACCCAATGGTTACCTCTCGGTGTTTTGTGGAAAAGAATACAAAATATTATGTCCTAGACTAAGTAAAAAGATTGCAATACACAAAATTTGGCCCCTAAAAATTACTTTCTAACCTATATATTACTAAATATTTCCACAGCTTGAAATGTATGCATAAATTTTGAATAATTAATTATCTATTAACTAAACCTCTGCTGTAGTGTACAAGTATATCAAAAACAAGGAAAAAAGTACACTCTAGTAAATGTACTATGATAATGTAGCGATCTGTTATAACACAAGTATACATGTAATATCATCTTTGCACATATTCAGATATAAGTGAGTACACCAGTGTTGGCGCAATTCCATTCCATTGATGTGACATTTTGCTGGTAGAATTCCAATAAAATAAAACATCATCCATTTTTTATTTGAGGATAAAGAATAAAATGAGCCCACAACATACATTTACCAGACTAAACAAGAAATATCAGTCAAACTGATGGATGCTCCCCGAAATGCATCTAACCAATGAACTACTTCATATGACAAATGACTCCCACATTAATCAATAAATGTTGAAATATTGTTGAGATCTTTCTTTGTTATATAGAAGATATATGTTGAGTGATGCTGACCTTTACAAAATGACCTTGAGTGACCTCTGTCTGAAAGTCATTTCCCTATTACTTATTTGAGTGATATATAATCAATAGCAGTTCAAAAACTGTTGAAATAAGGCACTTTTTTCATATCTCAGATACATATTCTGAGTGACCTTTGCCTTTCCAACATGATCTTGAGGAGACCTTCATCCAAAAGATCAATAATAGTTGAAATATCGTTAAAATGAAGTATTTTTCCATTAAATGAGGTATATCTTCTGAGTGTTTTTGACTTTTACAAAATGACCTTGAGTGGCCTTTGTCTGAAAGCCATTTGCCTATTACTTATTTGTGTGATATATCATCAATCCCTTTTCATAAACTGTTGAAATAAAGAACTTTTTAGTTATGTTCTGAGTAACTTGACCTTTCCAAAATGACCTTGGTTTAAAAGTCCCTGTCTCAAGGAATATTTGTGATCAATTATGATCAATTTCTGATGAAAGGTTTAGAAGATGGGAACTGCAATATCAATAAAGTGCACCGCCACGGCACATGATACGCCCGTCACATATTGTTAACAGTATAGATTGTACCCATTAAAACATTTTTTTTATATCACCTTAATTAAATGTCACAGTGACCTTAAAGTAGGATGTGACACACCTTCTACCTAAGATGCATTAGTTGACCAATTTTGGTGATTCTAGGTCTAATAGTTTTCAAGTTATGAGCCGGACAAGTTTTTGCCATATATGGCCATATCTTCTTAATGAAAAGTCACAGTGACCTGGTTTTAATGTGCGACACACCTTCTACCCAAGATGTATCTACAGACAAAGTTTGATGATTCTAGGCCTTGTAGTATTTAAGTTACGGGTCGGACACGAAAAAGCTAACAGACGGACGGACAGACAGACAGACGGACGGACATGAACGCCATACCATAATACGTCCCGTCTTAAGACGGGCGTATAAAAACTGTTTAAAAAAGGAACTTTTCATCTGAGTGACCTTGACCTTTCCAAAATGACCTTGAAAGACCTGGCTCCAAAAATCCTTGTCTCAAGGAATTATATCAATTTCTGATAAAAGGTTTAGGAGATGTGAGCTTAGATGGACGGACGGACAGACATGACGGCGATATTTTTCGAAGAGCATAAAAATCAAATGAAACAGTGAAAGATTGTGACTAACACTATAATTTGGATGCATTTTGGCCAAACTTTGAAGTGAATAACTGAGAATATGTTAACATCTCCTTCTTAAAGTGGAAAACAACATCAATAAAATAAAGGACATTATTCGAATAATTTGATAAAAATCGCTAACACGCATCAAAGATGCATATGGCCGAGTTGCAGTTTGGAATGTGTTCGGCCGCAATAGGTAATTAGTGTGATAATGACCTTGATCTTTGGATTTCAAAAGCAACATGAATCTTGAATGTCATCAGGATTTGAAGTCTAATAAACATGCACCAGCAAGTACATGTATAAAAGTTAGAGGCAAGTTAAAATCTACAGTATATAGTGAAAAAGAGACCTTAATCTTTGATCTTTTGACCTCAAAATAAATAGGAACCTTCCTCTTTTGGATGTAATCAAAATATGCAAGTCTGACAAAGACACACCAAGTAGTATGAAAGTTAGAGACCGGACAAACTCAAATCTATGGCATTTAGTGACAAAGAGACCTTGACCTTTGTCCTTTTGACCTCAAAATAAATAGGAACCTTCCTCTTTTGGATGTGATCATGATATGCAAGTTTCACAAAGATGCCCCTATTAGTATGAAAGTTAGAGACCGGACAAGCTCAAATCTATGGCATTTAGTGACAAAGTGACCTTGATCTTTTGACCTCAAATAAATAGGAACCTTCCTCTTTTGGATGTGATCATGTTATGTAAGTCTCAAAAGATGCACCAAAAAGTATGAAAGTTAGAGAACAGACAAGCTAATTGTGGACGCCGACCGCCCACCCCCCTGGACACCCATCCTTCGCCAATTTAAAAGTCGGCTAATAAATGAGCTACATAAATAGTGTAAAACTTATATGGTACCACTTTTGATGCACCAGATGCGCATTTCGACAAATAATGTCTCTTCAGTGATGCTCAACCGAAATGTTTGAAATCCGAAATAACTATGAAGTTTTAGAGCTAAATATAGCCAAAACCAGCGTGCCAAAAAAGTGGAGCCAAATTTGTCCAAGGATAAGAGCTATGCATGAGGGAGATAATCCTTAATTTTGAAATGAATTTCTAAATTTTATAACAGCAATTAAATATACATCCGTATTTTCAAGCTAGTAACGAAGTACCTAGCTACTGGGCTGTAGAGACCCTCGGGGACTAACAGTCCACCAGCAGAGGCCTCGACCCAGGGGTCATAATGTAAAACTTATACAGTACCAATTTTGATGCACCAGATGCGCATTTCGACAAATAATGTCTCAGCTATGATAAAACCATGAATTTATTATATTTTCTATTATGATTTGTTGTTTGGTTTTTACCTTTCCAAGAATTGTGTTGATAGGTTCTTCATTGATTGAGCACTCTTCTGAGATCCCCCACTGCTTGATTACTTTATCTAAACCACACTGAAAGAAAGACATAAAATTCTTCAAATTAACATAAAAATATCACTGAATAGGAGGTTTATATGATGAAAAATATTTTCAATGGTAAAGAGATTATCCATTGAAACAAACCCATAATGCACAGTAAATTAGCTCCCCCCCCCCCCCCTCCCCCCCCCCTCCCCTTTCACTCAAAGTCTCAATTGAAATAACCATGGATATTGTCATAATCATTATGCACAAAAATAATTGTCACAATACATAACATTAAAGGAGATTACTTCTACAGAAGTAGAGAAAAATAATTTGTAAGATTTAATACATTTTCACAATATAGCCATATTGGCCTCACCCTAAGGCCTTAAAAACTCTAACCTGGTCAGGGGCAATGCATTTCACAATTTAAGTACATACAGATTAGGGCTTCATAGACACCATGACCATGTATTCAGTTTATCTTACACTACTGTGGAAGTAAAGAAAAGGATTTTTTCTAAGATTTCATGCATTTTAATTGTATATGGTCATATTGGCCCCATCCTAGGGCCTAAACCTTTAACCCAGGTCACGAGGTGCCATAATTTTCACAGCTTAGGTGGAGGGCCTCATGGATATCATACTTATGCATTTAGTTTTTCTCATGTGGGAGGAGAGAAGATGAAATAAGATTTAAGACATTTCACTATTTGACCATATTGGTCCCACCCAAGGGCATGAATTCCTTACCCAGAGGTCATGAATTTCACAATTTAAGTAGAGAGCTTCATGGACACCATAACCATGCATTTAGTTTTTCTCACACATGTCTGTTATAAAGAAGATTTTTCTAAGATTTAATACATTTTCACTAGAGAGCAATATTGGCCCCATCCTAGAGACTGAACCCCTGACCAAGGGCCCAAGAATTTCACAATTTTGGTAAAGGGCTTCATGGACATCATAACCATGCATTTTGGTTTTTTTTCCCCATATGTGTGGGAATAGAGAGGGTTTTTCTTATGTGGTTTTTTTGGCTCCCCCTACATGTAATAATTTTCCAATTTACATTCCTCTTCTCCTAAAGAAGCTTCACACCAAAAATGGTAACAATTGGCTTTGTACTTAACCAGAGGTCCACGGGCCTTAACGGTCACCTGAGTATCATAGCCCATACAGGGAGTCTCATATTTGCATTTAAGTCCCAATATGGAGTCCTTTGTGCACATGTTTATGATCTTTCAAAAAATGCACACAATTCCTATTCATTTACAGAAGAAAGAAAAATGGAAGTTTGAAACATATAAATCATTTTGACACCCCCTCCAAAAAAAAACCCTGACCAATGAATTTCACAATTTAAGAAGAGGGCATTACAGAGACATCATAACCATGCATTTAATTTATCTAACTTTATGTGAAAGTAGAGAGGAAACAAAATGTGTTTGTGAAACACAAATGCCCCCGATAATGGTCAATTCCAAAGATGGTCAAGGTCACAAGGACAAATATCTTTGTACCAGTAGAAAGATCTTGTCATAAGAAATACTCATGTGCAATATGAAGGCTCTAATATTTACCATTTAGAAGTTATGACCAATGTCAAATTATTTAAAGGGACTGGTTCACGTTTTTCGAAAGAAATGTTTTCAATTTTCATGTTAAAAATTAACAAGAGATGTTTGTAAAACACGTATGCCCCCCATGGTGCAAAATTGAAAAGGGTTATACATACACATCATTTAATTAATAGTAGTATCATCAATTCAAAATATTGAGCAGGCAATATCTTCCTATGTCAAGAGTGAATTGACCATGTGACCTAAAAATCAATAGGGGTCATCTACTCCTTATGCTGTACCAGTGTACCAAGTTTGGTGTCAATCAAGCAAATAATTCTTAAAATATAGGAGACAGCATATTACTATGTCCAGTTCAACAATTGACTTTTGACCTCAAAATCAATATGGGTCATCTTCTCCTGAAGATGTACCAGTGTACTAAGTTTGATGTCTGTCAAGCAAAAGGGTTATCAAAGATATTGAGTGGACAGTATATTACTATGTTCAGTTTGACCTCTGACCATGTGACCTCAAAATCAATAGGAGTCATCTCCTCCTGAATATACACCACTGTACTAAGTTTGATGTCTGTCAAGCAAAGGGTTCTCAAGATATTGAGCAGACAGTATATTCCAATGTCCAGTTCGACCCTTGACCTTTGATCATGTGACCTCAAAATCAATAGGAGTCATCTTCTCCTGAAGTTGTACCAGTGTACCAAGTTTGATGTCTGTCAAGCAAAGGGTTCTCAAGATATTGAACGGACAGTATATTCCTATGTCCAGTTTGACCCTTGACCTTTGACCATGTGACCTCAAAATCAATAGGGGTCATTTTCTTCTGAAGATGTACTGGTGTGCCAAGTTTGATGTCTGTCAAGCAAATGGTTCTCTAGACATTGAATTGTCAGTATATTCCTATGCCCAGTTTGACCCTTGACCTTTGACCATATGACCTCAAAATCGATAGGGGTCATCTACTCCATAGGATGTACCAGTGTGCTAAGTTTGATGTTTTTCAAGCAAAGGGTTCTCAAGATATTGAGCGGACATTATATTCCTATGTCCAGAGTAGATTGACCCTTGACCTTTGGACCTAAAAAACACTAGGGGTCCTCTTCTACTCATAACCAACCCACAAATGAAATATCATTATCATCAAGTGAATGGTTCTCAAGATATTGAGCGGACAACACATGGTCTACAGACCGACCGACCGACCAACCGACAGACCGACCGACAGTTGCAAAACAATATGCCCCCTCTTTTTCAAAGGGGGGCATAAAAATATAGTTCATTTAATGTTGATAGCCAATATTTAGGCCGTCTGAGTGCAAGGATAAGAGCAATATCTTAGCTTTGATTCTCTGTTATGTAAATAAAGACTCGAGCCTTTTTATGTAAACAAACAAGTGAAACATTAATTTTGTAATTTAAAGCATCATCTTCACTTTGTACAATCACAAATTTTAACTTTTAAATGACGCATTTTACCTAAAGTATACTTGAGATGTGATAAATATGATAAACTTGGATCAATATCCATTTATTTTGAAAACCCTGTAAACAATAACACACCTCAATGTTTGTTTTCAAAACAAATAATAAACTCTCTACATTGAGCTTCTGTCATGATGAATAACCATATTTTTTGTGTGAAACCTTCTAAACATATTAGACTGTATATTGATCATTTAACGTGAAAAACAAAATGTGCAGGAAAATCGTGCATCAGTCCCTTTAAATGTATGTCAAATGTAAAGGTCAAAAGGTTTAGTACCCACAGAAAGGTCCTGTGAATACTCATGTGAAATATCAAAGCTCTATCACTTACTGTTCAAAAGTTATTAGCAAGGTTCAAGTTTCAAAAAGTAGGTCAAACTTAAAGGTCAAGGTCACAGGGTCAAACATGTTGGTACCCACGAAAATGTCTTGTCACAAGGAATACTCATGTGAAATATCAAAGCTCTAGCACTTACTGTTCAAAAGTTATTAGCCAGGTTAAAGTTTCAGACAGGATGACAGAATGACAGAATTACAGAATGACAGATAGGACAAAAACAATTTGCCCCCCGATCTTCAATCTCGGGGGCATAAAAATAAATTTTCATACATTTTTATAATGTGGTCATATTAGCCCTGCCTAAAGGCCTGAACCCCGGATTCAGGAGCCATAAATTTCACAATTTTGTAAAGAGCTACATGAACATCATAATCATGTATTTAGTGTTTTTCATATACATATGGCAGAAGATTTTCTATTTATACATTTTCACTATATGACCACATTGGCCCCACCATAGGGCTTGAACCCTGACCCAGAAGCCAAAACATGCAAGTAATTGTTATTGATCATAACCCACTAAGACAACGAACAGCGATCAATCTCATAACTCCTATAAAGGTGAAGATAACAAGCAGTGATCAATCTCATAACTCCTATAAGCAATACAAAACAGAGAGTTGGGCAAACATATACTTACTGTAAGAAAACTTCTTCCATTTGGATGAAAGCACATTCCTTGAACTATGCCTTCATGTGCCTGAAGTGTTGTGACACAACTTCTCTTCGCCAAATTCCACACTCGTACCTTCAAAATAATTCATCATTTTCGTATTGTATTTTCAACATGTTCAAGAAATGCAACTCATTCTAGACTACAGCAATGTCTACCCAAATATGTAACTACATTCCGTCATAACTGCAATCAGTGCATGTCTTAATGCAAAACTTCAACTGTATTAATTCAAGTTTGACTCTATGGATTGCTTTTTTATGAGAATGCAAAACATCTATATTTGATTTAATACATGTATCAAAATGTTGTTAATATCCAAAAAATAACGAAAGCTGAATGTTACCTCTCCATCACAAGCCCCAGAGAGCAGAAAACTCAGTGATGTTGGATGTTTGCACATACAATTCACACCATCCCTATGCCCATCCAACGCCCCAATAAATGGCTTGGCAAATACTCGCTCCAACTTTGTGGCATTCAAAGCCCTGACATATTCTCTTGGGGCCTCAAAAGGGTGCAAATTAGGATCATAGTTTCTTTGGACTGAAATTAAATACATTTGAATTATCCAATTTTTACCAAAGGTTTATGTTACATTTGCTAATCTCATCAGAAACATTTAGAAAGTCTAGCAAAAATAATATAAAGAAGTCCATCTAATATATCATGTATATAAAGAAATCCATCTAATATATCATGTATATAAAGAAATCCATCTATTAGTAATATATCATGTAATACACTACTGACATAATATTTATTATCCTGCCTCTGATAAAAATCTTGGAATTTCATTGGCTTAAATATCAAGCCTCTTACTAACCTAATATTGTCAATATTCCCCTTCCATGTGGTTTACTGACCACATGTCTAGTATGACGTCATAAGAATGTACACCCTGTCACTGCAGTCAGCGCATATCATTACGTCATACTTACATTCACTGAATCTTTTCTCTTATATTTCTATTGAAATAGACATTGCTTTCATCTGGGACAATGAATGCATGTTTGATACAAACTAGTTAAATCCGGTTTTTTGGTACCACCTGTCTGTGTAATCATTACCAAATATGGAACGTCATCAAGGTCAAAAGGTGCATTGGCTGTTCTGTTTAGCGTAATGAATGGGTCAACCATATATTTTAGTAATGTACTTGAATCTAGTTTATATTTTAAAACAATACATAAAAATATAACAAGAGATGTTTGTAAAACACATATGCCCCCCATGGTGCAAAATTAAAAAGGGTTATACACACACATCATTTAACTGAGAGTAGTATCATCAATTCAAAATATTGAGCAGACAATATCTTCCTATGTCAAGAGTGGATTGACCATGTGACCTAAAAATCAATAGGGGTCATCAACTCCTGAAGATGTACCAATGTACCAAGTTTGATGTCTGTCAAGCAAAGGGTTCTAAAGATATTGAATGTACAGTATATTCCTATGTCCAGTTTGACCCTTGGCCTTTGACCATGTGACCTCAAAATCAATAGGGGTCATCTTCTCCTGATGATGTACTAGTGTACCAAGTTTAATGTCTGTCAAGCAAAGGGTTCTCAAGATATTGAGCGGACAGTATATTCCAATGTCCAGTTTGATCCTTGACCATGTGATTTGAAAATCAATAGGGATCGTCTTCTCCTGAAGATGTACCAGTGTACCAAGTTTGATGTCTGTCAAGCAAAGGGTTCTCAAGATATTTAGCAGACAGTATATTCCAATGTCCAGTTTGACCCTTGACCTTTGACCATGTGATCTGAAAATCAATAGAGGTCATCTTCTCCAGAACCAGTGTACCAAGTTTGATGTCTGTCAAGCTAAGGGTTCTCAAGATATTGAGCGGACAGTATATTCCTATGTCCAGTTCGACCCTTGACCTTTGACTACATGACCTCAAAATCAATAGATGTCATCTTCTGATGATGTACCAGTGTACCAAGTTTGATGTCTGTCAAGCAAAGGGTTCTCAAGATATTGAACAGACAGTATATTTCTATGTCTAGTTTCACCCTTGACCTTTGACTATGTGACCTCAAAATCAATAGGTGTCATCTTCTCCTGATGATGTACCAGTGTACCAAGTTTGATGTCTGTCAAGCATAGGGTTCTCAAGATATTGAGCGGACAGTATATTCCTATGTCCAATTTGACCCTTGACCTTTGACCATGTGACCTCAAAATCAATAGGGGTAATTTTCTTTTAAAGATATACCAGTGTACCAAGTTTGATGTTTGTGAAGCAAAGGATTCTCAAGACATTGAGTGGTCAATATATTCTTATGTCCAGTTTGACTCTTGACCTTTGACCAGGTGACCTCAAAATAAGTAGGGGTCATCTACTCCTTAAGATGTACTAGTGTACCAAGTTTGATGTCTGTCAAGCAAAGGGTTCTCAAGATATTGAGTGGACAGTATATTCCTATCTCCAGAGTAGATTGACCCTTGACCTTTAACCTTTTGACCTGAAAAACAATAGGGGTCCTCTTCTTTTCATAACCAACCCACATATGATATATCATTACGATCAAGTGAATATTAAGCGGACAACATGTGGTCTACCAACCGACCGACCAACCGACCGACCGACCGACAGGTGCAAACCAATATGCCCCTCTTCTTTGAAGGGGGGCATAAATATCAACAATAAAATGTCTCTCTTTGTTGTTTCATTGGGTGAATCATTGCATAAAAAAATTACATAACCTGCGTTATGAATTTTTTCTGCAATGCTAGCTACCTTCATCACCCGATGAAACAACAAAGAAAGCATTTTATTGTTTAAATAGGTACGCGAACACAAATGAATGAATTCTTGAATTTACAGTTTGTTGAAAAACTTGTTTTTATCTCGTTGTTGATGGTCTAAATGTTGCAGCCACTTTGTTTGATATAAAGTAACTCAAGAATACATACATTGCAGTCTGAGTCATTTATTTTTGTTGTACATGTACATTAGAAAAGCATCAAGAATGAACAATATGCCTTTAATTAATGTATATGTAAAATAATTGACAGGATAAATTTGTTATGTAGACACTTAGAGGGGTAATATGGAAATATATGGGGTCCTCGGCTTACACCTCGCCCAATATGATTTTTTTCAAGGACCCCATATATTTCCATATTACCCCTATAAGTGTCTAGATACCCCTATAAGTGTCTAGTGTCTAGATAATGAATAATAGCTGGTGCACAAATCTCAAAATGAGTCAACATTGGAAATTTGAGTGTTGTGCTACACATCAAATCACCCCAAACTCCAATTAAAGTACATTGTTCAATACTGCATAATTTCATTTGATGTCAGAACAACAGTATTAAGCAGGAAGACTTCAGCTTTTCCATCATTAACTTAATATATCTATGTAGCAATATTCCATTATCATCTGCATACGGTGTTTATGTCTCTTAACTGATTCAATACGCAAGAGTTTGTTCTGCGTATGAACAGTTTTTAAATCGAGGCTGAGGCTACTGACAAATTTATATAAAGTTGATTCAATGTTACAAGGGTTTCAACAGTCTTGTTTAAAGTCGACAGCATTTTGGAAATTCTATTGTTGTTACATCTTCACAAGTCAAGGGTTATTGATTCGTTACCTCCCACTAAGTTAAACCCTTGACTTGTGAAGATATGGTCATTATCAGGTCCAGTCTAAAGACTATTTCTACCTACATAGCTAAATAGCTACCTAGGTATTTAAACTTACTTAAAGTAGCTACTTCTACCTACTTTAACCTGTTTTTGAAAATATGAATAATAATTAAGGCGCATCTTTTAAACAGGTCAGTCGTTTTATGTATCATGTTGTGCATGTGCACGGCAAAATTCGGAGTGTAAATTTGAATACTTTACGAGGGTGGAGAATGCAGAGGAAATGCTTGAAAATTCGCCCCCAAAACCTTTAATGTAAAAATGCACGAAGGTAAACTTTAAAAAATTAATACAGATTTGTAAGACATTCTACACTTTTTATTACGTAGCTTTCATCCTAAGCTCCTAGAAAATGGAACTGGATGCTGTT
This sequence comes from Ostrea edulis, assembly GCF_947568905.1. Taxonomy (NCBI): domain Eukaryota; kingdom Metazoa; phylum Mollusca; class Bivalvia; order Ostreida; family Ostreidae; genus Ostrea; species Ostrea edulis. The sequence goes on along the minus strand of NC_079169.1, from coordinate 43,302,848 downwards.
ATTGATGCAAATTTGAAAGGTTGGAAACTAATCGTTTTTGTCCAATATTTTTGTGGGATTCATCGTCAGTGTTTACAAGTGAATCAAGAAATTTGGTAAACACCATATTGCGCCGTTCCTGCGTTTGGCCACGGAATGCAAGTAAAGGAAAAAGTAGGTAAAAATAGCTACCTGGAGTAGGTTTAAATACCTAAGTAGTTATAAGTAGCTACGTAGGTAGAAATAGTCTTTGGACTGGACCTGGTTAGATCTATATAATGATCTAATTTACCATATCAAAACCTGTCATTGCCATGATTGGGTTGGAATGTATGTTCGTTCGCCCTAAAACGCGTTCGCCCATGACGCCGTTCGCCCTTATTCCCGTTCGCCCTAAAACTTGTTCGCCCATGGTTCGTTCGCCCTCTTATTAAGTTGAATGTCTGAAACATAGGAATTCTTCATTTTTCTATACATATTTTTCTATAGATAAACCAAAAAAAATATTTTTCACGTATGCAACGGGTCTTACTAATGACCTGTCATACCAAATACCTGACTAACAGAAATTTACGACATTTGAAGGTTTTATATTAAATTTTGTAAGATATATTCCTGAATATGAATAAAAATACATTAGATTAAAGGCTATTAGAAATAATTTTCCCAATTTTTTTAGTCATTCATAAACATTATTTATATTTTATTGCTTGATATACATGTATGATATATTTGGTATTTTGGAGTATGAAGGTATAATACTTGGTAATTAAAAATTTTAATGAATTTTTGTAACTGTTAATTTATGATTTATCTTACCTTATAAATCATTCTTGAGATCAAAGGACTGGTTTGTAGTTGAAAATCAAAAAATTCTTCAAAGATAAAACCGGTGCTCATATCCATAATGGGCCTATTAACGTCTCAATGTCTTCAATATTGCTTTCAAAACATCGCGAATCGTTAAGAAAACAAAGGAGCTGATTCCCCAAATTACAGTATTAAAAATAACATACATTTAAACTAATTATGTCTTTTATAAACACTACAATCAGAATTAAAATACCAGTCTATTTATTTAAGAAACTTAAAATTGTTAATTGCGGGAAAAAAAATCGATACGTAATAAATGTCTTAAAAAATAAAAAAAAAGCCTAATATATACTATATACTATATATATATGGCGAACGGGATATAGGGCGAACGAGGAAAAGGGCGAACGAGAATTATGGCGAACGGACTCTGGGCGAACGGACGGACGCGAACATGTAGAGAGGGCGAACGAACCCGATACCATTGGGTTGTCAGATATTGGAAGTTTTGTATTATTTGTTCCTGAATAGTATATAAATAAAATCCACCACCAAAACACGCTTTTTTCATCGTTTTAAAAAAGGTGTATATGTACTTTTTAAAAAAGTTTTTATAGAAAACTTCAACATCTGACAACCGAGTACACGTACCTTTATGAATATCTCTTTTGGTTTCTCGAAGATAATCATCCGGATTTCTACTCAACACTTTGATCTTCATGACTGCTCAATTTCCCCCACAAAACTTCACTCACAATAAACGTAAACGGTTTAGTGTACAGCTGAGAGCAGTGTTACCCACATGGTCCCATGTTGACATTTTGCAAAGTATAAGTTGTCTGCCCTTGTTTTTCAAACGTGAAGACCGGCTGTGTTAAAAGAGAATATATTTCGCGTGAATGTCAATGACTTGATAATATTTATGAATACAATATTTTTATATTATATATATATATTTTTCACATTTAAAATCTTTATCTACTCGATACATTGAAAGAAAAAATAGGCTAACGCATAGGAAAACAATAAAGTTTCCGTTTTAATCCGGTAATAAATTACTGATCCATCAACCTATGAGCACTTCCTTTTACTTGGAGCAATCGTGGGGTGAAACACGTTGAAGTTGTAATTGTCACCGGTTCCTCATAAAAACCTTCAAAAGTACGGTTTCTTATCATTATTAATTTGTCTTAAACACATGTGATGTTTAATCTCTCTGTTTCTTGTTTTATGGGACATCAAGTTTTAGTCAGGCAGGGTAAGAACGAGGTTGAGGAGGGGGATCGATCTGGTATCATGTTTTGAGACTTGCTTTCATTAATAGAAGTGGATAAAGGCTTCAGCACGTTAAAGATTTTAGCACTTGGATATTAAGTTTGTGAGGTTTTTATTACAATAATGCCTGCAGGAATGCTAATTGTAACAGAAAATTCATGACTGAACTGGGGATCGAACCTGCATTACAAGATCAGGTGTTGTAACCACTGAGCAATAGGTATTCAGACCGAGATATACGGTCCATATCGCCAAAATTACTAAACTGTTTTCACCCTTCAATTGGAGACAACAACCCCCCCCCCCTCCCAGTGAAAGCGAAATGTCGTCGGACCGACGGACATGTACGGTAATTTGACTCTCGGTCCGGTAAACTTCGTTATATTTTCGGTCCGAATGTCTGGTGACTTTCCAGCAACAGTTTCGAAAACTACGCAGCATTTCCCCCCCCCCCCCCCTTATATAACTGGTACCGATAAACGGTACCATTTCCATTGCCAAAAACTGTTGATTTTTTCCCAATTTTGAGACTAAAAATTCCCAATTCACTTGCCGAAAAATAGACCGCTGAAATCGTAATTTTCTTAGTCTGAAACGTTGTACGAGTTAACTAAAATGTTCCCTTCCGGTATTAAATCGAAAGTACAGATCATGGCAGTGAGTTTTGTACGATGATTCCTTATGTTTCACAACAACAAATATTACCGTAAAAAAGTTTGTAAAGAGATGAATACTTCTTGTTTTGTTGTATTTTTTCTTTTCTTTTAGCTGAAATCATTTGCCTATACATTGGTAGAAAATTCCCAATTTGTTCGATTTTGACGCTATTTTTCCCAATTGAATGGGTACCGGTACCAGTGGGTAGAGAAAAAAATTGCTGCTACGTTTCGACTTCCAGTTCCATTTATAAAAAAAAAAAAAAGCATACAAAAACGGCAACATGTTCCAATTAAAATGGAACAGTAATGCATAAAATGGAACAGTAATGCAGTCCACGGTAAACCTTTAAAACGAAAATCCAATGACCAGGAGGCTCAAAGTCTTTCATGTTTTAATATCAAAATAATGATACTTTTTTTCGGTCTGGTAAAATGTGATTCGGTCTGGTAATGTTCCTGTGTTTAGGACTTTTCGCCAATCCAGCGGTAGTCAGCAGAACTTAATGTTACAGAAAAGGAGAACATTTTTGGCTAGACTGAAAATTGAACCAGGAACCCTTGCATTATTAGTCAGGTGCTCATACCAACATCCACACAAAATGTTTTCGATTGTGAATGGGGGTCCTTAGTTAATCCTCTTCATCCTGCATCCCAGGATGCAAGGCACCCAGATCCCAGAAAAATTACTGAATCTAGACCTCCGTTAAGGATGATAAATGAAGGTAGCAAATTCAGAGATTCAGGGGCATATAGTTTTTGTTCTGACATTTGATCCAAACAAAGAAAAGGGTGTATAGGTTGATGTACATATTTTTTGGCGAAGTTTTGTTATAATTCTAGTAATGGTCCGATTATTGCCGACAATCGCAAGTCAATCACCTAAGGCCTTCTGATTTTGATTATGGATTACAGGTTTCATAATTGATTAAAGAAAGAAAGAAAAAAACATGACACGAAATAAGTACGAATGACTTGATATTTTTCACTGCCATGAAAACAATGTAGCAACATCAAAGAAATGGAAGCGATTACCAATGAATGAATGAATGAATACTAACAAGAGTGTCATTGCCAGCCACTTGTGTTCCTCATGGTTTATTTTGTCAGTTTTAAACTTTGCAAGTGAAACTTCCGAAGTAAGCACATGTTTTACATGTGCAGTGTATTAGTATTAATAAATGTTATGAAACCAAATTGGATTTTGTATAGAGAATGAAGAGTTTGATATTAAAGAAATAAGAAATTTTCCGATTATTTAACATCATGACCTTTTGATTATTTCCAGTTATTGATTATGAAAATTTTCCGATTTCCCCAAAGTTTTTGAAATAAACAAACTTTCACTGGTCAAATGGATGGGTGAATTAATGAAATTTACTGGTCTGAACAATTATTTACTGGTCAGTATTTTAGTTACTTGAATGAAGAAAAAAAAACACAAAATAAAACTTTAAAACAAAATAATATTTACTGTAAAGCACAATATTCACGGACTCGTGATCGGGGTAAGAGTAAATGTGGACCATTTTGATGCCATCTATATGGCTTCAATTGTCTTTTGTTGAATAAGTAGACTTTTTTTGCCCCCGAGATCGAAGATCAGGGGGCATATTGTTTTTGTCCTGTCTGTAATTCTGTCATTCTGTCTGAAACTTTAACCTTGCTAATAACTTTTGAACAGTAAGTGATAGAGCTTTGATATTTCACATGAGTATTCCTTGTGACAAGACCTTTCCGTGGGTACCAACATTTTTATGCCCCCCTTTGAAAAAGAGGGGGCATATTGTTTTGCACCTGTCTGTCGGTCGGTCTGTAGACCATGTGTTGTCCGCTCAATATTTTGAGAACCATTCACTTGATGATAATGATATTTCACATGTGGGTTAGTTATGAGTAGAAGAGGATCCCTATTGTTTTTTAGGTCAAAAGGTCAAAGGTAAAGGGTCAATCTACTCTGGACCTAGGAATATAATGTCCGCTCAATATCTTGAGAACCCTTTGCTTGAAAGACATCAAACTTGGCACACTGGTACATCCTAAGGAGTAGATGACCCCTATTGATTTTGAGGTCATATGGTCAAGGGTCAAACTGGGCATAGGAATATACTGACCATTCAATGTCTAGAGAACCCTTTGCTTGACAGTTTTCAAACTTGGCACACCAGTACATCTTCAGAAGAAAATGACCCCTATTGATTTTGAGGTCAAAGGTCAAGGGTCAAACTGGACATAGGAATATACTGTCCGTTAAATATCTTGAGAACCCTTTGCTTGACAGACATCAAACTTGATACACTGGTACATCTTCAAGAGAAGATGACCCCTATTGATTTTGAGGTCACATGGTCAAGGGTCAAACTGGGCATAGGAATATACTGACCATTCAATGTCTAGAGAACCCTTTGCTTGACAGACATCAAACTTGGTATGCCAGTACATCTTCAGAAGAAGATGACCCCCATCAATTTTGAGGTCACATGGTCAAGGGTCAAACTGGACATAGGAATATACTGTCCATTAAATATCTCGAGAACCCTTTGCTTGACAGACATCAAACTTGATACACTGGTACATCTTCAAGAGAAGATGACCCCTATTGATTTTGAGGTCACATGGTCAAAGGTTAAGGGTCAAACTTGACATGGGAATATACTGTCTGCTCAGTATCTTGAGAACCCTTTGCTTGACAGACATCAAACTTGGTACACTGGTACATCTTCAGGAGAAGATGACTACTAATTATTTTAAGGTCACATGGTCAAAAGTCAAGGGTTAAATTGGACATAGGAATATACTGTCCATTCAATATCTTGAGAACCCTTTGCTTGACAGACATCAAACTTGGTACACTGGTACATCTTCAGGAGTTGATGACCCCTATTGAGTTTTAGGTCACATGGTCAATCCACTCTTGACATAGGAAGATATTATCTGCTCAATATTTTGAATTGATGATACTACTCTCAATTAAATGATGTGTGTGTGTATAACCCTTTTCAATTTTGCACCATGGGGGGCATATGTGTTTTACAAACATCTCTTGTTTACCCTTGACCTTGGAATTTGACCTACTCTTTGAAAACTTTAACTTTGCTAATACCTTTTGAACAGTAAGTGATAGAGCTTTGATATTTCACATGAGTATTCCTTGTGACAAGACCTTTCCGTGGGTAATAACATTTTTGACCCTTGACCTTGGAGTTTGACCTACTTTTTGAAAACTTTAACCTTGCTAATAACTTTTGAACAGTAAGAGATAGAGCTTTGATATTTCCCATGAGTATTCCTTGTTACAAGATCTTTCCGTTGGTATTGAACCTTTTGACCTTGACATTGGACCTACTTTAGAAAAAAAATTTACATTGGTAAATGGTAAATATTAGAGCCTTCATATTGTACATGAGCATTTCTTTTGACAAGATCTTTTTACTGGTACCAAGATATTTGCCCTTGTGACCTTGGCCATCTTCGGAATTGGCCATTATCGGGGGCATTTGTGTTTCACAAACACATCTTGTTCTCTAAGGGCTGCAAAGTGCCCACAATGTACGAATAGCAATAGAGCCCCAACCTGGAATGGTTGCATGACAATTTCCATTAGGCCTAAATTTCATTAATGCATAGATCTGTCAACATGACAAAGTCCAATTCAAGTAACAAAAGTTGTATCGGTAGCAGCCTCCATCCACATCTGCTTATGATTTTAATATGATCCGGAAAAATAAAAAAGGTATATCATCTAATTTTACACTTGCAATGTCTATTCATTTGTTTTAAAACAAACTTTGACCTCTACAGGACAGACAGGCCTCACCTTTGCAAAAGGAATTATTTGGCTTGGATAGTCAAAATGAATGATGATGATAATCATTCTAAAATCATAAAAGTGCTTGTGTTTATTCATTTAAATACGCAGTTTCAAATGTATAGTCGATTTCACAACTAAATTTAAAAAAACATTAACAGGTTTTGCCAGTGGGACCAGCTGATTTCAAAAACTTCCATCACTAGTTGTATTTAAGTACAGATATAAGATTCCTGAATGGTC
>NC_079169.1:43286074-43291074 GCF_947568905.1 Ostrea edulis | reverse complement strand
TATAATGGAATTTTTCCTGAATCCCAGCAGCTTCAGATATAAGAAATTTGTGGATGAATTCTAAGTTATATGTACCTGTACACTGTTCATTATCAATGAAGTAATTAGTTTTTCTTTTAATTGTTATATTTTCAATATGGGATAAAAGGTATTTGCAGCATATCTAGACATATTCCAACGGTTTATTATGATAAACATCCTGCATTAAAATGCTACTTGAGTTCATATTAATTCTACACAAGTGAAAAGTTCACAATTAAGTGTAAAACACAGAAGTAATGAAAAATAATCTTCAGAGATTTTCTGTTCATATAGGCTGTAATGCATTTGCCTATTTTCTTTCTTTGTGTTGCGTTAAAGTCATTTTAAATTTATGGAATTGTACATGATGAACATTTTAAGGCATTGGTAAAATCTAAAGAAAGTTACCAAAACCACAACCAAAAAAACGATGTGAAGGTTTCACTCTATTCAATATATAGAACCAAAATATAGGTTTTCAGGATGTTTGGATATACTAGAAAACTATTTACATATAATTTTTATGATGTAATTTTTCATATTATGTTGTGGCTTCAAAAGCTTTTTTTAGTGTTTTTCAGATATAAATTAAAAATGCAGAAAAATATTTATAACTGCTACCAAAACTATGCCTGTTACTTGTATTTATAGGACAAAAAAAGTGGCAAATCAGTGGGCAGTTCTATCAAAACTGAAATAGCTGAAGCCAGACAACAAATTCAAAAAGTTCTTAATTCTGTGAGTAAATTAGCTTTCTCTGCTGAGTAGCAGCTGATATCTTTGCCTGTTTCATTTTTCTCAAAGTTCAATTTTACATATGCATGACAGTTTGTCTTCAAATCACGCTTCCAAATCTCATTATGCTGAATTGTTCATGCCTGGGTTTTTTGTACCTGTAAATTAGATTTCACTAAAAGGTATTTGTTCATAGCTTTTGACTTGTAAACAATATATTTGCTTCTAATTTACATTTGCATTCATAATTTCTATAGATATGTGTCAGAGAAGACAAATCATTATAAATATTCTTATTCTTTAATGCAACAAATACAGCACAAAGGAAATTGTATACAGATAATTGTAAGTTAGTGCAGGATGTTGTAAGTGTATAGGCCAATCCGAAAACATGAGTTATCTTTCCTTGATCCGGAACGTAGTGCCTTGTGTAACAGTAGTTTAAGACTTCCGGGTAGTATATTCGAGAAGCGTCATTATCAACAATGCAGAAGGTCACAAAGATATTGCTGTATAATTTTACAGCAATCATGCCAACAAATATGTTAACGTTAATAAAAAATCACAATGCATAGGTTTCCTTCATACACCTGAAAATAACCAACTTTACTAAAATTAATAGAAAATTAATGTTGTAAATATAGGAGGACTCCTCCCTTTTGCCTGCCCCCCCCCCCGATAGAATGTTCTATAATTATAAGTGATGTAATTTCCTATGGAGGGCCTGTCCCAAGACACAGTTAGATTATTCTAACTAACCCACCTCTAGGATTTCATGTGTTTTATGACTGAAATTAGTATATATCATATATTGCATAAATTTCCTCAGGATCTTTACTCTGAACCTTAAACTTAGAACCCCGAGTTTTAACACAGTCAGAATTATGATAAAATATCAGAGGCAACCTCTATGTAGTACATTCAGCGATATAAGTTCTGACACGATGTACGTCTAGGTATGTCGGACTGACACTTCTGGATTCTTGAAATGTCCACCTCCTTCGATTGGTGAGTAAAATTTAACCCAGCCTGTACTTGTAAATGAGAGGCCAATGACAGATTTCCAGCTGACTACTCTCAAATACAGTTTCAAATACAAGTATAACCATAAAGAAATTTATTGTCACAAACCATCTTTAAACTGACATTTACACATGCAATGTTTTGAAATAAAATAACTATAATTGAACCCCCCTGAATTTAAAGTAATACATTAAATAAGTTGGCAAGAATAGGTACCTGTAAATACAGTCATTTTGGGAGTTTTACTCACATTATTTTGTAAATTTGTGGCAATGGGGGGGGGGGGGGATCCCTCTAAATCTAGATCTGTCATTGCAATTTCTGTGATTTAAAAAAAATCCCAGCTGCATGCTGCACATGTACAACTGATTTGCACACAGTGTGGGCACGTCCAGTTACTTTGGAGAGAATTACCCAATCATTGCAATCTGGTTTATTTTTGAAAGAGTTGGTTGTTAGTGATGGAATAATTTTAGCCCTGATAAAACAGTGAGAGCATTGATTTCCTACTTTATATAGTTTTGGGGGGTTTTATTTGGAGGGTGGGGGTTTTATTTGGAGGGTGGGGGTTTTATTTGGAGGGTGGGGGTAACCATGTTGTGCAAGATACATACACGTGTCGATCCTCATAAAAAACCCGAGCTTTGAGCTGATGAATTGCCATATCTTTTGAGAATCAGTAGTTCTTTTCTGATTTCGTAAAAATTAATTATGCCAGTTGTTATTGGAAACATTTGTAAACAAGTGAATGTCTGATTTTCTAATTCAATTTTTAGAACACACACACCCCACCCACCCCTGAAAATATCACACCCCTGACTCGATCAAGAAATTCTTTTTTGTTTCCATTAACATTTTTTTACCCACTCATAAAAATCATTTCAACTGTTTTCAATTTTGAACAGCATCCATACTCAACATAACACTTAAAATATTGTGCAGTCTGATTGTGTTACTACCCGGAAGTTGTCATATTCAGACTAAATGTTAGAATACTATACAAAGAGTCAGATAACTCACATTTTCGGACAGGCCTATCTAGATGTTGTGTATTACTTTATAAAATCTGTGGAATCTGAGTAATGTATGCTATTATCATTCACAAATACGGAATGATTCAAATTACCTAAATTATTACCAAGTGCAATGTGTTGTGTCAAAGTAGGATGGATTGAATAGTTCTCTGTAACAACTGTTGATGATAAAAAAAAAAAATGCATAGTGAATAGTAAAATATCATCAAGCATTGCCGTCACAACACTTTTGAATGAAACACAGTTTGGTATTAATATTTAAATTTACAATTTCAACATTTACTATGAAATAAAAAATAATTATTGGTCATAGTGATTGCATGAGACATTGATATCATTTCCATTAAGTGTTGTATCTGCAATGCTTAAAGGGACTGATTCACAATTTCCACATACGCCCCCCCTCCCCAAATTTCGTTTTTCACTTGATCAAGATACTCTGTCTAATGTGTTTAAAAGCTTTCACAAAAAAATTAAGGTTATACACTATCATAGAAGCTCATTTTAGAGAGTTTATTTGTTTTGTAAACAAAGATTGCAGTATGTTATTATTTACGAAGTTTTCAAAAGAAATGAATATCGATCTAAGTTTATTATATCTAGTATTGCATTTCAAGTATTCTTTAGGTAAAATATCTCATCTAAAAGTTAAATTTGTGATTGTGCAAACTTAAGAAAATTAACATTTCACTGGTTTGTTAGTAAACATACGAGGGCTGTTCGATGTGTAATGTGTATTGTACGATATCTCGAAGCATTCGACTCAGATAGTGAAATGAACATTACATATGTGATTGTCTGCATGGATCATTATCATGAAGTAGACGAACATGCCTAAATCCTGACACAGGGCGTCGTTTTCTTGAGTTTTTTAAGTATAACATCTCGGTAATACCGACCTGTAACACTTTTGCCCTTCGGTACCGGAATTTGTACGGCTATACCATCACATGAGAAGAATATGCAATAAAGAACCTTCATTGTGCTTATGGTTCTTTTGGCAACTACAGGTCTTCTACAGAGCTGCCAACCCTCACGATTTTGGCGTAAGGCTTACGATTTTAGGGCCGAAAATACGCCTTACGATTTCACTATATATCTTCCGATTTTCGCTTATTTGACATTTCGAAAGTTTTAGAGCTGTTCGTCATTGGTTTTTACTTTTATAAGGAACAAGCCACAGTTGTTACTACGTTTGTTTGCATGTCTATATATGTACAAAATCTCAATCATTTTAAAGCTTTGAAATAAACAATATGGTAGCTGCTACTAAACGTAAGGCATGTGTTGATGGAAATAACAACAATTACTCCCTCAAAGAAGAAAACCTGATAGAGCCAGTAATTCAAAGAACAACATGCAACTACACTGTAAACATCTATTCGTTTCAAATTCAGAAAGGGGGAGTTTGTATGATAAGTGTACAATCTGTTTGATAAACTTCAACATTTTTCACGGTGGGGAAAATGACATTAAAGAACTTCCCAGAATAACTGACACAGTAACTGTAAAATTATATAATATACTAACGTAACAAGGTTTTATATACAAGTTTTAGAAAGTAAAATCAATAAAAGATGTATTTGACCTTCTGCAGTTGTAAAATGCATAACAATTAGTATATCTAAATTCATTAAATTTGGATTTGAAATATGCCTAAAATTGCTCAGGTTACATCTTTATTTATAAAAGATCTCCACATTACTATTTTCCATTTCATAATGTTGGCAGCTCTGCTGCTACCATGTTTAGTTAGCCATATTTTGTTTTTCAATTTTTCTTACTGGTTCGAAATAGTGAACCCATGTTTCGTCACCAGTAATAATGTTTGCAAATTGGCTTTGATTGAATTTGGGAAACATTTTGAGCAATTGCTTAGCGGTTTGTATTCGTACCCGTTTTTGGTCATCTGTCAATATATATGCGTTATCCATCTGGCAGAAATCTTCTGTACTTTCAAAATACGCTTCAAAATAAAATGCACCCGCGAAAGCGATATGCCAATAGCTTTGGCAATATCACGAATCGTGTATCTGCCATCACTTTCAATTATTTCCTGACTTTTGAGACATTTGCCTTGCCTGTTAGTCACAGGTCGGCCAGATTTTGCTGCATCTTTGACAGACTCTGTGCCAGTCAGAAATTTCTTTCTCCACCTACGAACTCTCTCATAGGATACCTTATCAG